>NC_063340.1:27100752-27133904 GCF_021869965.1 Rhincodon typus | reverse complement strand
GTCAGCCTTCCTGCTCCTCTGATGCTGCTTGGCCTGCTGTGTTCATCCAGCTCTACACCTTGTTATCTCATGGTGACAACAAGTGATTTCATTGCATTAGCATTTGTGGCAGCAAGCTACTAAACAGATCTTGAGAGGTTGGACAGTTCCAAAGAATTTATGCACCATTTACATACAATCTTGCCCATACTTAATTCTCCAAAATGGCACATGAACTCGCTGCAAAGTTTTCCTGACCCTAGATGGAATTACTTGCTGCCAGTAAGCTATTCTATTTGTTAGCCCATGTAATATATACCCTAAAAGTAAACAAAGAACTGCTGGAAATCTGAAACAAAAACAGAGAGTACTGGAGAAACACAATGAGTCTGGCAGCATCTGTACAGAGAAAACAGAGTTAACATTTTGACTCCAGTGACCCTTTGACTGACAAACAAAACATTAACTCAGTTTTCTCTGTACAGGTGCTGCTGGACCTATTGTGTTTCTCCAGCACACTGTTGTTGCTTCAGATATACACAGATATGTGATTTATATTGGGCCAGCTATCTGGAAGTTTAGTAACAACTAACTATGTAAACTGATGAGATATCTCAGATTTCTATATGGAGTGTGGATTATATATTTATTTAGATTAGTATTATTACTTGCATAGTTGATTGGCTGGCTGGCTGACTGTCTGGCTAGCTAGCTGACTGGCTGCTTGCTCACAGGCCATCTGCCAACTAATGCAATGTACTGAGAGTAAGATGGGGACCTCATGTGTTGTGCGGGCATTTCGGTGTTTTAAATGTAGTGTCGTTCTGAGATCCATGCAATAATACAATAGTCCTTTTTTTCCATTGTAAAATAGGAAACCTAGTCTGATAAATATGTGCAAGGATAGACATTGGTATATCAACTTTATACACTAGGATAATATTTTGGTGGATCTATGATAATGACTGGATCTAGTTCTCCTACAATTTTCATGACTCAGCTCTATAGCTTCACTCTAGGCTGTGATACCTTTCATTGTGGATGGATATATATCATGTGCCATGTATATCTAGTTATCAGGTGTAATATTTTCAGTATCAGAGCTATCATCTTATGTGATGGACAGCTGGTCACATATAACTCTGATTTGTTGTGGGTTTCATCATAAGATCTAACCATCATTTATGAAAAAGTCATATGACTTGGACCCTATACAGCATCATACTATCCTTCTGATAACTGATGTGTTCATATGAAAATCTCAAACTCTGAAGCTCTGCCCTGGGTCAAGTTGGGATAACTGTCTGCATGCTCAAATCTCATGCTTTTGTATAATTTTCTCCCTTCTTTTCAACGTGCATTTTGTACATATTATTGGATAATGAGAATGTGGGAAGGAAAAACTATGTGATCTGTCTTCCAAACAAGAGAGTAGACAGTGAAGGTAAACTATTGTCTTGAGGAACAGTTGTAGATTTAACATGACTATCTGAAAATCTTGTGAAGTCACTTTACAATTAATGATCATGGACTTCATTGTAAGAACAGATTATTTTGTGGACCATTAGGTTCAGGATACTGAGGCGCAGAGAAAATGTGTTGAATATCCCATTTCATGCACATATCTTGGAAGGGTGTACCGGTGTGCTGTGGACTGTTTTTCAGACACAATGTATTGAGAAATACCAAATGTACTGATTATGTTGGTTAATGTATCAACTATTGCACAAGAGGTATCTTTGATTTGTCTCACAAAAAGGAGTTTGGTGGAACAGCCAGTTACCAGGATGTAGTCATCTCCTTGGACATGGAAACTTTCATTAGTGAAATAGCACTGCAACTCAGAAGGCATTTTGTGTGGAATGGGATGTTCTCTTGATTGTGAAAGCTGATGGAATTGACATGTTTCATGATTTGATCAATTGATTGATATCAAGTCAATAGATTGACACATCAGTCTAGCTCTTGGGTTTTTCTGCATGACATAGCAACTATGTGTGATTGAGTGCATCTCAATACGTGGCTTGTCGAATAACCATTTGTTTGCCTTTGGAAATTACATTAGTAGGCTGCCTCTAGTGTCTCTGGATGCACAGAGGCTTTGAGGTATTTAGGCCGCCCTAAATGATTTGTTGAGATCTTTCAGTTAGACATCATCAGACCTAGCTTGATGAATCTGTTCTGAAGAGCTTTTGTGATTCATGGTAGTGTACCAATTTCTGAACTTGGACGCACGGTTTCATTCCCACATACTCCAAAAGTGTTTATAATAACAGGTGTAATAACTCTGAACAGGTTGATTCAAAAAATTTTAAAAGAAAGTGAATCTGCTTTCCTTGTCCAGCCAGGAGGCTTGGGTTCAAGTCCTATCCATTCCAATTGTATCTTATAATATATTTGAATAGGTTAATTAGAAATATCTGAATCTGCTCTGCTTGGCTCAGACTAAAATGAATAAGATGAACGTGGAGACCATCTTCCAATTCAATTCAATAATATCCATTGTATTTTTGTTTGCTTAGTGTAACATCTATGTCTTTAGCTGGATTTTAAAAAAAGTTTGTTATGAGTGTCAAGAATAGTCAGCTTTGTGCCTGGTTTGTATTGTACTTCAAATTCATGCCTTTGGATTTTCACAAGTAGATGTCTTAGTTGTGGAGGTGTACTTGAGAGGTTTTTGACAAGTCATTTCCAATGGTTTGTGGTGAATATAAATAATAACGTGATTGCTGAATAGGTACATGTGGAACCTTTGCATTTCGAAAACTAGAGCAAGAGCTTCCATTTTTGTGTCAAGTAGTTCACCTGAACTGTCAGAAGGACTATAGAACCAACAGAATAGGTTTGCCTTCCTGTAATAGACGTTAAGGACTTTCTGGGATGTACCTACTCCCAGTGTGGTAAACTTAAATGAATCATAATGTTGAAGAATATACTTGTTCGAAGATAAAGCATTCTTAAGAGGTTGAAATAAATATTGATGATTTCCATGCCACATGTAAGGTGTTTCTCTTTGGACAAAAAAATCACAGACGTGTTGCTGAGCAGAAGGAGGCCTTTCAGCCTGTTGTGTCTGCATGACTCTATGAATAAGGATTATGGCTCACTAAAAAATCAGCTAAAGGTCATTTTTGTTGAGTTTCATGGAAAGTTTTTCTCTGCCAGAGCTAACAAGTATTCTCATGGAATTCCCAAGCTTGCCTCATTAACTAGATACCACACCCTATGCCACCCTCCCTCCTCTGGCGCATGCTGGATTCTCCCACTCATCATAGGCAGATGTACTTACTAGGATATCTTGAGAGCTCTGGCAATAGTGCCATATTTAAAAGACCATTTGTGTGCCCAGTTAAGCGAAGGCAGTTGGAGCTGAATTGCATGATTAAAGACGTTTGCCCATGAGATGGCAGACAAGGTAAAATTGGCACTGTGTCTTGCAGACAGGAAGTTCTTGGGATGGAATGGTAAAGAGAAGGGGTATCCTCTTCCCCTAGGACAACCAGAGGAGGCCACAACATGAGACGCTTCCAGTCTGCTCCAAAATTGCTGTCTAGGTCAGTGCAGTCTCTGTGGTCCAAAGAAACACCCAGCAATGATCACTCACTCAAGATAACTCACCACTTAACCCACTCACACTAAGTAGCTGTGCTACCCACTTTTATCTCACTTTGTCCCTCCTTTTATCTCATTTGAGGAAGAATCAGCCCATAAGTGGAGTGAAGGATCTAGGTTAGTTGGTGGGGTGCCATGCTTCTCACCTCACGAGAGGATCTTGGCCTTGGCTAGCAACGTTCAGGACAGGTCCTGTGGAGATGCTGAAACATTCATGTCCTGGCCACCAAGTAAGAAGCATGTTCATTGATCTGCTTCTCTCCTATTCTCTGCATTTCCTCCACCCAGCTGTACTGTGAATGTATTATGAACATGAGACAACTGCTACTCCTTGAATACGATGCATTTTCTTTTTATCTCTATCCAGGACCGGTGGCATTACCATGGTCTCTGTGGTCAAGAGGGCAGTGCTGCAAGACTCACCACCTCTCTGCTCCCACATCAGAGGGGAAGTGTATGGATGCCTCAGAGGAACCACTGAATAGGCTGCTTCCTGCACCCCCCACCAGCTTACATACTGACACCTCAGTGAGAACGCTAGCTAGATTAGAGTCAGGACCACTAGCTAGTGAGCACTTGACTGCCAGATTTCTGCAGTTCGACAAGGAAGAATTACCCCTGGTCACTGGCACAAGCTAATTGTCACAAGTAGCACACGAACTGCCACTGGAGGATGCCGGAAACCCAGCACCTGCTCAGCCGCAGGCAGGAGAGGATCCCATGGAGTCAACAATTTTTGACTTAATTGACAAGCACAAATAGTCCCAGGAGCACCAAGCAGGTTTATCGAAGGAACAAGGCAAGCTAACACAAAGGTTGTAGGGCTGCACTGATGTAGTTGGAACTCTGTTGTAAGGGTTGCAAGGGCCTAGCTGCCTCCAAGGGCAGGTTGGTGGCTGCCATGGAGAGAAAGTTCCAGTAGTCTCAGACACTGCTTCATATCAACAGTGCCGGCAGGTATCCAGACAAAAGAGAAAACATATACATCCCCTCAGAAGTCTCCTCTCAGGAGGTGGCTGGGCCTACCCTCCATTCTGCATCTCACTCTTAGTCCTGTGGCAGTTTGAGCTAAAGAGGATGCACTTGCCACTGGGTAGTACCCATTCAGCATGTCTGAGCTCTCTGAATACAACCTCCAAGGCCAACAGGCTTTACTGTAGGGTGGGCTCCCTTCACCCCAGGACTGCACTGAGACAGAGGGAGGAAAAGAAAGAATAAGACTTTCTGAGGACGCATAGGTGGCATGGGTGTCACTTCAGTGTAAATATGGTTTCACATTTGTAAATAAATGTTGACTTTTCTTCATTAGCTCAGTGTTGAATGTCAACTGCATTGAAGGTACAGAGCCTAGCCATCCTTTGCAATACATGACGTTTAGTGGTCATGGTCAAGGTGTCAAGTGAACAGCTCCTGCAACATATGCAGAGTATGGGTAAATCACAGGTGACTGCTACTTTTGTAAATATGGTCAAACTTTAATATAAAATCAGTGCTAGTGCACTGTAGCCATTCATGGGCTTGAATTAGGACATTGATATGGTCAAGAGTGCTTGGGCGATGATCTGGAATGCACACACTAAGTTAATGCTCAAAGTTCATGTGGCATGAACTGCTCACAGGTGTGTTTCATCTTGAGTGTTTATGTCATACCCAGAGCTTTACAGTACAGAAAGAGGCCCTTCTCCCATTGTGTTCATGGTCATTAAAAAACCTATCTATTCTCACCTCTTTTTCCAGTTTTTATCTCATAGACTTAATGAAATTTCAAGTGTTCATCTAAACACCTCTTAAATATTACAATGGCTTTCACCTCTACCACCCTTTCAGGCCATGAGTTCCAAATATCTAACATCCTTTGTGTGAAACAATTATCCCTTAAATCCTTCTGGACCTTCTGCCCTGTTACCTTAAATCAATGCTGAAAACAACAAATGCTGGAGATCACAGCGGGTCAGACAGCATCCATGGAGAGAAAGCAAGCTAATGTTACAAGTCTAGATGACTTTCTCTCCATGAATGCTGTCTGACTTGCTGTGATCTCCAGCATTTGTTGTTTTCAGTATAGATTCCAGCATCTGCAGTAATTTACTCCTACCTTAAATCAATGCCCTTGGTTATTGACCGTATACTAAAAGGAAAATATTTCTTCCTATCTATTGTATTTATGCACCTCATAATTTTATACACCTCAATCAAGCGCCCCTCGGCCCTAGAGACAAAAAATCTGCAGATGCTGGAATCCAAGGTAGACAAATAGGAGGCTGGAAGAACACAGCAAGCCAGGCAGCATCTGGACGAAAGGAAATCCCGAAGAAGGGAAATACCTGAAACATTGACTTCTCCTTTCCTCCTGAAACTACCTGGTTTGCTGTTTTCTTCCGGCCTCCTGTTTTCCCATCAGCCTTCCCTGCCTTAAGTTATCTGGTCTTTTTAGTTGAAACACTTCTGTCCTGACAACATCCTATGAATTTTCTCTGCACCCTGTCTAGTGTAAGCATATCCTTCCAATAGTACAGTGAGCAGAACTCCACACATGATTCCACCTGTGGCCTAACCCAAGTTTCATCATACCCTTGTATTCAATGCCTTGATTCCATACGTCTTTTTAACTATCTTATTCACCCATCCTGTTGCCTTCAAGGATCTACGGACATACACACATGCCCTCTGATCTTTTGTACTTCCTAGAGTCCTACCATTCATCCTGTACTCTCTTATGCATGCCAAAATACATCACCTCACACATTTCAGAATTAAATTCTATTTGCCACTGCTTAGCCCATCTATAACCTTCTGTAATTTGACACTTTCCCCCTCACTATTCACAATACCACCAATTTTTATGCCATGTGAACTTATCGACCAAACATCTTACACTCATGTCTAGATCATTAAATGTATACTCGAAACAACAAGGGACGCAGCACCAATCCTTATGCTTCACTACTGGATAAAAGCTGCCTATCAAAAAAACAGGCAATTACCCTATATTCTACATCAACATACTCTCCTTACATATGCACTTCATCACCTCCTCAAAAAACTCAAACCTGTCAGATATGATATCTCCCTGATAAAGCCTTTTACCACTAATACATATAGACCATGGTCAAATGGCTTATAAACTCCCTGCTCTTGTGCACTTTTGTGTATCTTCACTCTAATCTTGTTTACAGTCTGAGATACCTCCTGGAAGATTACAGTTCATTTTGTGGTACATTTCCCTTTTTAAAATCCTTTCCTTTGAAGCTTCCTTGACACCTTGTCAGGTGTGACATTCTAGGGTCTCTTTCCAAAAATTGAGTGACCAGACAGCAGAAAGCAATGCTGATTGCCTCCAACAAAACTGTCATGGGCGATCACAATTCCTAATTTGAAAAATTAACCATGAATATTTAGCCTCAAAATGTTAGAAGTTTTACATTTTAAAATTTCTCTCAATTTCCTTCTGGAAGGAACTCCATACATTTCATTGTTCACTGTTTTGACTAGATCAGTTCATTTCCAATCGTTAATAATCTATCCTAACTATTACAGTAAAAGGGGATGTAAATTAATGATTAATTTAGTGGGGAATTAGTATTCTTTGCACAAACTGCTAACTGACCTGCACGAATACAAATGATTAATAATGGAATGGGTTTTGAAGAGGTGTTCCAACAGACTCAAAACATCATTCTGTTCTCTCTCCACAGCTGCTGCCAGGCTCAATGAGTTTTTCCAGCACTACAATTATTATTAATTTTAGTATAGATCATTTACACATCATTTTTGTTGCCGCATATCATTGTGAAAAGTAATCCATTGTATATGGGAATGAACACATGTACTATCCCGTTGCTTTTTACAGAGTGTATTAAGCTATGAGATAGGCTTACTTCTGAATTTAAACGGTTGTGTCTAAAACCAAGTTTCTTTGCATTCAGTTGGTTGTTAGGTTTCCTGTCCAGTAGTTGTTAGTACCAATGCAACAGCCACTATCAACGCTAAATTAGTGAAATAATTTGTAGGGCTTATTTTCTCCTCTTTTACTTCACCCATAGCTCTTTGGAAATGTTAGTGGTAATTTACAGCTGCTTTAGTCACCACTCCTGTTAATGCTTTTTTGGGACACCAGGCAATCCTCCTTTGAAGTATTTGGCTGAAATCTTCTTAGCATTAAAAACCTTCAGTAGACTGATAGCATTCAATTTCTGCCACTTCACAAATGGGAGAAAGATATCATCTAAAGGCACCAATACGGCCATGAAGTCACAGTCATTTATGTTCCAGAAGGAGCTCATTTCCGCACATCAGATCAATGCCTGTTCTCAGTGCAGCAATTGAGTCAGCTACCCCTGTAGCTTTGCAAATTTATGCCCTTCTAGTGCTCATCCAATTTTGTTTGAAACCATTGATCAGTTATAGGAACATAAGAACAGGAGTAGGCCATTCAGCCATTTGAGCCTGTTCTACCATTCAATGAGATAATGTCTGATCTGTGGCCTAACTCCATTTACCTGTCTTTGGCCTTTATTCCTTATCTATCTCAAATTTAAAATTAACAACTGATCTAGCATCAACTGCCATTTATGGTAGAGAGTTCCGAATCTCCTTCATGTATACCAGTGCTTTGTAACATCTCTCTGAATGGTATAGCTCTAATTTTTAGACCGTGCCCCCTTGTTCTAGAATCCCCAACCAGTGAAAATAGTTTATCTTTATCTACCCTGTCTTTTCCTGTTAATATCTTGGAAACTTCGATCAGATCACTCCCTAACCTTCTAAATTCTGGTGAAAAATTTGCATTCTTATCCCTGAGAACTAATCCCTGAAGTCCAGGTACCGTTTTTGTAAAACTATGTTGTACTCCCTCCAAGGCTGATATACCTTTCCCAATGTGTGGTACCCAGGTCTGCTCACAGTACTCCATGTGGAGTTTAACCAGGGTATTATATAACTGCAGAATAACTTATGTGATAGGCTGACTGTGCCACAAAAGCCATTAATGCAGGAGTTGTTACAACCCTAGTACGAACCATCCTTAGCTATTTCATTAATATCCTTCCCTTCATCATTAGGCCTTAAGTCGGAATACTTGCAGTTGGTTGCATAGAGTTCAGCACCATTTACATCTCCTCATATATTACATTGTTCGGCATGCAACAAACCTGAACAACATACAGATTGGGCTTATAAATGGAAAATAACATTGGTGCCACACATGCTAAGAATAATTATCTCCAACAAGAGAGAATCTAATCATTTTCCCATGGATATTCAATAGCATTTACAACCACAGGTTGTTATAACAAGCACAGGTCAGAGGTTGTCATCCAGTGAGGATTGGAGAGGTGAAGCTAATTGGACAACTCTTTAAAAGAACCAGCACAGGTACAATTGGCCAATTGGACTCCTCCTATTTTGTAAATGTTAACTTCCCCAAAGGATCCCAACAGAAGAAATCAATGGACAAGTTTTCACTTTATAAAACATTTACCATAACAGTTAAGCCAGAAATCATCATAGAATTGAACAAACATTTCATTTTAAACATTCAAATATAATAAAGCTAGGTCTCACAATTGTCTCAGCATCATTCGCAGCTCAAAGGTGGCACTATGGTCAGTGTCATAGTTTTTAAGACTCTGAATCTGGTATGCAGAATCTTTCACTTCTTCCATTCAGGAGCTTTGGCCCTCAAGACTCTTTCGTCAGCAACACTACTTAATCCAAGGTCCCTGGATACATATAGCACTGACAAGATGCATTTCTAAAAACCCACTCTCCTTCAGCTTACAACAGCCTTGTTGCCATAGTTTTCTAAAGTTCCTCTTCACCCAATCAATCAACAAAAGCTCTGTTCACAGTCTGGTCACTTTTAGTACAATCAATCATTCAGCTACTTGTGCAGCTTTAGATTTCAATCGCTTTTAGCTAGTTTTCAATTGAGTCAACAAGAACTTCAGGAGTTTCTTCACTGCCAAATAAGAAACTGACCTTATCTTGAAGGGCTCTGCTTGCTTTTCCTAAGCATATTAAGACTCTGTGATTGTGCTGTACTGTAGCACAAACTGAAATTCAAGTCACCCCCAATTAGCTTCTATTGGCCTTCGTTTTTCAGTTTCCTGGTTTTCATCCCCGTTGCAATGTCAGTTAAGTCATAGATTACTTCTCAGATATGACCTTGCAGCTAGGAAATCCAATTATAAGTTGCTTTCTCAGAACCAACTTAGTTCCACTTTAAAGGGCAATCTTGCAAAGACAGGTTTTTTCCCCCAAAGTGTAGATTTCATCACATACAACTTATGATTGTAATGCAACTCAGTATTTCCATAGACAAAAATACAAATTGCTGGTGAATCTCAGCTGGTCTGGCAGCAATTAAAATTAAAATTTCAGGTCGAGTGACCCTTCCTCACTCAACCCGAAATGTTAACTCTGATTTCTCTTCACAGATACTGCCAGACCTGCTGAGCTTCTCCAGCAATTTCTACTTTTATCTCTAATTTACAGCATCCACAGTTCATAGAATCCCTACTGTGTGGAAACATGCCCTTCGGCCCAACAAGTCCACACTGATCCTTGGAGCATCCCAACCAGACCCATCCCCAATAAACCATTTAAGCTATACATCCCTGAACACTATGGGCAATTTAGCATGGCCAATCTACCTAACCTGCACATCTTTGGACTGTGGGAGGAAACCGGAGTACCTGGAGGAAACTCTCACAGTCACCTGAGGGTGGAATTGAACCCAGGTCCCTGGCGCTGTGAGGTAGTAGTGCTAACCACTGAGCCACCGTGCCACGCAAGTTCTTTCAGTTTTTATTCAGTAGTTTCACTACTCTGCCCGAACAAATGTAAATCAAAAGCAACTCACTTGAAATTCCTAGTACTTCAAAGCAGGAACAGTTGAAAAAGGGATGAGAGGGTGTTTACTGAACAAACGGTCCAATTTGGCAGATTGTGTATCAAATCCACTTTAGAAGCTTAATTAACATGACAATCCATCCATTCAATTGACTATTTATAACCATGACTAAAATTTCTGTCTGTCTCAATCCTCAAGCCTGCCTGTTTCTGATGTCAGGCTGACCTTCCCTGCTGCAGCTTGATCTGGGAGGTAAGATCCAGCCCTGTGAGTGAGTTTAGTCCATACTGATAGAGCAAACAAAAAGGGAAGAACTTTTAACATTTAAGTAAGTAATTCAATTAAACGCATTTCAATAGAATCATAGTCCCAAAATTTGGTTTTGCTGTAAAAGAGACTTGAACAGTGGCACAGTTTATGATCGTTAAATGGAGAGACAAGTGTCTTCCAGATATCTAGTGACAGAATATGAGATCAAACAGTAACTTGGCACAAAACACTCACCCATTGGTTGAACTGATGTTAAGACTGTTATGCCTCACTGGGGTGGTGCACTGGAAATCAAGCCCCACTATCCCTAAAGTAGTCCACAAAGTTAAGGATTTTTGAAAGTACATAGATTCTCCCAATTAACTGTCTTTTACATTCAAATTCACGGAAAGTACAGAGCAAATTTCTGAATTTAGCAAGAATTATTGTTCATTACAAATCAATAAATTCTAGCTACAGATAACAATTATGAACCGTCGACTTATAACTTTACTAGGCCTGTGCAAAATTAAATATTTCCTTACTGGGCTTTAAATTATGACTCAGATTCTCCCCACCAAGGCCTGCATTAGCATTTGACATCTCCTGTTTCAATGGCATCATTTTAAACTTCCATTCGTGTTCATCCTCTCTTCTCTTTCCTGTTGCAACTCTAAATCTAGTTTTTGTTTTTGGTTCCATTCGTTTCAATTCAATTTCCTGTCTTCTTAATTGCATCCCCCTTTCCTTATATTTGTCTATTCTTCCTTTGTCTTTTCCTGGCATTTTTAGTTTCTTCATTTTCTCCTCATGCTTAAGCTGCTTTAATTGTAACTGAATATCTAACGTTTTACTCCCTGAAGTACCTTGTCTCTCTTGTATTTCTTCTCAACCCAAGTGCCATGCTAGTACCTCAATCTCCTCTGCCTTCATAGGTCCACCAGGTAATCCTACCTTCAGTTTACCTGCCAAGTCAATCAGTGTGGTCTTTGAATATTCTCTTAAGTCTGCCAGAGACAACTCTGCCACGTGCAGCAAATCTTTTGTCACTTCCAGTGCCACGTCTTAAATACTGTAAAGAACTTGGCATTTTTCTTCACCTTTGTTATTTACTAATATCACATCCAGATCTTCATTGTCTCAGTATCAAAACAATCCTGAACAAGATCCCCTAAACTTTGTTATGCCTCACTGGGCACTGAAAATCAAGCCTCCAGTATTCCTGAATGTCACCAGAAAATTTAAAGATTTTCAAAAGTACACACAGTTCCCCAATTTACCTGTTCTGAAGATGGGTCACTGAACTCAAAAGGTTAACTCTGTTTTCTCACCACAGAACTGCTGACAGAACTGTTGTGTTTCTCTAGCAAGTCCTGTTTTTGTGCCCAGTTTACCTGTCTTTTAGACTCAGCTTGATAGCATAGACCAGGGTTTTGTACTTAACAAGAATTACTATTTGTTATGAATAAATAGATCCTAACTACAAACTAACAATTATTAACCATTGACATATAATTCTACTTGTTAAAATTCTACCCCCTTTATAAGCTTCCCTTGCACAAATATACAGACAGACACAGACAAGAAAAATAAGGGTGTGATTGGCGGAGGGAAAGACCGGAGAGGCAGTTTGATGGTTTCTCTTCACAGATTCACTGAGCTAGTTCTTTTGGCTTGCCAAGATGTGCTGCTCCTTGGTCTTCCTTCTCCAGATGCATTTACTTATTGCAAGAGGCATACAGCAGCTACAGCACATAAATAAAGTCGCTGACCTACTGATTAAAACACCATAGCTTTACAGCAAATAAAAACTTGGTTTTCTTCAGGCTTGAGGTTTTTTCTTACTGCAGAGAAAAGAATCAGTTCCTTCTCTCTTTTCTCTCTTGGAGATCCGATTGCTTCTCCACCAAACGTTCCCACTTGACTGGATTGGAAATGATCAACAGGACAAACAAGAAACTGTACAATCGGCGTCACCTGCAGTCCGTTAAGCTGCAGAATGCAGTTGAACTGCGGGTATGCAAATGATGCTTGCAAGTGCACACAATCAGATGCTGAGCTCCAAAGCATCATTGACACATTCAATGAAGCATGTGAGAGAATGGGTTTTAGGCTAAAAGTCTGGAAAACAAAAGTCCTCTACTAGCCTGTTCCTTCCACACAACACTATCCGCTGACTATTGAAATCTAAGGCAAGCCACTGGACAGCACCAATCTCATAGCCTGGGAGCCTCCTTATCCGCAAGAAAAAAATGAAGTTCCAGTGTGGCAACGCAGCATTTGGCCTTCTGAGGAACAAAGGCCTTAAACCTGGCAACAGCTCATGATCCACAGGGCAGCAGTTTTGCTTGTCCGTCTGTATATGTCACAAATATGACATCTCAAATCTCTAGAGATATATCACCAACAAAGCATCTGCTGCTGAAAAATCCTGCAAGTGCACTGGTGGGATAGGTGCTCCAATATCCTTGTCCCTTCTCAGGCCAACATCTTCAGTATCGAGGCATTGTTTACAGTTAATAAATTTGTATTGAGCAGGTCACATTGTTCTTATGCTTGCCACAAGACATTCTAAAACAAACTCTCTACTCTAAGCTCCTTCACAGCAAGTGGTTAGCAGGAATGCAGAGAAAAAGCTTCAATGATGTCCTCAAAGTATGTCTGAAAAAGATGCAATATCCTTCTGACTCATGGGAATCCCTTGCCCAAACTGAAGAAGAATTTTAAAAGGTGCCAATCATCTCCTACAGGGCCAAGGGCAAATAGTAGAAGGATCATGTGAGAAATCTAACCTCTCACCCACCTACTTCTTCAAGCACCATGTGGAAAGGTCTGTCAATCCAAAATTGGACTGTTTCAGCATCTCCAGAGCCACAACTCTGAAATTGAAGAAAGTCATATGTCACACAGTGAATGGTAGGTGTCTGGAATGCACTGCTGGGGTGGTGTTGGAGGCAGATACAATAGGGACACATGAATATGCAAGGAGTGGAGGGATAGGGACCAAGGGCAAGCAGAAGGGATTAGTTTAATTTGGAATCATGTTTGGTACAACATCGTGGGCTAAAGGACCTGTTCCTGTCCTATACTGTTCTATGTTCAATGTTCTATCTCAAAGAAATGTAGATCAGTCACTGGGTTGTGGTAATGTGAGACAAACAAAATGGAGCTAATTCATGTGAAGACCAAGTGGCTAACAAAATGGGTACACTGGTGCTAAAAGAGCTTGCTGTAGGAGGGATATGACAATTAGGCACATGCAAGAAAAGCATCTGTTTGAATATTGTTTCAATATTCTAGCTAATGACCATGAGGTAAAGTATATGGACTGACAGAAAGGGGTGAAAAGTGAAGAGTAAGAAAGTGCAATACAAGTTCTAGTAATGGATGTGTAAGTGACTTTTGCATTGGAAAATGAGCTTATACTGGAGAAAGACCCTTTGATAGAACAATAGGGTGATCTCAGTGATAGTGACAACAGATGAGAAAATGCAAACATAAATTGTAATTTAAAAAATTAATGAAATGAAGTAGAGGTCACAGAACAATGTCAGGCAGAACTAGAAGCAGGAGGCTTCATGATTGTCAGGTCTTAATTGCTCAGGAAGAATTCTATTGTGTAACCTGGCAGGCTCCATTTTTAATTTGTTCATTGCATGTGCATGTCACTGACAAGGCCAGCATTTATTGTTCATCCCTAATTAGCCTTGAGGGGAGATGAGTGTTTGCAGAAGGTGACGGTTTTGCAGGGGTTAATGTTTATTACATTTGCTCCACCCATTCTACTGTTAGCACATAATCTATAGATGGGGACTAGCTTTTGGAGGGAGTAGATGTATCTGCACCAGATCCCTAAAGTCCAAGTGATGGTGTCTGCCCAAATATATTTGGATCTATTGGTACAATGCAGTAAGCCTTTTGTTATCCACCAAACGTCTTGTAAGGAGAAAGTCTCTTTTGCAGATTATACTAATTGCTAAATAGGCCCAAGATCAAGGAAAATTGGTGAAAATGAACTAGTTCAAATAATGAACATCATCACCTGCAAGGTCCCCTCCAAGCCACCAACCATCTTGATTTGAAAATATATCCTCCTTCCTTCAGTGTCACTGGGTCAAAATCTTGGGACTCACTCTGCAACAGAATTGTGGGTCTACCTACATCAAATGGACTGCAGTGGTTCAAGAAGGCAGCTCACCACTACCTTCTCAAGGGCAACCAGAGATGGGAAGTAAATGCTGGCCTAGTCAGCAATGCACACATCCCACAAATGAATTTAAAAAAACTTTTACCTAGTAGCACAAATTTGCAGAGGTGGCAAATACCATGAAGTATCAGGAATGGTCATCTGTGGAAATACCACAATGACCTACCTTATTACACTGTGCGGACCACGTGGTGTAAGTGCACCCATAGCACTGTTCAGAAGGGAGTCCCGAAGTTTTGATCCTATGAAAGCAAAGAATAGCAGTGTCTTTCTAAAGCAATACAGTGTCTGCCTTGGTGGCTGGCAATAAATTTAACAATAAGTTACAGAGAAGCAAAAGGGAGAGATTTGGCATTGACACTTGTTACTATCTTTCATAAGTGCTTGTGTTACGCAAAGCCTATGCATTTGTGCTGTGTTGTGAATCATTCAAGAAAAGTCATTGTAACTTGTCTTCATTGTATTCAGATTGATAGCACATTATTGCAAGTGCTCAACACCCACACAAAATGTTAGCTTATTGAATCTTTGCACGTTATTGAACACATTATTTTTCTGATTTCTGTGTAGCTCTTTATTTCTGTCTGCGTTGTTGTAATGAAAGAAGTAATGCTTCTTACCTTACCAAATGCAGTTTAAAGCTAGTCTAAAATCTGTTATTGAGCTAGTTCTCAAATCAAACTGTAATGCAGAAGTGAATTTTCCTTTTCTTTTTATTAGTATGGAACACACACGTTGGATAGCAACCAACATGCCGTCCTCACCTGAGAAAATTAATGCTATCAGCTGATTAAGAACTGTCAGGTGAGCTTTATAGCAAATCACAGGCTAAATCACTGACTTCCCATCTTGGCAAGCAACATCTGGCAATCAGAGATTGGGAGTTTCTTGGTGCTCAAGCCTACTGTATGAGGCAGGGATGGAGGGATTACTTTCAGAACTACCTTCCTGTTACCATAACCACAGGTCTGACTGCCCCTAGATTTGGGCAATTAGAGGTCATTCACCCAAATCAGAAAGTAGATTAGCCTGCTTTTGCTGCAAAATTAACTACTTTTCTGGCTTACTAGGGAAGGCAGGTGATTATGGAGGCGATGGTCTCAGGCCCTTAAATTGCCACAAATTGACCACTTAACGGTCTTAATTGGAGTGTATGAAATCAGCTAAAAATTGGCATCTGTGATGTTGGGATCTTGCAAGAACACTGTGAAGGATTATCTACTTGACACTTCTGGGTGAAGATTGTTGCAAAATTAAGCTTCAGCCTTGTCCTTTTGCACTGATTTGCTGGGTTCCTCTAGCATTCAGAATGGGGTTGTTTATGGATCCTCTTCCTCCATTAGTTGTTTAAATGTTCCTCATCATTCACAACCGGTTGCAGCAGGATTGCAGAGCTTTGAGTTGTTGGTTCCTGTAACTCTCTCCATGGAATAGTGTTTCCTTTGTTTAGCATGCATTTAGATTAATTAGAAAAAATCCCAAAAAAACTGCAAATGCTGGAAATCACACACAAACAGAAATTTCTGGAAAAAATCAGCAGGACTTGCAGCATCTGTGGAGAGAAAGCTTTCTTTAATAAGAACCTTATTAAAGGGCTTTCGAGGTAAGAATGATCATATTCTAATGAAATTTGATATTGAACTTGAAAAATCACAAAGCTCAAGAGGGCTAAAATAAAATGGGAACCTGCATGTAAAAAGTATGATATTAGATAAAGAATGGCTAGCTTTTAGAAAAACATTTTTTTTCAACTGTAGTAAGAGTGAGTTATAGATGGCATTAGGTTAAATGAAGAGGCATAATAATGTTGCCAAAAAGAGCAATAAACCTGAGAATTGGGAGATTTTGGAATTCAGCAAAATGAGCCAATTAATTTATAAGAAAGTATTGACTGAAAGTCGAATAGCAAGTGGCATAAAAACTGACTGAATTTTTCTATACTGATACAATATAGGAAAAATAAATGGAAGCAAGCGTGGGATCAAAAGAAACAATGAAATCATAATGGAAATAAGAAATGGAGAGGCATTGAACAACAGCTTTGTGTCTGTCATTGCAGTAAAAAAAAACAAAATGGGTCCAGAAATCATGAACCAAGGCCACTGTAACAAATGAAGAGCTTGAAAAAAAATCAATTTAACCAAATAAATAGAATTGGAGAAAGTAAGTGGCAGTGATACCCGACAACCTATTTATTAGCATTTTCAAAAAGGTAGCCCTAGATAGTGAAAACATTGGTTTTGATCTTTTGGGATTTCTTTGTTTCTGGAACAGTTCCCAAGGATTGCAAGATAATAAAAATTTATTCAAGAAAGGAGTAGTGTGGAAATGGAACCATTAGGGTAGTAAACTGAACATCAGTATCAGGATTTGACAGAATCTATGCTAGTAGGGCACTGAGAAAATTATTGCATAATTAGGTCAAGTCAACATGGATTCATGAAAAAGAAATTCTGTTTGATAAATCAATCAAGCTTTTTCAGTATACAACTAAGAGGACAGATATAGGAGAAGCAGTGGATGTAGTGGACTTGGATTTTCAGAGAACATTCAATATAAGGCCACAAATTATCACAAATATAGAAGACATAGAATTTGAAGTGATACATTAGAATTGATCCAAGTTAGCAATTACAATCTGAGCAACAGGCAAACAGACGTAGGGTAAAACTGGAATAAGAGGGAATTATTCCACTCTGATAGTCTTCACTTGAGCCATGCTGGGACCTGGATCCTGGCAAATCAAATATCTTGAGCTGCAGAGAAGGCTTGAAATTAAGTGGAGGTGGGGGAGAGGGAAAGATTCTGGAGAGGTGATATAGTAGCTATTAGGTAACAATACCCAGAGTGGGACAGTGTACAAACATTAAAAATGCAGCAAATGGGGTCAAAGTTGGGGGTTGGGGGGAAAGAAAACAGTAAAAATAGCAAAATTAATGATTACTTACTTAAATGTGCCTAGTATTCAGAATAAAATAAATGAATTAACGACACATATAGTGATAGATGAGTGATGTTATAGCCATTATGGAGATTGGTTACAAGGAGATCAGAACTGGGAACTAAATATAAAGGGGTATGTGACTTTTCAAAAGGACAGGCAGGAAGGAAAGTGTAGTGGGGTAGCTGAATGCTAAGGGCTAACTAATGAGAGTTGTTTATCAGCCCACTAAGTGTGCTGTAGAACAAGGAATAAACCAAGAGATAGAGGGTTTTTTTTAAAGGTGGTACATTAACCTTGCTATAATCTTCATGTAAATTGGGAAAAATCAAATTGGTAGAGATAGCCATGAAGAATAATTCATAGTGTGTTCAGGACCATTTTCCAGAATAATATGTTCTGGATCACTCTGGGAATCAGACTATTTTGGATCTGTAACGTGTAATGAGACAAGTTTAATAAATCATCTCAGAGCATAGAATCCTTTGGGAACCAGTGACCATAACATTGTAGAATTTAGTATTCAGTTTGAGAGTGAGAAACCTGGATCAAAAACAACAGTGTTAAATGTAAATAAGGTAAGTACTTGGGAATGAGGGCAGAGATGGCTGGGATGAATTGGGAAAGGAGATTCACAGCAGCAGGACCGATGGTGAACAATGACAGATATTTAAGAAAATAAGACATTAATCTCAATAAAAATGGATACTTCCCAGTGAGGAAGAATGATTCTAGGAAGGGGATAATCCAACAATGTTAACCAAGTGAGTTGGGTATAGTATCAAATTGAGAGTAAAAACACACAATGTGACAAGGATTAGAGGTAAACCAAATGAATAGGAAAGTTTTAAAAACTAATAGCAGGTGACAAAATAAAGATAGAGAAAATAAAGTGAGGGTAAACTAGCAAGTAACATAATAATGGACAGCAAAAGTTCCTTTAAATATACAAAAAGAAAGAGCGAGACCGTAGCGAACATAAGTTTCTTAGAGACTGAGGCTGTGAAACAATAATAGTAATCAAGAAATGGCAGAGGCGTTGAATAAGTACTTTGTGTCAATCTCCAAATGCACTCCAAAAATAGTAAAAAAAAATTGTAAATAATCAAGGGACAAAAGGTGGGGTGGGGAGAAAATAAACACAATCACTGGCGATAAAGTATTAGGGAAACTAGGCCAATAAGTCCACTGGATCTGATTGTTTGCATCATAGAATGTTAAATAAGTAGCTGCAGGGAAAGTGGATGTACTGTTTGTAATCTCCCAAAAATCCTTGTATTCTGGAGAAGTCCCAGAGAATTGAAAAACTGTTAGAGTTAACACCCTTCTACAAAAAGGGAAGGGAACAAAAACATGTAACTATGTGTCAGTTAACTTTACAGCCGTCATTGGGAAAATGTTGCTCTATTATAAAGGATGTAGTAGTAGCATTTAGAAATGTATAATCTAATCATGTTCAGTCAATATAGCTTCATGGGGGAAAATCACACCTGATAAATGTATTACAATTATTTGAGGAGGGAGCAAGCAGGATAGATAAAGGGTGCTGCGAAGTTGGGTACAGTAGTGGATTGAGAGACAGTAAATTAGAATTTGGTATTTGTAAAATGCTGGGAGCGGGGGAGCATTGCATGGCCTCTTTAAAAGATGATGTGCTTTTTCTATACTTAGAGATTTAAAATTGATGCCTTTGAGCAGTGGCTTGAAAGTTTAGAAGTATGCAGACAGCGCCCAAATTACCAAGACAGCAAGTTTTTGAATTAGCCAATCAATTTGAACAAGGCATCTTGATACTAAAACCATATCAAATTAAGTCTGATGGCTTTGACAACAATAGATCACCCTACTGTAATAAATTGAAATGTTATCAAGAGTGTAAAAGAAGTGGGAAGTTGGACAAAGACCCCAGAGCTAACTGTCATCTGCCAGATCTAGCAGCCCTCAGCTCTCAAAAGAGAATTTCTGGCTCTCACAGCCTCCTCTATGTCTTAGAGAAAGCACCATTTAAATATAAATGGCACCCACTGCACAACTAGTTAGAATTGACGGAGAAGGCATTTCTGACTGAAGAATCGGTGGAGAAGGCACAGAACATTCCAGAAGTTGCATAATCTGTTTGTAATTTTGAGAGACTAAATTCTATTCTTTTTATGTAAGTGGGACTTGTATTTATTGGGACAGTATACCATTAGAATCTTGCTTTATTTGGGAATAGTTAGTAGTTAGAAGGGGTTTATTCAGTTTGTAAATAGTTTAATTTTTTCATTGTTAGAGTTAGACAAATAAATTTTTACTTGTTGATTTTAAAGTATCAGGGATTTATTTTATTTAACCACTAGAAGTTGTTGAAAGGCAGGTTACACCACTTTTCACACTTCTTTTACAGATTGAGGTGAGGTGCTCCTCTTTGGGTATTTCGGTTTTAGTTCTTGGGGGGTGGGGGGGTCAACCTCTGCTTTGTAACAAGGGAAACCTATAAATGTAATATATTTGCATTTCCAAAAGCATTCAAGGTACTACGCATAAGGCTACTTAATAAGAGTGCAATGTGTTGGGGTAGTAAATTAGAATAGAGAATTGGATAACTAATAGACTTAGAACAAGGGGGCCACTTTAAGGATGGAAAACCATTACTAGTAGAGTGCCACAGGGATTTTTGCTGGGATCACAATTGTTTATGATACACATTAATAACTAGGATGAGGGAAGTAAGTGTACAATTGCCAAGCTTGAGATTGACACAAAAATAGGTGGGAAAGCAAGCAATTCAAGATTGTATAATCTTAAAAGAAAAAACCTACAAATCTGCCAGAAATATTAGTAATTCTGAGGATTGGAACATTTATAGAATACAACAAAAGAGGAAAGGGAGAATAACATAAAAGCAATCTAGCAAAAGACATAAAATGGACTGTAAAAGCTTTTATAGGTGTGTCAAACGAATTGGGTCCATTGGAGACAGAATAAAGAGAAGTTATGATGAGGAATATAAAAATTGTAGAGAAGTTAAATGATTTTGTTTTCACTGAAAACAACACCAGAAATCTCCCAGGATTGAAGGAAGTAAGCTTGCACTGGAAACACCAAGGGGACTGAAAGTTGATGAATCCTGAGGACCAAATGATCTTCATTCCAGAGTGTTGAAGGAGGTGGCTATACATATAATTGATACATTGGTGACGAACTTCTAAAATGCTTTTGATTCTGGAATGAATTCTGTAGATTGGAAGGTAGCAAATGTCCCTCCACTATTTAAGAAAGGACCAAGGGAGAAAATGAGGCACGACAGATGTGTTAGCCTTACATAAGTATTTGGGTAAATGCTAGAATTTATTCTAAAGGATGGGATAAATGTACGTCCGGTTGATGATTGACTGGGCATGGTCAGCATGGACTGGCCAATTGGAAATTACGTTTGACAAACTTGGTGGAGCTTTTAGAGATATTGCTAACAAAATTGATAAGCAAGCCAATGAACATAGATTTTCAGAAGTCTTTTGATAAAATATTTTATTTGAGATTAGAAAAATTAAAACACATGGGAAAGAAGGTAACATACTGGTATGGATTAATAATTGGCGAACAAAGTCGGAATAAATGGGTCACTCTCACATTAGCAGGCTGTGATTAGCGAAGTGCTACAAAGATCAGTAATATAAGATAATAGTAATTAGGAACAGGAGTAAGCAATTCAGCCCTTCAAGCCCGCACCACCATTTATCATGATCATGACAGATCTTGTCCTGGTCTCAACTCCACTTTCCTGCCAGCTCTCCATAGCCCTTTATTCTGCTTTTCATCAGAAACACATCCATTAGATTCTTGGTAACAAAGTGTGGAGATGGAGGTACACAACAGGCCAGGCAACATCTGAGGAACAGGAAAGCTGACGTTTCGGGTCGGTGTTCCTCTGATGCTGCCTGATTTGCTGTGTTCCTCCAGCTCCAACTTCATTACCTCTGACTCCAGCATCTGCAGTTCTTGCTTTCTCTCTATTAGATTCTTGAATCTGTTGATTGATTCTGCCTGCACAGATTCACAACCCTCTAAGAGAAGCACTTACCTCCTCTTACCCTATATTTACGCCCTCTTGTTTGAGACTGTCCCAAAAGGGGGAGCATCTCTTCAACGTCCACCTTATCAATTCCTTTTAGCATTTTATACATCAGTCAGATCACCCCTCCCATTCTTCTGAACTCCAGCAAGTACTAGCCCAAGCTATTCAACTTCTCCTCATATGACAGCACTTTCATCTCTGGAATCAACTTGTTGGCTCTCCTCTGAACTGCCTCCAATCCCTGCACATCTTTCCTTAAGTAAGG
This sequence comes from Rhincodon typus, assembly GCF_021869965.1. Taxonomy (NCBI): domain Eukaryota; kingdom Metazoa; phylum Chordata; class Chondrichthyes; order Orectolobiformes; family Rhincodontidae; genus Rhincodon; species Rhincodon typus. Next base: position 27,111,741 of record NC_063340.1, on the reverse strand, counting down.
AGACCAAAACTGGACACAGTATTCCAGATGTGATTTCACCAATGCCCAATATAATTGCAGCAGCACTTCTTTACTTTTATAATCCAGCCCTTTTGCAATAAATGCCAGGATTCCATTTGCCTTTCTTATTATATGCTGCACCTGCAAAACCATTTTCTGTGATTCATGCACAAAGACACCCAGATCCCTCTGCACTGATGCATTTTGAATCGCTTCCCATTTAAATAATAACTTGCCCTTTTAGTTTTCCAGCCAAAATGGACAACCTCACACGTAACTAAATTAAAATCCATTTGCCTGCTTCTGGCCCATTCTTCTAGCCTATCAATATTCATCTGTAAACTCTTTATTTCCTCATCACTGCCTACTTTCCTGCATATTTTAGTATCACCTGCAAACTTTGCTACATTACACCCTGTTCCTACTTGTGGATCATTTATATAGATTATAAATAGTTGAGGTCCTAAACTGAGCCCTGGGGTACCCCACTAGTTACAGTTTGTCATCTAGAGAAAGACCCATTTATCCCAACCCTCTGGATTATCCCAAACCTCTATCCAAGCCAATACTCTACCTTTAACACCCCTAGGATCATACCATTGGGATCAATCTTTTATGCAGCACCTCATCACATGCCTTCTGGAAGTCTAGATATACTGCATCCACCAGATCCCCATTATCTACCTTGCTTCTTACATCCTCAAAGAATTCCAGCAACGTTGTCAAGCACAACTTGAACTTCATGAAACCATGCTGACACTGGTGATTTGAACTTTGATTTTCCAAGTGTTCAGTTATCTCCTCCTTTATGATTGACTCCAACAAACTCCCCACTACAGAGATCAAACTAAGTGATTTACAGTTTCCCATTTTTTGCCTATTTCCTTTTTTGAATAAGGATGTCATGTTAGCATGTTTCCAATACACTGGTACCTTTCCAGAATCCAGGGAATTTTGGATGCATCCACTATCTCTGCTGCCACCTCCTTTAATACCCTAGTGTGCAAGCCACCAGGCCCCAGGGACTTATCTGCTTTAATCCCATCAGTTTACTTAATATCTTCTTCTTAGTTATATAATTTCACCAAGTTCCTCAGTAGTTTCAGCAAAGAAGTGCTTACTTTTCACTGTGAATATAGAGACAAAATATTGGTTTAGCGGCTCTGCTATTTCTGAGTTTCCCACAATGATGTCACCATTTTCATCCTCTGAATGGCCAGTGTTTACTTTCATTATTCTCTTCCTTGTTATATACTTATAGAAGCTTTTGGTGGCAGCGCTTATGTTTTCTGCTAGTTGTCCTTCATAGTTCATCTTAGTTCTTTTGATTTTGTTTTTAGTAACCCTTTGCTGACATTTGAAGTTTTCTCTCAATCCTCCAGAGTGCCACTAACCTTTGCAGTATGATATGCCCTAGTTTTTGGCTATGTTATTTTAACTTCCTTGTTAAGCGATGGATGATTTTCCACCTTTAAATGATTCCTCTTCTTCTCTGGAATATACTTTAATTGAGAGCTAATTCATAGAATCCTAACAGTGCGGAAGCAGGCCATTCAGCCCATCAAACCTACACTGACCGTCTGAAGAACATCCCATCTAAATCCAGCACCCCCACTACTGTATCCTACATTTCCCATGGCTAATCCACGTCACTTGCACATTCCCTGGACATGACAGGCAATTTAGCATGGCTAATCCACTAACCAGTACATCTTTTAACTGCAGGAGAAAACTGGAGCACCCAGAGGAAATCCACATAGATACGGGGAGATTGTGCAAAGCCCACACAGACAGTCACTGAGGGCTGGAATCCAACCCTGGTCCTTGGCACTGTGAGGTAGCAGTGCTAACCACTGAGCCACTGTGCCGTATTTAGTATCTCCCCAAGCATTTGCCACTATTCTTCAATTGTCTTGCCTTTTAATATTTTTGCCCAGTCCACTTGGGCCAACTCCTTGCTCAGGCCTCAGACCTTTGCCTGATGCTAAAACTTGTGTATGTGACTCTGTCTTCACTCTTTCAATCTGAACATGAAAATTGAGTATGTTGTGGTCCATCTTTCCAAGAGGATCCTTAACTACAAGACCTGTTGCTCAAGAAACAATCTCTCATATGCTCTACGAACCTTTCTTCGGCGTTACCCCGGCCAAGCTGATTAATGCAATCAATATGCATGTTCAAACTTTCCATAATTAGCATTGTGCTCTTCTCACAAACCGTCATTATTTCTTGGTTTATAAGATGCCCTACTTCGGAAGTACTGTTTGAGGGCCTGTAAATTACCCCTATCAAGGGCTTTCTTATCTAGATTGATAGAGGAAATTGTCCAGATTTCAAACCCCTCTTCAATCACAGATCAGACACGACTCAAACCTAGGTTTCACTGGTTTTATTTAAGCATGAAAGGGAGCAAGGACTTCAGTAGACCTGATGCATGAGCTTCCAGAACAATAGAATACAAAGATTTTTATAAGAAAAACTTATCAGTTATTTTTCCACCAGAGTCTAAATAGTTAATTTTACTCAACCAATCACTTCAGCACATGAACTCTGCATGTCTCAGGGCATGATTAGTACCCTATCAAGTTACTGCACTTTAAACTGCTACCAATCTAAGTACCTACATATATTCCAGTGCTTATCTTCCATGTGATAGTAATAACATCTGGCTATGTGACTTTACACACACACACACATAGAGACCTCATGACTTGGTTCATGAGTCCTCCTTGTTACCATAGCTTACTTTTGTTTGATTTTTTTTCCTTCAATGATGATTAACAAGAATAGCAATTCAAGTGGAAAATCATTATTTATTCTGCAAAAGAGGATAATCCTGATTGGTTGGTAAGTGGCTTTTGACTGGCTGAGGCAATGCCATGGAGAATGCAACAATAATGATTAACCTCAACTGCCAGTTTAGATTTCAGATCAATCAGATTGGTTCTGATTAATCAGAGCATTGTCCTGAGAAATAAATCAGTCAATGGCTACCACCTACTTTGTTCAGTTGAAACGGTTGCAATGCATGCGCACTAACTTGTGCATTCTTCATTGTAAAGTCTCTACTAGAGTGCATTTATCAACCAATTAGCACCCCCACAGTATACAATATAAATGTTAGTTCTCCCCTGTAAGTATTCTTGAGAACTGTCCTTATAATTTACTTTTCTAATGTCCGATACCCTTTACTACTGCTAGTAAACATCACTATGACATATAACACTTTACTAACAAGTTAAAAGTTTTAACTATAAAAAAATCACTAACCAATCACTAACATGTTTTCCTATGATATCACAATTTGATTTATGTCACAACATGTCTGGTCCCCTCTGGGTTCATGGACTGAGAAAACTCTAACTGGTGCTGAATGCCTCTGGGTTTTCTGTTTACTTGCTGAGCAACAGCATGTAATGACTGAACAAAACAACTTTCCATGGGGTTTGGAACAGGATTAGAAGAGTGAAAATGGGACCGTCCTCTCCAGATCAAATGATTTCATTGATTGCTGACTTTGGGGTTGGATGGTTAGGATGGTTCTACAGCATGACCCTGTAGTTGAGTACAAAATGGCAAACCACAGCCTCAGGATTGCTGTGTTAATACGCACTTGTACAAAATCCTGAATTGTGATCAAATTCTGAAGTAATGATGTGAATATTGACGGTTCACTGTCAAAAGTGCCACAAATTCCAAGCTCTTGAACGCTATATCCAGGGATCGGCTTTGTGGCTATTCATTACTAAGCTTTTCCCAATGTGTGCATGTAATTCTGATTTTAGAGTAGTTGAATGTCCCACAAAACTGATGATGTCTCATTTATGTTCCATATAATGTTGTAATAATTGAAACTAAATTAGAAAGAAATACCCTTGAGATGCATCTTAACATTTAAATTAATGGCAAAAGTTTAATCTGTAATTAGAAAACTGCCTTAAAACATTTCAGTGAATGATCATTAAAGAAGACTGTTTTCATTTTCAATGTTGTGACTAAAGATTCCTTCATTTAGTACACCTGTTCCTTCTTCTAATTTTACACAATCTATAATACACACTATACATTATCCTATTTTCTCAATGCAATCACATTTTAATGTGATTATCTTCTTCATATTTCAACCTTGCCAAATGTTTTTGTGACAGTGGCTTATTTGAACACTATAACAGGATGTTGCTCAAAAAATGTGAGCAACACATGACTTCAAACAGACCCTACAGATCTCTGCTTTGTCATTGACTCGCAAACTGAGTTCTGTCCGTTTTAATGCCAAGTCAATTTTTCAATTCCTGTGGTTAATTTGTCAATAATTATAATGATCAGATAATCAACTTAATATATTTGTGTCTCTTTTGTGCTATTTTAGTATTAATCCATTTGAAATAACTTTTAAAATAGTTCAGGCAAAAAGATAAGGAGTTTCTGTCTGCTAATATTGCAATAGGTAATTTGTATGTTAATGGTAGATCAAAATAGTTTTTAAAATAGATTTTATCAAATACCTTCTCATAACCATTAATTTGATTAGGCTCGTTAAGCATTCTGGTACATTCACAAAGTATGTACCAGTGTTTTGAAAGTCATGTTGACTATCCAGCATCTTTCTTCAGCTTTCAAAACTCAAATCTTGGGATAATCTATAATTTCCAATGTCACAAATCACTTTTATTTTGACTATTAGTACATAATCATTATCTACCAATTCACAGATAAGAACATAAGAACATAAGAACTAGGAGCAGGAGTACGCCGTCTGGCCCTTCGAGCCTGCTCCGCCATTCAATAAGATCATGGCTGATCCTTTCGTGGACTCAGATCCACTTACCCGCGTTCTCACCGTATCCCTTAATTCCTTTATTGTTCAAAAAAAATCTACCATTTTTTTAAAAACATTTACTGAAGTAGTGTCAACTATTTCACTGGGCAAGGAATTCCACAGATTAACAACCCTCTGGGTGAAGAAATTCCTTCTCAGTTCAGTCCTAAATCTGCTCCTTCTAATCTTGAGGCTATGCCCTCTTGTCCTAGCTTCACCTGCCAGTGGAAACATCCTCTCTACTTCTATCTTATCTATTCCCTTCATAATTTTATATGTTTCTATAAGATCCCCCCTCAATCTGGCTGAGTAGTTTGGGAGTTCCAAAAGACATTGGCCCAGAAATTCCTTTGTCTTTTAATCAATGATTTCTTTTCCTGGAAATTCTGAAAATCTCTGCAGCAGTGTAGATTGGGGTTGCACAGTGGGGTTATATGGAAATCCTGATACAATTAACTCTGAAATTCTCAGGAATTTCATGAGAAGTTGAAATTTCCTTGAGACAATTATGCAGCACCAGGAACCTCTGAGGGAGAAGTACCCATGTCTGAGTTAGACAGTTTGAGCTTTCGGTGGGTTCTGACTCACTTCAGCTCAGTAGTTAACCAGGAAAATTAAAACTTACATTTAAAAATTAAAACTAAAAAAAAGAGTAAAAATTAGAAATTTAAACTTGCTCTGACTTCTGAGTAACTATTAAATGAAGCCTTGACTTACCCCTGATGCATCGACCAGACACCAACCACCTCCCCACCTCTCTCACCCACCAAACAGACACGCTCCTGAAATGAACCTTATAACCCTGATTGGAAAATTTAGGCCATTATCTAGAGCTTCACCTATTTCTTTACTACTGTTTTTGAGCAATCTAGGGATCATTCAATGCCATCAACAGCCTATTTCATAATAACATCTCTGATATAACTTTAAATATTACTTGTAATTTTTGAACCTCAAGGAGAAGCTTTTATTTAACTTATTTGTTAATTTCTTATTTTCTCTAACATTCCTCATAGATTAGTTCAATAAAGGATTGTTTTGGTCTTCAATACGTCAATGATACCTCAAATTTAAAATCTTAGGATTCCTCTCATTGTAAGCTGCAATCTACCCTTCTAGGGACCTTTTACTTCTCTTCCTAATTCCTTTTATCTTCAAGTGAGTTTTACATGGAAGATCTGAAACCATCCTCCATGCATTGTAACTGAATGTGATTTGATAAGTTTTCAAACTGACATTTGAAAAAGCAACGCTTTCAGATTCTTAATTAACCAACTCACACTGTCAGGAATTGTACGACCGTAGCAATTATACTTTTCAAAAGTAATATTAGCAGCAGCAACTCCTGGTCAGCAGGGAACTGTCAGAGTTGTATCAACTCCTCAAGGTATGAAGCAGCAGTTTTGTCTCAAACTAACACTATCAATATTATAATGTGATTTCAGGCTGACACTTCAAGAGTATGCATTCGAAATGTAATGGGACCATCACAAGATATACATGGGTAAAGCTGGCCTCGGCCAGTAACACATAATTAACTCATAGTGAAGTGACAACTCATTTTACAGAACACAGCAATTTTTCTCTTTCATTGACTTCAATTGACTTCTCCCTTGTTGAAGGCCAATTTCATCTGAACTACAGTTCAGGAGTATTGCTTTGACTAGAATCAAAAGCACAACATTCTTCCATATAGGGACATCTCTTGACATCATTAGTGTTAGATATATTTCTAGATACTACCATGAACATACCCAGTGACTGAGCTTCCACAGCCCTTGAAGGTACGATAGTCCAAAGACCTTTTGGAAGAGGAAACTCCTCTTCATTTTCGTCTCAGTCCTAATCAATTCTGAGACTGTGTCCGTTGGTTTTAGGGTTCCCAGCTAAGAATCATCTATATTCAAAATATATTGAAAGACATGAGAGTGAAAATTGCACAATCACTAGCCATGATATTTCACTCTTCCCTGAACTCAGAATAGTGCCAGACAACTGGACAATTGCAAACATTAGACTGTTCAAAAAAGGTTGTGAGGATAAACCCAGTAATTACAGACAAAGCAGCTGAAATTCAATACTGGGCAAACTTCTAGAAATAATAATTCAGGATAGATATGTCAGTCATGAGGACAAATGTTGGTTAAATAGGAAGGGCCAGCAAGGATTATTTAAGGGAAGGATTTTGAGAAAGTGCAGAAAAGATTTACGAGCATGTTGCCGGGACAGGAGGGTTACAGGGAGAGGCTGAATAGGCTGGGGCTATTTTCCGTGGAGTGCCGGAGGTTGACAGGTGACCTTGTAGAAGTTTATAAAATCATGAAACACGTGGATAGGGTAAATAGCTAAGTTCTTTTTCCCAGGGTGAGAGGGTCAAAAATGAGAGGGCATAGGTTTAAGGTGAGAAGGGAAAGATTTAAAAAGGACCTGGGGGGTAACATTTTCACATGGAGCGTAGTGCATGTATGTATGGAACGAGCTGCCAGAGGAAGTGGTGGAGACGGGTACAATTACAAAATTTAAAGGGCAACTGGACAGGTATTTGAACAGCAAGGATTTAGAGGGATATGGGCCAAATACTGGCAAATGAGATTAGGTGAGATTGGGATGTCTGGTTCCTGCTGACGAGGTTGACCAAAGGGTATATTTCCGTGCTGTATGACTCCAGATGAGAGCTCTTGGAAGAACATAGAACATTACAGCGCAGTCCTGGCCCTTTGGCCCTTGATGTTGTGCCGACCTGTGAAACCAATCTGAAGCCCATCTAACCTACACTATTCCATTATCATCCATATGTTTACCCATTGACCATTTAGATGCCCTTAAAGTTGGCGAGTCTACGACTGTTGCAGGCAGGGCATTCCACACCCTTACTACTCTGAGTAAAGAACCTACCTCTGACAACTGTCCTATATCTATCACCCCTCAATTTAAAACTATGTCCCATCGTGCTAGCCATCACCATCCGAGGAAAAAGGCTCTCACTGTCCACCCTATCTAATCCTCTGATCATCTTGTATGACTCTATTAAGTCACCTCTTAACCTTCTTCTCTAATGAAAACAGCCTCAAGTCCCTCAGCCTTTCCTCATAAGACCTTCCCTCCATACCAGGCAACATCCTGGTAAATCTCCTCTGCACCCTTTCCAATGCTTCCACATCCTTCCTATAATGCGGTGACCAGAACTGTACACAATACTCCAAGTGCGGCCACACCAGAGTTTTGTACAGCTGCAACATGACCTCATGGCTCCGAAATTCAATCCCTCTACCAATAAAACCTAACACACCGTACGCCTTCTTAACAACCCTATCAACCTGGGTGGCAACTTTCAGTGATCTATGCACATGGACACCGAGATCTCTCTGCTCATCCACACTACCAAGAATCTTACCATTAGCCCAGTACTCTGTATTCCTGTTACTCCTTCCAAAGTGAATCACCTCACACTTTTCCGCATTAAACTCCATGTGCCACCTCTCAGCCCAGCTCTGCAGCTTATCTATGTCCCTCTGTAACCTGCAACATCCTTCCGCACTATCCACAATTCCACCGACTTTAGTATCATCCGCAAATTTACTAACCCATCCTTCTACGCCCTCATCCAGGTCATTTATAAAAATGACAAACAGCAGTGGCCCCAAAACAGATCCTTGCGGTACACCACTAGTAACTGAACTCCAGGATGAACACTTCCCGTCAACCACCACCCTCTGACTTCTTACAGTTAGCCAATTTCTGATCCAAACCACTAAATCACCCTCAATCCCATGCCTCCGTATTTTCTGCATTAGCCTTCCGTGGGGAACCTTATCAAACGCTTTACTGAAATCCATATACACCACATCAACCACTTTACCCTCAACCACCTGTTGGTCACCTTCTCAAAGAACTCAATAAGGTTTGTGAGACACGACCTACCCTTCACAAAACCGTGTTGACTATCCCTAATTAAATTATTCCTTTCTAGATGATTATAAATCCTATCTCTTATAAGCCTTTCCAACACTTTACCCACAACCGAAGTAAGGCTCACTGGTCTATAATTACCAGGGTTGTCTCTACTCCCCTTCTTGAACAAGGGGACAACATTTGCTAGTCTCCAGTCTTCTGGCACTATTCCTGTAGACAATGACGACATAAAGATCAAAGTCAAAGGCTCTGCAATCTCCTCTCTAGCTTTCCAGAGAATCCTAGGATAAATCCCATCCGGCCCAGGGGACTTATCTATTTTCACACCTTCCAGAATTGCTAACACCCCCTCCTTATGAACCTCAATCCCATCTAGTCTAATAGCCTGTATCTCAGTATTCTCCTTGACAACATTGTCTTTTTCCTGTGTGAATACTGACAAAATATATTCATTTAGCGCCTCTCCTATCTCTTCGGACTCCACGCAGAACTTCCCACTACTGTCCTTGACTGGCCCTAATCTTACTCTAGTCATTCTTTTATTCCTGACATACCTGTAGAAAGCTTTAGGGTTTTCCTTGATCCTACCTGCTAAAGACTTTTCATGTCCCCTGTGGCTCTTCTTAGCTCTCTCTTTAGGTCCTTCCTGGCTAACTTGTAACTCTCAAGCGCCCTAACTGAGCCTTCATGCCTCATCTCCACATAAGCCTCCTTCTTCCTCTTGACAAGAGATTCAACTTCTTTAGTAAACCACGGTTCCCTCGCTCGACCACTTTCTCCCAGCCTGACAGGTACATACTTATCAAGGACATGCAGTAGCTGTTCCTTGAACAAGCTCCACATTTCAATTGTGCCCAGCCCCTGCTGTTTCCTTCTCCATCCTATGCACCCTAAATCTTGCCTAATCGCCTCATAATTGCCTTTCCCCCAGCTATAACTCTTGCCCTGCGGTATATACCTATCCCTTTCCATTGCTAAAGTAAACGTAACCGAATTGTGGTCACTATCACCAAAGTGCTCACCTACCTCCAAATCTAACACCTGGCCTGGTTCACTACCCAGTACCAAATCCAATGTGGCCTCGCCTCTTGTTGGCCTATCTACATACTGTGTCAGGAAACCCTCCTGCACACATGGGTCAGTTTTTGTCTAATCTAAAGTACTCGAACTATAGCGTTTCCAGTCAATATTTGGAAAGTGAAAGTCCCCCATAACAACTACCCTGTTACTTTCGCTCCTATCCAGAATCATCTTTGCAATCCTTTCCTCTACATCTCTGGAACTTTTCCGAGGCCTATAGAAAACTCCCAACAGGGTGACCTCTCCTTTCCTGTTTCTAACCTCAGCCCATACTACCTCAGTAGACGAGTCCTCATCAAACGTCCTTTCTGCCACCGTAATACTGTCCTTGACTAACAATGCCACACCTCCCCCTCTTTTACCACTTTCCCTGATCTTATTGAAACATCTAAACCCCAGAACCTGCAACAACCATTCCTGTCCCTGCTCTATCCCTGTCTCCGAAATGGCCACAACATTGAAGTCCCAAGTACCAACCCATGCTGCAAGTTCACCCACCTTATTCCGGATGCTCCTGGCGTTGAAGTAGACACACTTCAAATCACCGTCCTGCCTGCTGGTACACTCCTGCGACCTTGAAACCTTATTCATGACCTCACTACTGTCAACCTCCTGTACACTGGAGCTACAATTCAGGTTCCCATCCCCCTGCTGAATTAGTTTAAACCCTCCCAAAGAACATTAGCAAATTTCCCCCCCAGGATATTGGTACCCCTCTGGTTCAGGTGTAGACCATCCTGTTTGTAGAGGTCCCACCTACCCCAGAATGAGCCCCAATTATCCAGGTATCTGAATCCCTCCCTCCTGCACCATCCCTGTAGCCACGTGTTCAACTGCTCTCTCTCCCTATTCCTCACCTCGCTAGCACGTGGCACAGGTAACAAACCAGAGATAACAACTCTGTTTGTTCTAGCTCTAAGCTTCCACCCTAGCTCCTTGAATTTCTGCCTTACATCCCCATCCTTTTTCCTACCTATGTCGTTGGTGCCTACGTGGATCACGACTTTGGGCTGCTCCCCCTCCCCCTTAGGGATCCCGAAAACACGATCTGAGACATCATGGACCCTGGCACCTGGGAGGCAACACACCAACCACGAGGCTCTCTCGTTCCCACAGAATCTCCTATCTGTCCCCCTAACTATGGAGTCCCCAATGACTAATGCTCTCCTCCTCTCCCC
>NC_063340.1:27089497-27100652 GCF_021869965.1 Rhincodon typus | reverse complement strand
TTGAGGGGAATGGCCACAGGGGATCCCTGCACTGTCTGCCTGTTCCCATTCCGTCCCCTGACTGTAATCCATCTACCTTTTTCCTGTACCTGAGGTGTGACTACCTCCCAGTAACTCCTCTCAATTACCCCCTCAGCCTCCCGAATGATCCGAAGTTCATCCAGCTCCAGCTCCAGTTCCCTAACGCGGTTTCCAAGGAGCTGGAGTTGGGTGCACTTCCCGCAGATGAAGTCAGTGGGGACACTAGTGGTGACCCTTACCTCCCACATTCTACAGGAGGAGCATGCAACTGCCCTAACATCCATTCCCACTGTTCTGAATTCCCAAACAGACTATTGAAAGAAAAAGAAAAACTAGTAACCTTACCAAATCGGCGCTCAGAACCTTTTTTTTGGTTAGAGGAGGAGGATGGGTGGGAGACACTACCGGGTAAAGCAACCGCCCAAATATATTACCTCACTTACTCAGCCGTCCCGTGTCCGCTCCTGCTCAGCGTGCGCTCCGCCTAATTCACGAGGTAAGTTTTTAAAGGATTAACTTACCTTCCTGGCAGCCCCCTGGTCCTCGCTGTCACTGCTGCTGCAAAAATGGAGTCATGTGAGGTAAGACTTTTATAATCGAAACGCTTACCTTCCCAGGGTGCCCGCGTGCTTCCTCCCGGACTCCCGCCGCTGAAACTACTGAAAGGCCGCAGTCACGCGAGGTAAGGCTTTTATAATCGAAAAGCTTACCTTCCCAGGGTGCCCTCACGCTTCCTCCTGGACTCCCACTGCTGAAACAACTGAAAGGCTGCAGTCACGTGAGGTAAGGCTTTTATAATCGAAAAGCTTACCTTCCCAGGGTGCCCTCGTGCTTCCTCCCGGACTCCCGCCGCTGAAACAACAAAGAGCTAACAAAGGGTTGATGATGGTAATGTTGTTGTTGTAGCGTACTTGGACTTCCAAAAGGCATTCAAGAAAGTGTTGCATAAAAGACTGTGGGCAAAGTTATATGTAAAGACCTTTTATTGTCTTTTTATTGCTGTGATTTTTAATGTTGTTGATCAAAATGAGAACAGACTGTTCTAAAAACCAAGAATGGCTGCATGTTTTGAAAAGCAAATAGCTTGATACTCTTCACAAGCTTTATTAACAATTAAAATAAAAACAGAAAGTGCTAGAGAGACTCAACAAGTCTGTGAACTGTTTCTCTCTCCACTGATGCCAGATCTTTCGGTTCTTATTTTAGACTTCCTGAATCTGAAATTTTCTTTTATTCATTCGTGGGATGTGGGTGTCACTGGCTGCCAAGCATTTTTGCCCATGTCTAGTTGCCTTGAGAAGGTATTAGTGAGCTACATTTTTGAAATGCTGCAATCCACATGTTGTGGGTTGACGCACAATGCCGTAATGGAGCAAATTCCCGCATTTGGACCCAGTGACAGTGAAGGAACAACGACATATTTCCAGGTCAGGATGGTGAGTGGTTTGGAGAGGAACTTGCAGGTGGTGGTGTTCCCATGTATCTGCTGTCTTTGTCCTCCAAGATAAAAGTGGTCATGGGTTTGGATGGTGCTGCCTAAGAATTGTTGGTGAATTTCTGCAGTGCATCTTGTAGATAGCACAGACTGCTGCTACTGGTGGTGGAGGGAATGGATGCTTGTGGATGTACTGCCAATCAAGCTGACTGTTTTGCCCTGGATGGCGTCAAGCTTCTTGAGTGTTGTTGGAATTGCACCCATCCAGATAACTGGACTCCTGACTTGTGCCTTGTTGATGGTGGACAGGCTTTAGGGAGTCAGGACCTAATCTTGTAGCCACAATATTTATGTGGCGAGTTCAGTTGAGTTTGTTGATAGTAGGGGATTCAGTGATGGTAACACCATTGAATATTAAAGTGAGGTGGTTAGATTGTTTCTTATTGGAGATGGTCATTGCCTGGCATTGTGTGGCATGAATCTTACTTGCCACTTGTTAGCCCAAGCCTGGATATTGTCTAGATCTTGTTGCATTTGAATATGGACTGCTTCAGTTTCTGAGAAGTTGTAAATGAACGTTATGCAATCATCGGCAAACATCCCCAATTTTGACTTTATATTGGGGAGGGGGTTGGTGGTGGTAGTGGTGCTGGTCATTTATGAAGCAGCTGAAGATGATTAGGCCTAGGGCACCACCCTGAGGAACTCCTGCAGAGATGTCCTAGAACTGTGACTGACATCCAACAACCACAACCATCTTCTTATGTGCCAGGTATGACCTCAACCAGCAGAAAGTTTGCCCCCGTATCACATTGATTCCAGTTTTTGCTGGGGCTCCTTGATGACACATTTGGATTGAATATAGCCTTAACGTCAAGGGTTGTCACTCTCACCTCACCTCTGGAATTCAGCTATCTTGTCCATGTTTGAACAAAGGCTGTAATGAGGTCAGGAGCTGAGTGGCCCTGGCAGAACCCAAACTGGGCGTCACTGCGCAGGTTATTGCTGAGCAGGCCCTGCTTGATTACACTGTTGATAACACCTTCCATCACTTTACTAAAACTCGAGAGCAGATTGATTGGGTGGTAATTGACCGCTTTGGATTTGTCCTGCCTATTGTGTAAAGGACCATACCCAGGCAATTTTCTTTCCTTTAAACAGCTGCTTTAATAAGCAGGAGTTGAAATTTAGTTTACAGACAAACTGGAGCCGAGGGGTTATGTATTCATATAGAGCTTTGGATTGCAACAACAAGTTGATTGGGCTGTGGACTTGTGAACAGTTATCAAAGACGAAAGCCCTATGGGTTTGGTTGTCAGATTAGTAAACAGTTTGGGGCTAGGAATAGGATACAGAGAAGTAATCAGCTCTCCACCAGTTCAGGAGATATATCTCATTCCCTGGTGCCAAAACCCATTTTAAACCTGAAGAAAATGAGTGTATCTTTGCTTCAGCAGTTGCTGTAAGCTGTGGCTTTTAATTAATAAGTCAGACACCTTTCATAAGTGAACCAGCCACAATGTGCCTCTTATAAACAAGTGGAAACTTATGGATAAGGCAGGTGGAGAAGAAATGTTCTGAGCAGCAAGAACCAACTCTACTGATCTTGTGAACGAAGACGAGTGAACTGCATTCTCAGTTCTCCCTCCAGCTATGCTTTTTCTTCCCTGTTCACATCTGCATGTGCACGTGTGTATGTGTAAGGGGGAGTTAAAAAGGGGATAACAGTTTTAATTTGTCGTGTTAAGTGATGATGGTATATAACTGTTTAGCTGTAGCCAAAGTCTCGTTACTTGTAATAGATCATGATTCCTGTCGAGTACCGAAACCTGTTCTGTGCTTTCTTTAAACCTAGGTCGGAAAGTCCAGTAAATTGGTAAATCTTTGTTTCATTTCTAAAAATCTTTAACCTTCGTGATGAATAGAATCCTAGAATCCCTGCAGTGTGGAAGCAGGCCATTCAGCCCATTGAGTCCATCCTGACCCGCTGAAGAACATCCCACTCAGACCCAGCCTCTACCCTATCCCTGTAACCCTGCATTTCCCATGGCTAATCCACCTAAGCAACACATCCCTGGACACTATGGGGAAATTATCATGGCCAATCCACCCGAGCATCACGTCTTTGAACTGAGGGAGGAAACCCACATAGACACAGGCAGAAGGTGCAAACTTCACACAGAGAGTCGCCCAAAGGGTGGAATCGAATCTGGTCCCTGGTGCTGAGGCAGCAGTGCTAACCACTGCGCCACCGTGCCGCCTCAAGTGGGCTTGATTTCCAGTGTTCTACCCTAGTGAGTTATAACTTGTACGTCATAGAATAAAAGGGACAGTAGCAACATGGATACAAAATTGGCTGAGTGACAGGAAACAGAATAATGGTTAATGGATATTTTCAAGTTGGAGAAAGATTTGTGGTGGAGTTCCCCAGGGAATGGCATTGGGACTCTTCCTTTACCTAATTTATGTTAATGATCTAGATCTTGGTGTGTAGAGCATAATTTCAAAATTTGCAGAGGATATGTATCTTAGAAGCATTATAAGCTGTGAGGAAGACAGTGTAGAATTGAAAAGGACATTGACAATTACTGCTGTGGGTGGATAGATGGCAGATGAATTAGAATGCAGGGAAGTGTGAGGTACAAAGAATATTGAGAAAAAGCATAAATTGAGGGAAGTTATTCTAAAGAATGTGCAGGAGCAGAGAGACCTGGGTGTGTATGTGCATAAGTCATTCGAGGTCAGGTGGACAGGATGGATGTTAAGACCTGAGTATTTTAGAATTTATTGATAGTGGCATAGTGTAGAAAAGCAGGAATTTTGAACTATTGTTAACATACTGAACCTGCCTAAGACACTGGTTAGACCTCAACTGAAGTAGATGCCATACTTTGGGAAGCATGTGTCTGCATGGAGAGAGTGCGAAAAAATTTACAAGGATAGTCCTAGGCATGAGACACTTCAATTATGAAGATATATTGCAGTAGCTGGGGTCAACATAGAACTGAAGAAGGGTTCCAACCTGAAACATTGACTTTCCTACTCCACTGATGCTGCCTGACCTGCTGTGTTTCTCCAGCTCTGTATTAACTCTGACTCCAGCATCTGCAGTTCTTGGTATCTCTGGAGTAGCTGGGACTGTTTTCCTTGTCGAGGGAAGAGCTAAGAAGGCTAGAATTTTCAAAATTATGAGAAGTCTGGCCAAAGTAGTCAGGGAAAACACTTCCTGCATATAAAGGACCAAAAGCATGAGGGCACACATATGAAGTGATTTACAAAAAAAAGTAAACATAATGTAAGAAAACATCTTCTCACAGCAAGTTGTTTGTGTCTGGAATACAATACCTGAAAATGTGGTGGAAATGGATTCAGCTGAGGTGTTCAAGAGAGAAATGGATGGTTATTTAAATACAAAGAATGTACAAAAATACAGGGAAAAGGCAGAAGGATGGTATTAAGTTTTTTTAATTCATTCGTGGGATCAGGGCATTGCAGCATTTATTGCCCAGAGGGCAGTTAAGAGTCAACCACATTGCTGTGCGTTTGGAGTCACATGTAGACCAGACCAGGTAAGGATGGCAGTTTCCTTTCCTAAAGGACATTAGTGAACCTGATAGTTTTTTTTTCCCCCCAACAATCGATTCACAGTCATCATTAGACTCTTAATTCCAAATATTTATTGAATTGAAATTCCACCATCTGCTGTGGCAGGATTCAAACCCAGGTCCCCAGAACATTATGTGGGTCTCTGGATTAACAGTCCAGCGATAATACCACTAGGCCATCGCCTCCCCGATAGTCATGGTAGGTCATTCAGAGAACCAGTTAAGACATGATAGGCCTAATGGCATTATTTCACGATTATAATTTTGTGATCATATATCCATCTATCTAGCCCTTTTGGAATTCTGTAAGTTTCCTTGAGATTACTTCTCATTTTTTGAAACTGAGGTTCATTAGATTGATTCCAGAGATGAGGGATTTCTGTTATGAACAGAGACTGAGCAGTTTAGGCCTATTCTGTCTGGAGTTTAGAAGAATGAGAGGATATCTAATTGAGGTATATAAGATGTTAAAGGGGATTGACAAAGTAGGCTTGAAGACAATATTTCCTTATGTAGGGCAATCTAGAATGAGAGTTCATAGATTTTGATAAGTTGTTGCAGATTTAAAACAACGATGAGAAGGAATTATTTCTCTCAAAGGAATGTGAATCAATTGAATTCACTATTCCAGGGTGCAGTGGATGCTGGGACATTAAGTGAATTTACTCAGAGAAAGTCACATTTTTAATTGAAGTAATGGGCTGAAAGATTACGGAGAGTGGGCAGGAAAGTTGAATTGAGGCCACAATGAGATTAGTTATGATCGTATTAAATGACAGAGCTGAGTTGTCTACTCCTGCTCTTATCTCTTATGTTTTATGGTTTGTTCTTATACACATCTATTCTCCTCAATTTCTCCTACACAGGTCAGATGTACAGCCCCCAAACTTCCTGAGTCACATCTTTCTGAGGAAGGTGAAACCTGGAATATGGGCCCATATTCCAAACAGGTCTTTAAGTTGTGATTAGGATGGATGTGATTGGGTGAGAGATTTCTTGTGCGCTGACTCTCAAGTCAAGTGTGATGTCTCTGGGTTTATTAGTGCAACTTATTCCTTTATGTCCTTTAAAACATAACTAGACACGCCCTCCCAAGAATTAGTCTGCTGAACCTCATCTATACTCCCTCTACAGAAAGTATATCCTTCCTTAGGGAAGGAGTTCAAAACTGTTTACAATACTCCAGGTGTAATTTCACCAATGTTTTATACAATGGAAGTAAGACACTTTTTATCCCTGTCAGCCTGTTGTGACAAAGGTCAAAATATAATTTGCCTTCTTAATTCCTTACTGTTCCTATATTTTAACTGCCAGTTATGAACAAGGACACCCTGATCCTTTTGGACACAAACACTTCCCAATTTCTCACCATTTCAGAAACACTCTACACCTCCTTTCTTCCTGCTAAATTGGGTAGCCTCATCCTTATCCACATTATATCTCATCTATCATTTGCTTGCCCACTTACTCAGCCTGTTAGAATATCCTTGAAGCCTCTTTGCATCCTCCACAACATACAATCCATCTGTGTCATCTACGGACTTGGAAATATCACGTTTGATCCCATATCCAAATCATTGATATAAATTGTGAACACCTGGCCACAAACTCTGGTTGTTTTGATGTCTCATACAGCCTGTTTGACCTGTTTATTTCTACTTGTTGCTTTTTGTCTGTTAACCAGCTGCTGAACCATATCAACATATCACCTCCTATTCAATAAGTTCTAATTATGTTTCCTAGCTTCCTGTGTGGAACTTTATTTAAAACCTTCTGAAAATCCGAATACACCACATCTATTAGCTCCTTCTTGTTTATACTGCTAGTAATATACTCAAAACTTCAACTTGTTTGTCAACTATGATTTGATCTACATATGTCCATGTTGAACCTGCCTAATCCAATTATTATTTTCTAAGTGTAAAGTTATCATGTTCAGTGATTAAATTCTTTATAATATATTCTACAGTTGCCCCTACCACTACTGTCAGAATAACACATTTGTAGTTACCTCTTTTTCCCTTACTCCTTTCTGAAATGTTAGGGTTGCATTTTGCAACCTTTCAAATTGAAAAGACCATTTCTGAACCTATAATGTTTTGAAAGACGACCTCCAATGTATCCATTATCTCTATAGTCACCTTTTTCAACACTATAGGATGTAGATCATCAAGCCCTGGGGATTTTCTGAATTTCTCCATTTTTAAACAAAAACTAGTTTCTTTCAGTTTCTCATTCTCACTAGTGCCTTGAACCTCTATTATTTCTGGTAGATTTCTTGTACCTTCCTCCGTAAAGAAAGATAAAAGTAATTATTTTGCTTTTCCATGTCCTAACATTTTCAGCTAGTTTTCCATTTTTCTCATTATAAATTTTCCTGTCTCTGCCTCTGCGAAAAATAAACCCACATTTACCTTGGCTAATATTTTCCTGTTTTAATTCTTATGAAAGCTTTTATAATTCACCTTCATGTTTCTTGTCAGCTTATGCATGTTCTATTCTCCATTTCTTTATTAATTGCTTGTTCCTACTTTGCTGAATTCTAATGTTTCCAATCCTCAAGTTTACTATTATTTTTGGCAACTTTATAAATCTCCTCCTTTTGAAATATATAATATTTAATTTACTTTGTTAGCTGTGGTTGACTCACTTTTTCCTGTTGAGGTTTTGTGCCTTAAAGAAATGAATGTTTGCTGTAATCCATTTAATTCTTTAAATATTAGATATTACCTGTCCACCATTATACATTTTAGTGCATCTTCCATGTCCACCATAGCCAACTTGTCCTTTATACCTTCAGATTTTCTTATGCTTACATTTAAGAAAACACTTTTTGTCTGATCCAAATCATTTTCAAACTTAAAGCAAACTTGTATCACATTGTGATAATCTTCTCTAAAGGCTCTTCTACACCAAACTTACTAATTAGCACTTCTTATTACATGATGATAGATCTAAAACAGTCTGTTCCTTTGATGGATCCACAATGCAACAGCTCTGGAAAACAATCCTGCATACTTTCCAATAATTTATCCTCCAGTGCTGATTGGATTTTCCATTTAATGTGCAGATTGGATGTGTAGATTGAAGTTATCCATTATTATAGCATTACCATTAATACATGCATCTCTAATTTCATGACTTACTTTGAGTCTTGTGTTATCTTCTGTTTGGTGGTTATCAACAAAGCGTGCTGCCTCTTGCTGTTTCTAAATTTCACTCAAACAGATTCTCCACTTTCTTCTTCCAAACTAATTTCCTTTCTCACTAATGTGCTGATCTCATCTCTTATTAACAGAACTACTCCTACTTCTTTTTCTTTTTTGTCTGTTCTTCCAAATGTTGAATATCCTTGAATATTCAGATCCCAGCCACGGTCACCTTTCCAACACTGTCTCTATCTTGACAAATAGTTCATATGTATACATTTTGTTGTGCCATCAGTTAATCTGCCCCACTGCAAATGCTACATGCATTCTTTCATTTCTGCCTTTTAAACATCATTCAGTACTTTGAACTTATTTAATGTTGGCATTTGTTTCTGTTGCACCCTACTGTCATTTACTGCTGTTTTACTTCCCATTATCTTTAGCTTTGTTTTTCTCCTCCTTTTTGTATTCCTTTTGTGGTTCCTATCCCTGGTCAAGCTAGGTTAAACATTTCCAAAAGCACCAGCAAATCTCCCTGGAAAGATATTAGTCCAGATGCTGCTAAGGTGTAATCTTCTCTCCCTTTTATAGGTCCTACATCCCCAGATCCTGTCTCAGTGCCCCAGAAATTTAAAGCCCTCTTTCCTACACTGTTTTTGCAGTAATGCACTAATATTATTTTATACACTTGCCAGCGCATAGAGTTTGGAAGTAATCTTGAGATTTCTGTTTTAGAGGTCCTTCTTTTTAATGTCTTTTTCTCTTCCCTAAACTCTGTTTTCAGGATATCATCCCTCATTCTACCTGGTCCTTTATACCAAGATGGACCATGACCTATGGCTGTTCACCCTCCCCCTGAAGTATGTCCTGTAGCAACTACTTAGTCACATCCATGATCCTGGCACCAGAGTGTCAGCATACCATCCTGGAGTCACTTTTAAGGCCACAGTGAAATTGACTTAGGGGACTCTTGCACTAACTGCTTAGTCCACCTCTAGACTATCTAGCAATTGCCTATTCCCTTTAGCCTGCATGATCCTAATCCTTAAATGAGCGAATCATATAGTTCTCAGCTTTACCATAGCCACACCAGTGGTCACAGGTTCTAAAATCCAGAGCTCAAGTTTCTGCAGATGGTGACACTTGCTACAGCTGGTTGCGTAGGCCATGTAAAGTGTTGATGGCTCCCCAGATGTCACAGGATGGATATTTCACTTGGCTGAGCGTGTTGCTATGCAATGGCAAAAGCCATTGGAATTTCATTGACCAAAAGGGTTCAGGCAATTGATTTACACAGCATAAGCTACCTGCCCCTAGAAATATGATAAAACAAGAGCAGATGGGGATGTCCTCATCAGGAAGTCCTTAGGGAGCTGTCGTCTCCACATGAAAGACCAGAAGAAGAGGAGGAAAACCTAAGGAAGAGTTTCCTAATACCCCAGCTAGAGAATAGGATATGACCTTTACAACTTACATGACACCAACACTCTCCACATCAATTGCCTGTTTGGCCTCTGGTACAGCGAGCATTCCCAATTGTCACAAGTTATATACATTCTTTATCGAATTAACTGATGTATCATACGCTGCTGCTTCTGAACAAACTATCAGAAATTTGCTACAAATCGTCAACAATCTATGTTAGGTAACTGTGATTGCAAACTCCTTAAAATCAATATAAGTTTTATAAAAAAGGTTAATGATTAACATACACTTAGTAACCTAAGTTCTAGGCCCATACTCTGTATCAAGTTGCACTCAAATTGTCATTGTGCTGTTGATGAAGAGGGACAGCATTCAACTTAAGCTTTTTGTAATAGATTAGTCTGACTTACCCTCCTCTTTCCTGTCTCATAAATCCCTTTCCAGTAAATATTTAAATACCACATGAATCCAATGGCCTCTTCTGGTAACTTGTCCCTCAATTCTATTATCTGTTGTGTGGTAAAATATGTATTGGTTCAAATTTTGCAGCCTTTGTGGCTTGTGCTAGTGAGACAATATTTTGTGTTGGTTACCAATTCATTAACTATTTTTGACACTTCACATATGTCTTCAAGTTCAGTTTCAAAGCAAAATTAACCAACTTCATTTGCTTCTCCTAATATCTTAAAATACTTAAACCCAGAATTATCTTTGTTGCACATTTTGATCTTCTCAAGAGCAAAGATATTTAATGAGTCTTGCAGAATGTTTATACAGTGTCGTATATCAAGTGTTTCCTACATTACAATAGTGATTACACTTCAAACATACTTCACTGGCTATAAAATACTGTTGGATGTCCAGGATCATTAAAGGTGTGATATACCTGCAGATCTTTCTTTCAGTTGATTAGAAAATAGAGAATTCAGAGCATATGGTTGTGATTTTTCCATTGGTAGTTTGGAAGAGGATGAGCCCATAGTACACCTCAATTTTCTTTTGCAAGTCAAACGCTACTTTAACTATGAATCGCATGTGTGCAACTTTATTTACTCTTAGTTCAGTTAAGACAAGTAACATAGATGCACTTAAAGGGATTCTAGGTAAGTGCATGAAAGAGATAAAAAAAGTAATAGAAAGACAAACTTACATTCAAGTAGCATTTTCCCTGATTACCATACATCTCCAAGTTCTTTAAAGATAGCCCACTACTTTTGAAGTGTAGTCACTGTCTAATTGCTGAGGCATAGAATTTAAGAGCAGGGAGGTGATGCTGGAGGTGTGTAAAACATTGGCTAGGCCACAGCTAGAATACTGTGTGCAGTTCTGAAAACCACATTATAAGAGAGGAAATGGGCTTGGTTAGTTCAGTTAGCTGACGACTGGTTTGTGATGCAAAGTGATACCAACAGCACGGATTCAATTCCCACACTTGTTGATGTTACTATAAATAACTTTTTCACTCTCAACATCTCCCCTTGCCTGAGTCTTGAGAAGGGAAATACTAAATAAAAACCAAA
>NC_063340.1:27032531-27089097 GCF_021869965.1 Rhincodon typus | reverse complement strand
TTTTCTCCTCCACAGATGCTGCCAGACCTGCTGAGCTTTTCCAGCAACTTTGTTTTTGTTCTTGAGAAGGGAACACTGGTTAGCCTGGCTGGCTGGTTAGTATGTGCTGCCAACAGTGTGGGTTCAATTCCTGGTCTGATTAATGTTATCATGAAGGACTGTTCTTCTCAATCTCTCCCCTTCCCTGAGGGTTGGCAACCTGCAGGTTAAACCACTGCCAGTTGTCCCTCTGTCTCTAATGCGACATCAGCCCTATTATTTGGTAAAACATTGGCAACTTTACCTTTACAAGAGAACCTGATTGCAAAGCAGAGAGTGCAGAGGAGATTTATCAAGATGTTACCTGGGCTGTAGAGTTTTATGAAAAGAGATTGGATGGACTGGCATTGTTTAGCTTGGAGCAGAGGAGACTGAGAGGGGGGCAATGATTGAGATACATAATACCATGAGGTGCACAGACAGGTGGATGGAGAAAAAACATTCCCCTTGTTGGAAGGATCAAAGACCAAGGGCCAAAGTTTGAAGGTAAGAGCCAGAGGTGGCATAGTGGCTCAGTGATTAGCACTGCTGCGTCACAGTGCCAGGCACCAGAGTTTGATTTCAGTCTTGGGTAACTGTCTTTGTGGAGTTTACACGAGTTTCCAACTGGTGCTCTGGTTTCCTCACATAGTCCAAAGATATGCAGGTTAGGTGGATTTGCCATGCTTAATGGCCCCGTAGTGTCTACGGATGTGTAGGCTAGGAAGGATTAACTATAGTAAATGTGGAGTTATAGTGAGATAGGGTAGGGAGCATGTCAGGGTGGGATGTTCTTTGGAAGGTCAGTGCAGACTCGATGGGCTGAATGACCTCTTCCTGCACTATAGGGATTCTATGATTCTAAGTTTAGAGGGGATGTGAGGAAACATGTTTTCACCCATACGGTGGTAGAAATCTGGAACTTACTGATTGTAAGTGGTGGTTGTTTTATATTCATTCACAGGTGAGGGTGTTGCTAGCTAGGCCAGCGTTTATTGGCTATCCCAAATTGCCCAGAGGACAGTTAAGAGTCAACCACATTGTTATGGGTCTGGAGTCACATGTAGGCCCAGAGCAGATAAGGATGACAGATTATCTTCCTTAAAGGACATTAGTTCACCACATGGGATTTTCCTGATAATCAGCAATAGATTCATGGTCAAGAATAGGCTCAAACTCCAGATTTTTATTGAATTCAAATCCCACCATCGGCTGTGGCAGGATTTAAACCCAGGTCCTCAGGACATTACCTGGGTCTCTGGAATAACAGTCCAGCAACAATGCCACTAGGCCACCACCTCTCCATTGGGTAGAGGCAGAAACTCTCATATCATTTAAGAAGTATTTAGATGTACACTTGTGATACCAAGGCATACAAGGTTAGGGGCCAAATGCTGCAAAATGGGATTAAAATAGTTAGGAGTTTGTTTTTGACCAGCACAACTCATTGGGTCAAAAAAACCTTTATCCTGTGCTGTAGAGCTCTATGACATAGATATTTTAAATAAACCTTTTCAGACATGTTACAAACATGTAACATGTAACTTCTAGACCAGAAGCACAGACACCACCACTGCACCAACACTGCTAAGTCCTTAGTTGCTACTGTAATAAAGGAAATGTTGCAGCCAGTTTGTAAACAGCAAACTCCCACAGTCATATGATAATGGGAAGACTTTTCATGTGATGGAGAATTAATAATGGCCTGACCACCAGGGATATCTCCTATGAATCGCTTCAAAATTGTGCCAAGAGGGAACTGGATTTTACAGGACACCATGTTCACTGCCTCGTCAAACCTCCAAATAAAAAATTGATTGGAAGCTGACCAAGCAAAAAGACTGCCCCTCAGCCATTTTACGCTTGGATTCGATTCCTGCCTTGGATTACTGTCTGTGTGGAGTTTGCACGTTCTCCCTGTGTCTGCGTGGGTTTCCACTGGGTGCTCTGCTTTCCTCCCACAATTCAAAGATGTGCAGGTTAGGTGGGTAAGCTATGGTAATGTGGGGTTAAGGGGATAGGTTGGGTTTGGGGTTGGTGTCTGGGTCTGGGCCTGGGTAGAATGGTCTTTGGAGGGCCGATAAAGAACGGCCTCTTTCCACATTGTAGGGATTCTACGATTTAATGAGTAACTGGCAAAAAGCAAGATTTCTGCCACGATTTGGGGAGGAAGACCCATGTTACAGAATTGCCAGCCAATCCAACTGGCCTAGTTGTAGCTGCTACATGATTCTAGTGCTGCTGGAACTCAAGACAGAACTTTTAAGTGGAGTTTTATACATGTGTGACTGAGAATCTCTAGAGAATCACCCAGCAAGGCAGAGCATCAGATTAGAAAGCTGAGAAGGAGGGTTAAAGCAAGTTATGATCTTGAGGGAATAGATGCCTTAAATGAGCACAAGGAATCCTCAAAAAGAGTTACCCCATTGTCCAACACCAGCTCACCCAGTTAAAGCCCTTGGTCTCCATGCTTATTGAATAAAATAGCACAAGGTGGGTCGAGGTACTTGACCGCTTATAGGCCTGAGGGTGGCAGGGCTGCTGATACCTTATACCAAAGTCTGTAAAATGGCAGACAGATAAGGATGGTCAGAAAGCAGTGGGAAAACCAGCAACTGGATCCCTTACCCTACCTTTAAACCTAATAGCAGGGAATGTAAGAATCCCCAACTGTGAGATCAGGCCATTCAGCCCAACAAGTCTACATCGACCTTCCAAAGAGCATCGCACAGACCCATCCCCTTACCCTCTCTTTCCCATGGCTAATCCACCTAACCTGCACATCTTTGGACTGTGGGAGGAAATCGGAGCACCCGGCAGAAACCCCCAACAGATACCGGGAGAACATGCAAACTCCACAAAGACAATCAACCAAGGGCAGAATCAAACCCAGGTCCCTGGCACTGTGAGGCAACAGTGCTAATCACTGAGCCACCCAGGAATTGTTCACATTCTCCTGAGAGATCAAACAGAGATTGGTTTAACATATTCAAAAGGGAGTACTGGATTTAAAAAAAAAACCTTCGATTTCCTGGAGTGGAACTTGAACTCAGAAACTGGAAGTGATCTTGTAGAAGCAAGAGATACTACTTCGTAAAAGTAAAGACGCCATTAGAGAGCAAGACACAACTGGTGACGTTTGAATCTGAGGGTCACTACACCTCAGACAAGGGAGAGGTTGAGAAAGAGAATTCTTCAGACTAACCTCAGCTAGCACAGGAATTGGACCCACAATGCTGTTATTACCCTGCATTGCAAACCAGGCATCCAGCTAACTGAGCTAAACCAACTCCATGGCTGACACAGTTAAATAGGAGGAGTTTCTTAGAGAACTAGATAAGTAGGGCAGGAGGAACTTCACATGGAGCATAAATATCAATGTAAAACCAATTTAGCCAAATGTGCTGCAAATTCCATTTAACTTTATTTAACTTTCCCTACTTCTGGCATCAACTATACCAAACCATGATCAGGGCTGGATAAATTACTCAAGATAAGAAACTGTTAAACCATGGTCTATTGCCCCTCACTTATGCTTAGCCCTACCTCCATAGGAGATACAAATCAGATAATAGCCGCTGCCACTATAACCTGCTGTACGGTGGAAGCAGGGTTATCAACTCCTGGTATTCCAACCAAGGATTCAAGTGCTACAACGAATGAATAGGTCATGGATGATGAATTTGTTTTCAGGTCAACTGGAATCACAATTTGACATAAATATCCAACAACATGTTTGCATGTTTACAACAGGATATCTAAAATGAGCAACATTTCTTTCACTTTCACATTTGCACTTTCCCAGTCTGAGATTTCAGTTTGCTTTAGTATAATAATCTTTGTGACTGAATTTGTCAGCATAATTCACGGCCAATAGGAGAAATTCTCATTTATCCAGGAATGCAAATTGAAACCAGTCATTATTTTGATTGTCTTTTCAAGAATCAAAGTTGCACACAATTGATACCAATGGCAGAAGCATGCTTTGGCATTAACAATGCAGTCTTCAAGATGACAATCAATATGAAAACAACTGTCTCTTATGAGCTGTTTGTACTAATGAAAATTCATTAGTTTCATGGAAATCTCCAGCAGAATATTATGGACATGAGTAATGAAAACATGATAAGCTGTCTCAAGAGAGCTATTTTGAAGCAGCTCAAAAACTTGCAGGTGACACTCCTCTCACTGAAAGCATAGGTTGAGCACTGGGGTGACTTCATGTGGAGGCTGTCCAGCAGCTGCTAGAGGTTGCAGCTGGTCCTGAAATTTCTGATGCAGTTCTTGGCCCTGCATCTGCATTGCACTGTGTCTACAGTGATGAAGATCCCTGTTAGGGTTAGATCTATTGGTCACACTTTGAGTGAACCTGTGCAGGGAAACAGACGAGGTCCTCAGAAATGTGAGCAATCAGTGTTTGCAATACTCTTGAATAACAGTCTAACGTAGTTCTCAATGTAATGGAACTTGGAGGACTTCTGACAAGGAGGGCTTTGGAATGCTTTGGAATGCTTTGACGTGGATCTTCAACATAGTGACCTTATTTCAATGAAACAATGTCACATAAATAAAGCAGGAGATTGTTACTGCTGTATGATTACTGATACCTTGTCTCTCCCCATTAGCCATGAAAGGCAGCATTGTGTATTAGAATAGAATATGGCCCTTTGGCCCAACAAGTCCACACTGACCCACAGAGCATCCCACCCAGACCTATCCCCCCATAACACACCTAATCTACACATCCCTGAACACTATGGGCAATTTAGCATGGCCAATTCACCTAGCCTGTGCATCTTTGGACTGTGGGAGGAAACTGGAGCACCCAGAGGAAACCCACACAGACTTGGGGAGAATGTGCAAACTGCACACAGGCAGTTACCTGAGGGTAGAATTGAACCTGGGTCCCTGGCGCTGTGAGGCAGCAGTGCTAACCACTGAGCCACCAAGCTGCCCAATTATTAAAGCATGATGGTTACAGTTGAAGGTGAGAGGAAATCAGCTCCCTTCCCTTGTGCAGACTCTGGGATCTTGGATTAACTTTGACGTGGACTGCAAATGGCAATTTTAAAAGATGCCTATAAATACTTCTGCTTCACAGAGATGAACTTGATCAATCTACAATGATCAATGACGCAGTCAAGACTGTGACAGCAAGATTTGTAATCCACACAGGTGGACACTGCATGCCTTTCACAAGCATGATACTATGATGTCTTCAACCTGTACTAAGTGCCTGATCAATGCAATTGCCTCTTGAAGTACCTTGCATTATTCACAGGCAGGAAAAAAAAACTTACATTACTCACTTCAAGCACGGTCACAGCTATTTTCCATTTGTAGTGCACACTTACAGTTTGCATGAGTGTGGAAGACAATACAAAGCATACTTGGCAGAGTAGGGTCAGCCTGTTAATTTCCCTGAACTTCAGTGTTCCTTTCTTCCCTGCACATCCTGTCAAGATCATGGGTATTGAGCTTCCACACAATTCCACACACGTCTTTGATTTATGACTTAAATCTTCCACATTATCCCCACGACGTGTCCCATTGATGACTCACCTACTTTGCAAGAATCTATTTCCCTCAGATTGCAATTATTGCCCCCTCTGCACCCTAGACTGATGCTTCCAATCCCCACAATTGACTTCCCCAAATTTCTATTGCAGCATAATCTAAAGGCTTCCCTAATTTCCAAGCTCTTCAGCTACTCATTTCTCTGTTTTATCCACTTATTCCTATACTCATCAGCACATTGCATCAGGAGTAATCCAGAGATTACAAATCTCAAGGTCCTGCTTTTCAATCTGCTACCTACTTCCCTAAATGCTTGTTGCAGGACCTCAACGCGCTTTCTAACTATTTTATAGTGTTTACACAAACCATAATTCCTGACTGTTTTGCCGACTCCTTTCAGAATGCCCTCCAATCATTCAGTGACGTGTTCAATCCTGGCCCAAAGACAACACATCATCCTGACCACAGGAACGCTGGTTTGCACTCCTCTCTATTGCGTCTCCTGCCACTTGCCTCATCCTGCCTCTTCCTCTCTGTCTGCTCCTTCCTGATGCAGCTGGGTTCTGACTGCACTCTCCAGAGGAATTGTCATTCTCACCCTTTCCCAACACAGAATATCTGTTCTTGAGTGAGATGCAATTTGGGGCTTTCCTGACTCCTTGCCAGCTGTCCTTCTGACTGATGGTCACCCATTCCCTCTCTGATAGAGCTTCGTAAGCTGCAGTGTGACCACATCTAAAGACATGCTATCAGTGTAACTCTCAGCCTCACGGTGCACAGCAGTGATTCCAGCCAACAGTCAGCATCTGAACTGAGTGCTCAAGCTGATCAAACCGGTGGCACTTCCTGTAGACTGTTTGCTGATGGCTGTACATTACAGCACTATTCATGACTCCTTAGATACTGAAGCAATCCAAGTTCAAATGCAACGAGATCTTGACAATACCCAGGATTGGGCTGACAAGTGGCAAGTATCATTCGCGCCACACATATGCCAGACAATGACCATCACCAATAAGAGATAATCTAACCACCACCCTTTGAAATTCAATGGTGTTACCATCACTGAATCACCCACTATCAACATTCTGGAGGTTACCATTAATCAGAAACTCAACTGGACTCACCATATAAACACATAAGTCTACAACAGCAGGTCAGAGGCTAGGAATACTGCGGTGAGTAACTCATATCCTGAATTCCCCTGCCTGCCCACCATCTACAAAGGTACAAGTCAGGAGTGTGATAGACTGGTCCCCATTTGCCTCAATGAGTGCAGCTCCAGCAACACTCAAGAAGCTTGACACCATCCAGGCCAAAGCAGCCCGCTTGACTGGCACTACATCCACAAGCATCCACTCCCTCCAGCACTGACGCTCAGTAGCAGCAGTGTGCACTATTTATAAGATGCACTGCAGAAATTCAAAGATCCTCAGATAGCACTTCCATCTGGAAGGATAAAGACAGCAATTAAGTAGGAACACCAAGTTCTCCTCCAATCCACTCACCATCCTGACTTGGAAAGATAATGCTATTCCTTCACTGTCGCTGGGTCAAAATCCTGGAATTCCCTCCCTAATGATATTGTAGGTCAACCCACTGCAGGTGGAAGCAGCGGTTTAAGAAGGCAGCTCACCACCACCTTCTCAAGGGCAATAAGAAGGACCTGAGGGGCATTTTCTTCACGTCGAGAGTGGTGCATATATGGAATGGGCTGCCAGAGAAAGTGGTTGAGGCAGGTACGATATCAACATTTAAAAAATACTTGGATAGGTGCATGGGTGTTTCTAGTATAGGGTAGGATGGCCAGTGTGTTGGGTACAGTGTCTTCTTGGTGTTGTTTATTTGACAGGCATTGGTGGATAAAGCTGTTAGGATACCCATTGCTTGCCAAGACTTTGTATAGGTGTTCGTCTTGGTTTTTGCGTAGCTCTGGGGTGTTGCAGTGTGTTATCACTCATTTGAACAGAATCTTGACACAGCTCTGTTTGTGGACGCTGGGATGGTTACTGTCGTAATTCAGGATTTCGACTGTGTGTGTAGTCTTTCTGTATACACTGGTAAGGAATTCACCGTTGTTTGTTCCTTCCACCATTCCAGCCATCAGTCCGTTCACCTATGATTATTGTTCTCCTCTTCCCTGGTGTACTTGATCCTGGTGAATATGCTGTTAGCAAGGTGGTGTGTTTCTTCTAACTTTGCTCATTTAATGATCGCAAAAGTATGGTCCACGTACCTGACCCATAGTTTAGGCTAGATCTGGGGGAGGGCTGTGTGTTCAAGTCTTTGTGTAATTGCTTCTACTATGAGACCTGAGATGGGTGAACCCATGAGTATCCCATTAATTTGTTCATGTATCTTGCCATTGAAGACAAAATGCATAGTAAGGCATAGGTCTAGTAATTCAGCATATTGTCCTTGCTGATGGTTTCATTGGAGGTCTGTGTTTATGGATTGCCTAGTAATGCGGTCAGTGTCTCCTTTCCTAGTGTCTTGTCAATAGAAGTGAATAGTGCCGTAACGTCGAAGGACACCATCATTTCATCCTTGTCGATTTTGATGTTTTTGATGTTATTTGAGGAATTCCTGTGCCAAGTGTATGGAGTGAATCAATCCATTGGTGAGGTGTTTCAGTCTATGTTGTAGCTCCTTGGCTAGCCTGTGTGTCAGTGTGCCCGGCAAGGAAACCATGCGTCTAAGGGGGATGTCCAGTTTGTGCAAATTGGATAGTCTGTAGAATCGGAGTGGGGAGGACGTGGTGGTGTTTGAACCATTGGGTTTCATTCTTAGGAAGTCTGTTCTTGTTAATTGGCCTGTCCGCTGTAATTTCTTTAGTATAATTGTCTAAAAATGAAACCCGATGGTTCAAACACTGGTACCATGAACAAACATGTTGAAATAGACCCAATCTACATACCACGACAGAGCAAAACCAGAAACAGAACTACCCACTATATAAATTCAGAGCGGAACAGAACAACAGCGCTTCAACAGAGGGTAATCAGCACTGAAGATGTCACCTAGAAGGAGGACAAAAGGTTTGCATAAAAACCAGTCAGCTTAGCGAACCAACCAACAACTCCAGCCACAACCTGAGCTACAGATCTTTGCTAAAACATTTAATTGAATTAGTTAAATATATTTAAAGTAAATGAAAGGGTCTTGGAAAAGCCAAGCCCAATCCACAACACAAATGTGGATTTCTTGTCACTAACAGCTCTATTCTGCTACCTTCTATTATGTGTTACTTTGTCCTGCAGCGGAGAAGAGAGACAGTAGTTGGTGACTGTGTAATGTGTGTTTGGTTGAGTGTTAACACATAGTTCCAGCTATGGTGGTTAGTGAGAGGTCGGAAGCATTGCTGAGTGTGTAAGAGTAAGGTGAAATATCTGGATGTTAGAACGATCAAGGAGTGTAATTGAGTATGATCCAATGAACATCATGACAGGCTGTTGGGGTAATAAATAGAAGGTACCATGTAAAGTTGCAATCATTGCTTGACCCATGTAAGGTCATGAAACTTCTTGTAGTACTGCCTCCAGGTTTTTTGGTCCAGACTGTCGGAGTTGACCTCAAAGACCATCCAATTCCCACTGAGGCTGTTTCTTGAAAGTCTCCAGGCTCCCTGTTCACTTGTCAATAATGCTGCTTCTGTGAGTGATGGTGTTTATCTTCCAGCAATTTGCGCTCTAGCAGTCTTTTTCTCATCTTACTTTCATGATGTGATCTGTCTTTAAGAAAAAAATATGTTTCTGTACTACGTGATCAGGAAGAAACATTGCTAGTACCATTTGTTGTGTATAGCAGAATTGCAAGAGGACAGCAAGCAATGGGGATCCAAATTCCTGTACTAAATCATTCAGATGAGGTGATTACTCCAAGTTTGTATCTTAACCACTTCGATGTGAATAGACATGGGAATATTGCGTACTCCAGCCCCTAAAGCCCAAACATTAGGGCAATTGAATTTGAATCCATCATTTCAGTGGTGTGTAGATTTTATTTACTGTGAAATAGAATATAGACATAATTTGCATTCCAGCCATCATCACATTTTCACCAGCCAGGGAGATAGGTATCAGGATGAGAAAACTCAGTGTGGAGCTGGAGGAACACAGTAGGCCAGGCAGCATCAGAGGAGCACGAAAGCTGACATTTCAGGTCGGGACCCTTCAGAAATGGGGGAGGGATAGGGGGCTCTGCAATAAATAGAGAGGGGGATGGGCGGTGATAGAAGGTGGATAGTGGAGCGGAATAGGTTGGAGAGAAGACGGACAGGTCAAGGAGGCGGGGATGAAGCTAGTAAAGATGAGTGTAGGTAGGAAGTAGGGGTGGGTGTTGGTCAGTGAGGTGGGAGGAGTGAATAGGTGGGAGAGAAGATGGACGGGCTAAGGAGGCGGGATTGAAGGGGGGGCTGGTCTTGGGCTGAGGTCAGATGTGGGGAGATTTTGAAGCTAGTAAGTCTACCTTGAGGTCATTGGGTTGTAGGCTTCCATGGCAGAATATGAGTTGCTGTTCCTCCAGTTTCCGGGTGGCATCATTGTGACACTGGAGGAGGCCCAGGATGGACATGTCGTCCTGGGAGTGGGAGGGGGAGTTGAAGTGGTTCACGACTGGGAGGTGTTGTTGTTTGTCGTGAACTGAGTGTAGGTGCTCCACAAAGTGGTCTCCGAGCCTCTGCTTGGTCTCCCTGATGTAGAGGAGGCCACATCGGGAACAGCAGATACAATAGACCGCATTGTATTGTATTTTGTATATTGTCTCCGCTGTTCCTCGGGCACTGAAAATTCTAATTTGGTCGAATGTTTACTAATAGTAGAAAAGTGAAAATGGTGTAACAGGGCAAAAGGCATGTTCTCATATTCTCTGATTCAGAAGTGGGGGTCTTTGTACAGAGAGAGAAGTGTCCTTTATCCACAGTGAGCCTGAAGGTCCTTGAGACAGAGACTGAGAAGACAACTGGAGCAGATAGCCACCATTATTAATGTGAGTTCTGTGGACCTGTTTGTGGCGCAGGAAAATGTTTAGTGACCTCACAGAGTGGGCAAGGTCAGTGAATGTATGTTCAAATACCACATCTTTACAAATGAATTTCACACACTGTTCTATTCACACACCACTCTTCAGCTCACCAATCAATATTTTCTTACATACACAACACAGACCTGACATTCATAGCCATATCTCAGCCTCACAGATTTAAACACTGCTGCATGCCACACACCAACATCTTTCAGTTTTCACCAGCTTCCAGCTGTTTAAATGTGACAGACATCATCCAAACACTTTGTACCAAACTCACTTCCTTTTCTCTGGCAGTATAAGATGCCACATAATTCAAGACAGCAACATCTGATCAAAAAGGGATATGCATGACAGTGTATTCTCACCCTGTTGAGGAGACGGTACAGTCAATCATTGGAGTGGCTGTGAGAAACAGAGCTGAAACAATTGAGGATGGTTGCGACCTAATCCACCATCCTCCATCTCACTTGCCCTTCATCCTCCATCTCACTTCCCCTTCATCCTACACTTTTCTGATTTAAAAAATGCAGATGGAGTAAGGAGCCACCTCTTACTCCCAATGTCCTTGCCTACTTCATTTTCCTCACTTTGGCCTTATCCTTCTGCTTTTCCTCATTCAGAAAACCAGGAACTATTGCCTGACAGGCAGTAGTTTAGAACAGTAAAGCCCAAGAGGAACAAGGGACTGATTTGGTAAAACACAGCCATTTGTTCTCACACTTGCAGCCACTACTCCAGATACTTGCACATGTTTCAGATGGCATAAATGCAGGGTGTACACATGGTGAGCCACTGGATATCAGTGGCCTGCAGTCAGGGTAGATGCCAGCTCCTTAAGGTTACACTCGTGTTCTATTGCAGCAGACTCAGATGATGACTGTGATACTGTGTCCTTAAAAGAAAGGCTGAGAGATGTATACTAAGACATGCTTGGTGCATTGGCTGGCCCGCAAAAAGGTTTCTTTCAATGTTAAGGAGCATGGAGTCTGTGACCAACTTGGCATAGGTCGCTATGCAGTGCTTGAAATTCATCCTTTCCAATGTAGATATGGTAGCCAACTCTGAAAACATGTGGACCCAACCATGATGCTGCATCTAGTAACTGGAATCTCAGGTTTCATTGCAGCATGGACAGAATCAGCCCCAATCAGGGAATTTATATTCTGAGCTCCACCTGGCTGACCTTGTTACAATCACTACATTCCTTCCCCTCTGTGTCCGAGGATATAGGCCAGTTATTTTTTGTAGCTCCTTCTGGGGTGTTTTAGTACTGGGTCAGGTTCTTTCAACTCTGCCTCTGGACGGGCGCCATGTAGTGCACAGTAGCTCACCTCTTTCGTCTGGACCGTCTTGGCAGAAATTCATTTCCCTTTTCAGATGGCAAAAGCGTCAAGATAGTGACATCTGCCATATCCATCTCAGATTCTAGGGTATCTTCAATGATTGATGGAGTGGGAGACCCCATTGGTTCCGGAATAGTTGGAAAGGCAGTTGAGGAGCTGGGCACGTTTTGCTCCTGCACAATTTGCGGGTTCGTAGCTTCCATATGGTCCACATGCTTGTTCAGGACTGTCACACTTACCTCAACTTTATATGTCATTGGACCTGACCTAGCATTGACTATGCCTCTTACCCACGCAGGGCCATTTCTGCAGTTCCTACACCAAACTTCATCCCCTGCAGTAAACTGTCTCTTTCATTTCGCGGAGTCTTGTATCCAGCACTGCTGTTCCTGATGCTATTTCACCCTCCCACTCAGGTCCAGGAAGATCAGATTTAAACTGTTGCAGAGTATTCTACCCATGAGCAACTCTGCTGGAGCAATCTCTATAGTTGCATGAGTTTGTCGTATAATCAAATAGGAACCGGGACAGTTTGGTATCTAGCAAAGCTGTAGGCTGTTTCTTTAAGCCTGCCTTCAAAGTTTAGACTGCGCTTTCTGCCAGACCATTGGATGATGGTGGTTATGGAGCTGTCCTTCTATTTAATGGGAGGTGATGTGCTAGTGGTATTATTGCTGGACTGTTAATCCAGAGAACCAAATAATGTTCTGGGGACCCAGGTTCAAATACTGCATGGGCAGATGGTGGAATTTGAATTCAATAAAATATCTGGAATTAAGAATCTAATGATGACCATGAATCCATGGTCAATTGTTGGAAAAACGCATCTGGTTCACTAACATCCTTTAGGGAAAGAAATTGCCATCCTCATCTGGTCTGGCCTACATGGCACTCCAGACCCACAGCAATGTGGTTGATTCTGAACTGCCCCCTGGGCAATAAATGCTGCCTAGCCACAATGCCCACATCCTGTTAATGAATAAAGGATGTCAAATACCATTCAACTTTAGATATTAAAACTCAAATTCCCTGTTGGTAAATGATAGCCTGTTATTTGTGACCAGTACTTCCAGGAGTCCATCTATTGCAGAAGATGCGCACAATTTTTCAATCATTGCCCTGTTTGTGATAAATTAACTCTGTCCACATCCAGCAACTTTGAGTGGGCATCCACAATGACTAAGAACATTGGCCCCATGAAAGGACGTGTAACGGAGTCTAGGGTTCATCCAGCATGTGGAAGAGCTGCTGGCAGTAATCTTTGTCCTTGTTGGCATTCTGGGCACTGCACCACCAACGCAGCTATGTCTGCATCCAATCCTGGCTACCAGACATAACTTCGTGCCAACATTTTCATTTTGACCATGGTGGAATTGAGCCAGAATCTGGCAATGACCTTTGCTTCGGACAATCACTCTTGCTCCCTTTGATAATAAAACAACTTATACTCTGATCTAGTGTCTCTAGATCCAAAAAAGGTTTCAATTATGTTTGTGACAACCCTTTGGTTTCCCCTATCACCAACAGCTGTGTCAGTTTTGCCAGACCTGGATCTTTCTGTGACTAAGGTCTGATATCGTAAGCTGTGACTGGAAGTGTGTCCAGAAAATTTAAAACCATTACCGACTCTTCCAGTGACGGTACCACTATCAGTGTATCTGCCAGTGGGAGGTGGCTCAATTCATGCATATTTGCTACTTGGCCTCCAAGACAGTGTTCCAACTTATACTCACTTATTATTAGAGTCCACTGCTGAATTCAGCCTGAAGCTATGGGTGACACCACCTTGTCCTCCTTAAGCAGAATACTGGGGGTTTGTGGTCCGTTGTTATTACAAATTTACATCTGTAAAGGTGAAACTTCCTGACTTCAAATATGACCGCCAAACTTTCCTTCTCTATTTGGGCGTATTTATGCTCTGCATTAGTCAAAGTTCTGGATGCATGCGCAATTGGACATTCTTCTGCATTGGGCCACATATGAACAAATATTACCCCAAAGCCATACAGTGAGGCATCGCATGCCCATACCATATCTTGCTTGGGATCATAATGCACCAGCACCTTAGAAGATGATGGCTGTTTCTTCACTTCCCTGAAAGATATGGCTTGGCTATGTGACCATTTGCAAGGTTGATCGTTTTTTTTAAGATTTGAGGCAAAGATGCCAGGATGGAGGCCAGGTTATGTATGAACTTTCCGTAATAATTCACCTGCCTAAGGAAAGATCTAAGATCCTGTACAAACAAAGGAGCCAGGGCACTTTTAATCTCCCTCACTTTATCTCCAACATGCGTAACTTGGTCATATCAACTCTGTAGCCCAAGTAGTTCACTTGAGGTGCCTGGAACACACTTTTCCCTTTTAGGTGTATGCCCACCAGAAAGAAACATCAAAGGACTATGTTCAAGTTCTCTAAGTGCTCCTTAGGTATTCCCTGTTATTAGCATACCATCTAGATAAATGGTGACCTGGGGTATACCTTATAAAATATTCTCCATCATCCACTGAAAAATTGCATAGGCTGATGACACCCTAAATGGCAGTCTCATATACTGGTACAAACCTTTACGAGTATTAATTGTAGCATACTTCTGGAAATCCTCATCTAACTGCAATTGCAAGTACGCATGGCTCATGTCCAGCTTCCCTGCCAGCATTGCATATAAATCCACAAAGTGAGGGATTGGGTATTTATCCACCTGCAAAATGCGGTTTATCATTTATTTAAAATCCCCACAAAGGCTAACCGATGCATTAAGCTTCACAATCAGTATGACTGATGCTGCCCATTCCACAAACTGGACAGATTTATGATGATTCCTTCACTCTCCAGCCTTCTGATTTCTGCCTCTACTTTTGCCTTCAAGGTAAATGGCACTGGCTGGGCCTTGCAGATTGTGGAATTGCTGCCTGGTCAACATGCAAGATAGCTTTGACTCCTTGGATAGTCCCTAGATAATCCTGAAAAACATCCAGGTATTAATTATGACTTCACTCAGGCAGCCATTTTCTCATGGAAAAATGTTGAACGAATGACCAATTTCACCCCAATCTTGGGCCTGAACTTTTTTATTACAATCTGTGTTAATTCATAAGAGACTTGTACTGAAGTTGTACCCTTAGCCTATAAAGGTTCCCCAGTATAAGTTATCAGTTTAGCCAAGGTCTTACGCAAACTTAAGGGTTGGTGTCTAGAGCAAATTTTGTTAAAGACTGGTTCTGCGATTACTGAAACAGCAGTGTTGGCAACTACCTGCATTTGAATTGGGTGACCATTTGGCTAGATGTTTATTCTGATTGGCTCTGAACTGGATGTTGCTAAGCAATTTAACTGTTCCAAACCATATGTAGGTGGACTTTCCAGGATGTGTAGTCTCCTAGATACTAGTTCTCTCACTCAATTTAGATCTCGTGAGATTCCTTTGCTGTCTCGAGTATGCGTAATGGCAGTGACTACAATTGCTTGCTGGTCCAGATCCTGAAGAAAATTTTAACCGTTTGGCCTAGGCTTAGCATTGTTTTGCTGTGGGATGAAATAGAGTTCCTCTGATCAAGATATTCCTGAGTGAGCCTATGCAATTTCCTGCTCTCAAGTGGTGTTCCCAAAGCTCATTCAGCCTGGTGAGGTTGCACACTTCTATCGGACTACTCTGTAACTCATATGCTCAACTTGCCACATTTTCCAATGATAAAGCTAGTTGTAGTGCCTGTTTGAAGTTCAGCTAGTAGGTGCTTTTGCATGGTTACATCATTAATCCCACATACCAAACAGTCTCTCAGCATTTCATTAAGAGTTAAACCAAAATCACATGCCTCTGCCAGTCATCTTAACCTAATCAAAAATCCCAATACAGATTTCCCTAGTTCTCAAATTGCTGTGTAAAACTGACAGCATCTCAGATTTAGAAGAGGCTTGGGGTCATAATATTCCTTAACTAAATCTATCTACTTTTGAAAGGTTTTAGTATCTGATGCCTCAGGGAAAGTTAAGTTCCTAATAACTGAAAAAGCTGCTGGTCTATAAGCTGTCAGGAGAATTATTCATTGCTTTTTATCTGCCCAATGTCATTTGCCCAGAAAAAAAAATGCATTATTTCCCCATAGTGGGCCCAGTCTTTGACAGTAGGATCAAACAAGTCAAGCTTCCCAAATAACAGCATGATACCAGAAATGCTTATCCCTCAACTCAAAAGATGACTGATCTGAGTGAATTTCTTTAGGAGCATGCTTTTCTCTCATTATCACTGAAATAATTTCACAGATGCTAGTATACCAAGTCACCCTTTATTTACATATGGAGAGTCCTTGACACTGATCTAGCTCCCACAGAACCAGCTCTCAGAGTGAACAGAACCTCTGACACTCCTGTTTATATCTGTCAGCCAGGGCTCCCTGTTTGGGGCTATTAACTGGTTCAATCAGGGCACTCATGTTCTATGAGGTCCACCTGGCTGATCTCATTGCAATCACTATACTAGGATTTCTGAGGTGTTGTCTCTTGGGAGTGGCAGCAGCTTCATGGAATACAAATCTGCAGTGCTATCTCAGGATGACTGCATTTGTGTTCCCAAGACTGGTACCAGTGGCTTTGCTGTGGCCAACCCAGACTGTTGTTATTTATGTTGAGGTGATGCAGTCCGACGCTGGGTCTTCCAGGCCCAGAGTGGCTTGATGTTGCCCCATGTCACCATCTGCAATTACCCCATTGAAGGTCAACATTCTTCGAAAATCAAAGCTGCAGCCATTAGGGTAGCACCGTGGAACAGCATTAGGTCAGGCAAAAGCATCCATAAGACAAACAAGGTGATAAGTTGACATCTGTTTAGTATATTGTATGCTCTATTTGATGATGACAGTTTGTTTTGTGATAAATTTGTGTGACCGGTCTATACTGTGTTGACGAGTTACAGAGGGAAGAGAAGGTAAAGTGTGGAATTGTAGCATGGGGATTTGAGATTGGGTTCACTGGCATTGAATGAGATAATCATGGACAACACAACTGAAAAATTTCCTTTTGCTTAATTGCTTCATCTTCCTCTTTCACATCCTCTTCGGCTACCCTCGATGATCTTGATTGGTAGGGCTGTACCTACAGAATTGTGAGGTTGTTTAGTGTACAACATATCATGTCAAATAGTAACATGCACTCCAACAAAGACTAGCAGGCTACTCCAAGGTGGTCAACTCAGAGAAGCTTTGCTTGAAAACCTCAATGCTGTCCAGAGGGCCATGAGCTAGGGGTTTCAGTTGTCAGACATTGTTGATCAGGAGCAAGCATTTGGTTTGTCCTGATGAAGACAGGTATAGAATTGTAACTGTTGCTAAGATATCGGGCATTCATCTCTGTCCTCAATGTCGACGATACTGGGAGAATATCTCCCATGGGCTTAAGTGCCTGAATTGCATAAGATACAGAGGGTCTACCTGTAAATAGGTGATGTGGGTGTCTTGCCAATATTCCCCTTTGTCTCTGCAGAATCGTGCCTGCCGTATTCATTGAATCTGTTCAGCAAGGAGCTGGTAACTGAAATCTAGCAGCTCTTGCAGACACATTTGTAACCCCAGGACAGAGGTGACATGGTCAATAGCTGTGTATGTGACTATAGTCACAAACCTCCCTTTCTAGATAGCGTAGGCTTCTATAATCACCAACATCACCCCATCTCACCGTCCATTACTGCATAAGGGAGGTGACTGGGGTATTTTTTTGTGCTAAGACCACAAATTCATTATTGTTTTTCTTGGATCAGAGAGAAACTGAAGGAGGATACTTGTGGCTTTGTCATTATGTGGGGTCCCCAGTTCAGGACTTTACACTGGTAGCATGTAACAACTGCATCTAAATGCATAGATGCACAACCATCACTGCAAAGTGGTCCTCTTTCTCAATGTGCAGCTGGTGTGTCAGCTGAGTGCTACCTGCTTTATTCACAGTGCCAGAAGGAAGCTTCTGGTTACTATTGGTACTATATCCGCTTGACAATTCAGAGAAAGGACCCAGGAGCAGGTAAGTGGTAGTGGAGGTTGGGCCAGCATTTCTTGCCCATCAATTATTGTCTTGGAGAACATGGTAAGGAGCTACCTTCTTTAACTATAACAGTCCATTTGGCGTAGGCTTACCCACAGTGGTGTTGTGTAGGGGTCAGGGTAGTTGCAGAATTTTGACCCAGTGAAATTGGAGGGATGGTCATGATGGTGAATAGCTTAAGAGGAACTTGCACTTAGTGAAATTCCCAGGCACATCCCTTATGCAGCAGTGGCAGGGAACTGGAGAGATATTATTGAAGTTGACAACATAGAGGATTGTTGCATCCAGGAAGGGTGATGCAGAGACGTTTGTGGCCGTAGTTACATTTACAGCTACTGGCTGTGACACGTCTGTTCTGCCTGCTGTTCTTGGCTTAGGTTGAGGTAAAGGAAATGCTGCCTAAATTTCTTGAGTGCATATGGCCTCCAACTGAGAGCCCTTCTATCCATCTTACTTCTTCTTCTATGAACGGCTTTTCTGCTCTGTACTGTCTTTTCAATTCTATTTTTATGGTGCTAACAACAGCATTCCGAACTGAGAACATGTGATCTAACTGGACTCTTGACGTGAGAGTGGAAATTGCAAAAGCTCTGCCAAACCTTCTATGGACTAATGGGTAGAGCTAGAGAACTGGAGAATTGCCCTGCTTGTAAATATAGGTCTAGCAATTATAGAGCAGTCAGTCAGTTTAACTTTGGTGATGGGGAAATTTCTGGAAATAATTATTCAGGTTAGAATTAATAGTTGCATGGCAAAGTGATTTAGAAGAGGGGCTACCATGGATTTCATAAGGTTATGTTTGCCTAACCCGCTGGATTTTTTGGAAAAGATTACCAAGAAGGTTATTGAGGGTAACACTGTTGATGTGATGTATATGGACTTCCAGAAGGCATTTAATTCAGTCCCACACAACAGATCTGCGAGGAAAGTTGTATGTCATGGGGTAAATGGGCAGGAGCAAATGGGATACCAAATCGACTGAGTGATCGAAAGCAGAGACTAATAGTTTTAGGTATTTTTCAGGTAAAGGGAGTTCCTTAGGGATCAATATTAGGATGTTTGCTTTTCCTGATATGTATAAATTATCTAGTTCTTGGTGCGCAGGGGGCAATTTCAAACTTTGCAAATCGCACAAAACTTGGGAGAATTATAAACCTTGAGGAAGAGTGTAGAACTTCAAAAAAGACATTGACAAGTTGGTCAAAAGATCTGATATGTTCAGTGTAGAGCAGTGGAAGGTGATACGCTTTGGTACCAAGAACATAGAGAGACAATATCAAAAAAGATATTATTCTAAAAGGGGTGCAAAAGCAGAGTGACCTGGGTAAATAGATATAAATCATTAGAAGTAGCAGGACAGGTGGACAGAGCTTTTAATAAAGCTTACAGTCATCTAGGCTTCATTAATACAAGAGGAGGGAAGTTATGATGAACCTATATAGGACACTGATTAGACTCCAGCTGGAATATTGTGACCAGTTCTGGAAACCACACTATAAGAATGATGTGAACGCATCAGGGGCAGTGCAGAAGTCATTAATGAGTCTGGTTCCAGGGATGAGACATGTCAGTTGTGAGGATCGGTTGAATAGCCTCCTTCTACAACAATATCCTTAATATATGGAAATCTATTGATCTCTTTCTTGAACATAGTCAACAATTGAGCTTCTGTAACCCTCGGGGATAGAGAATGCCAGGATTCACCATTCGCTGATTAAAGAAATTTGTCCCTAGCTCAACCCTAACCAACCCACTCTTTAGTCTGGGACTATGTCCTTTGGTAGTAGATTCCCCAGCCTGGGAAACAACCTTTCTGCATTTAGTCACCTTAACCCCTCCATAATTTTGTAATTTCCAATGAGATTACCTCTCAATCTTCTAAACTCTAGAGAATACAGACACAGATTCTGCAGCATTTTCCCAATGATTCCCTTACTGATTAAAACTGTATCAATGTCAGCCTTGAATATACATTCCCTCTGAGGGGATGATTCCCCCGCATTTCTGTGTTAAATAGATGATCCCTTACTCTGAAATTATATCCTCTGGTCTTCAACTCTTCCAAAAGGGGAAATAGCCTCTCAGCATCTAACTTGTTAAACCCTCAAAGAATCTTAAATGTTTCAAAAAGGTCCTCTCATTCTTCTAAACTCCAATGAGAACAGGCTCGAGCTACTCAATTTCTCCTCATAAGAAAATCCTTCATACCAAGAATCAGCCTAATGAATTTTATCTGAACTGCTTCCAATGCCAGTACAACTTTCCTTAGAATATTCTAAAGTTTTGATTCCTTTTTCTAAGTGTGGTCTGACTAATGTTTGTAAATAGGCAATTGTTTGAATGAGTAGTAATTGAATTAGTCGTAGAGGAACTGAGCTTCTGCACTTAGGTGCAGCTCTGGTTGGCAACAAGAAGTTGATCGATTAATGGGCTAGTGGACAGTTATCAATGACAAAGGCATTTTGCATGGCAACAACCATGCGATTGGTTGACAGTTAACTGAACAGCTAGGAACAATATATATAGAAGTGTTCTGATCTCCACCAGCCCAGGTACTGTTTCTTTGTCCTCTGCAGTCAAACCTTACTTTAAACCTGAAGGAAACCAGCTTATCTTCCTCCAACAGTTGTAAGCTGTGATTTTTAATTGACAAGTTAGAGACCTTTTACAAGTAATCCAGCCACTCTGTGCCCTTTGTATACCAATGGAAACATTTGGAAAAAGGAAGCCAGGCAAGTGGTTTTGGATTAGCGAGAACCAACCCAACAGAACTTGTGGAAAAAGACTACTGAACTATCTTTACAGCTTTTCCCCTCTATCCATGGGTTTTTGTTCCCAATCTGTACATCTGCTTGCCTGCCTGCCTGCCGGCATGAAAATGGGATTTATAGGGAGATTAATAGTTGAGGTTGGTTGGCTCGCCGAGCTGGTTTGTTGTTCCGCAGACGTCTCATTATCCTGCTGGGTAACATCATCAGTGCAGCCTCCGATGAAGCGCTGGTGCGTTTTCCTGCCTAGTTTACGAAGGAAAACCAGAAGTGAGGCAATCCAGCTCAATGGACTCCAGAGTTTAAAAACCAGGTGGGAAAACACACCGGCGCTTCATCGGAGGCTGCACTGATGATGTTACCCAGCAGGATAATGAAACGTCTGCGGAACAACAAACCAGCTCGGCGAGCCAACCAACCACAACACCCACAATCCGAGCTACAAATCCACTCCAAAACCTTGGAGATTAATAGTGTTCAATTCTGATAGTTCAGAACTGTTTATCTATAGCTAGCATCTAATTATGTGAAATAAATAGTAATTTTTGTGCAGTACAGAAATCTTGTCCACACTTTCTATCAACTGGAGTCTGAAAATCAGGTAAATTGGGAAACTTTGTGTACTTATTTTAATATCTTTAACTTTTGTGATAAATCTGGGAATGGAGGGCTTTGATTTCCAGCAGACTACCCCGGTAAGTCGTGACAGTAGGCACTTTTTTTTAAACTATCCTATGATGCAACCCATCAGGTCCAGAGGCTTTATCGTTATCTCTGGCCTTTAGTCCCATTAGTTTCTTTAATACATTTTCTCTAGTAATAGCTATTGTGTTTCTTTTCTACCCATTTACTTCGGATTTCTATTTGTGTCTTCTATCGTGACAACTGATGTAAAATTAATTATTCATTTCTTCTACCGTTTCCTGGTTCCCTATTGTATTTCCCCAGCCTCATTCTCATAGGATTCTTTGGCCTCTCTCTTGCTTTTTATTTAAATAAGCCCTTACTCTCCCTATTTTGAATTACTTGCTAGTTTACACTCAGTTGATGCTCAATTTATTTTGTCAATTTTTTGGCATTATTTTCCTGGTTTTTTAATACTTTCCAAAGCCTCTGGTTTATTACTAACCTTTGCATGTTCTTCATTCAATTTTGAAAGAGCATTGTATCTTTGAGAGTGATTAAATTATTTACTCAATTACTTACTGTGTTTGTTTATCCATCACCTTTTCTGAATGGTGAAATGTAAATTGTGTTTCATCAGACCTGCTGATGTTAGCCAACTGCTCATTTTTTTATAATAGATTCTAAAATTTCCCTCATAGTGCTGGTCAGGCTAATTATAATTCCGTTTTCTCTCTCCTTTCTTTCTTAAATATTGGTGTATC
The DNA here is from genome assembly GCF_021869965.1 of Rhincodon typus. Lineage (NCBI taxonomy): Eukaryota > Metazoa > Chordata > Chondrichthyes > Orectolobiformes > Rhincodontidae > Rhincodon > Rhincodon typus. Next base: position 27,067,008 of record NC_063340.1, on the reverse strand, counting down.
TGCTAACTTCCAAGCAAAATATTTGCTAACTTCCAATCTGTAGGATCATTCCAGAGTCTACAGAATTTTGAAAGATGACTTCCATTATCTCCACAGCCACCCCTTTCAAACATCCTGGATGTTAAGACATCAGAACCAGGAGATTTGTCCACTTTTATGTACCATTAATAGATGAGTCAGTGGTGTAGTTGAGTTCACACTGGACTTGTATTTCTCACAACCAGGGTGCTGCACTGACAATAGCACAGCAGCTGGTGAGTTTTATTTTTATTCAACTGCGGGATGTGGGCATTGCTGACTGATTAGCATTTACTGCCCATTCCTAGTTGCCCTTGAGAAGGTGGTGATGAGCTGCCTTTTTGAACTGCTGCAGTTCACCTGCTGTGGGTTGACCCACAATGCCATTAGGGAGGGATTTCCAGGATTTTGACCCAGTGACAGTGAAGGAATGGCAATATATTTCCAAGTCAAGATGGTGAGTGGCTTGGAGGGGAACATGAATGTGGTGGTGTGCCCTCGTCCTTCTATTTGGAAGAGGTCGCAGGTTTGGAAGGTGCTGTATGAGGATCTTTGGTCAATTCCTGCAGATGAATCTTGTACACATTGCTGTTACTGAGCATCAGTGATGGAGAGAATGGATGCTATGCATGTCGGGCCAATTAAGTGGGTTGCTTTATCCTGGATGGTGTCAATCTTCTTGACTGTTGTTGGAGTTGCACTCATCCAGGCAAGAGGGGAGCATTCCATTACACTACTGACTTGCATCTCGTAGATGGTGGACAGGCTTTGGAAAGTTAGGCTATGAGTTACTCACCACAGTATTCCTAGCCTCTGACCTGCTCTTGCAGTCATTGTGTTTATGTGGCTAGTCCAATTGAGTTTCTGGTCATTGATAACTCCCAGGGTGTTGATAGTGGAGATTCAATGATGGTAACACCATTGAATGTCAAGCAGCTCTGGTTAGTTTGTCTCTTATTGGCAATGGTCACAGCCTGGCAAGCAAATGTTACTTGTCGATTGAACATGGACTGTTTCAGGTCCTGAGGAGTCGCGAATGGTACTGAACATTGTGCAATCATCAGCAAATATCCCAACTTCTGACTTTATGATGGAGGGAAGGTCATTGATGAAGCAGCAGAAGATGGTTGGGCCTAGGATTTCTCTTTATAAATCTAAAATTAAAAGTTTATCTAATGGTGACCGTAAAAGCACCGTGTTTGTTGTAGAAACCTGGCTTGCTAATATCTTTTAGAGAAGGAAAATTATCATCCCTAGAGTGGCTTACACCGAACTCCTGATCCACAATGTATTTAACCCATAGATGCTTTATGGAAAAGCCTGGCAAGTCACTCTGTTGTATATAACCACTACAAAGTCTTATGAAAGGAATTAAATTGAACAGACCACCTGGAATTGATCAAGGCATTGGAAATGACGATGAGACTCTCAACCGTGTCAACCTTGCAAAGTTCTCCTTTCCAATAACTGAAGGCCTGTATCAAAATTTGGAGAGCTGTCCCATAAACTACTTAAGCCAGAATTTCAAATCTTCTATAAAAGGTATGATTCTTTGTGGATGACTGACCCAGACATCACTATCAACATCCCTAAGTACGTCCTGTCCCAAAAGAGGTAGCGGCACAATGACATACAGTCATGAGGGAGTTGGCCTGCCACTCCAACATTTATTCTAAATCTCATGATTTATCAGGAAAATATGGACAAAAGAGCTGAACTCAAGATGGGGATATAGTTATAGTTGTTGGATCATCTGTCAATCATCTGTCACAGGACCTCACTGCAGGTGTTCCTCAGTGTAGTGTCCTTGGACCAACTATCTTCAATTGCTTCATCATTGACTTTCTTTTCAGAATTAGGTCAGAAATGAGAATATTCAACAACAATTGTGCTATGTTTAACACCATTTGCCAATCCTCAGATGCTGTGGCCAAATGCAATAAGACGGACAACATTTGTGCTGATAAGCGCCAAATAATATTTGTGTCATCACGAGTGACACTGGATGACCATCTTCAATAAGAGAAAATTCAACCATTATCCTTGACATCCAAAGGCATCAACAGCACTGAATTCACCATATCATGAGGTTTACCATTGGCCAGAATTGGAATGGCATCACCCATTTAAATAATGAAGCTACAAGAAATGGTCAGAGACAAGGAACTCTGGTGACTAAATAGCCTCCTTTCTCTGCCAAGCTTCTTCACTATTTACACAGTGTAGAGGTCAAGAGTGTGATGGAATACTGTCTAATTATCTGGAGGAGTCCAGCTCCAACAACGCTCAAGAAGCTTAATATATCTAGAACAAATCAGTTTGTTTCAGTGGCACTCCATTCCACATCCTCACATCACCACATCATGATGAAGTAGCAGTAGAAGTAGTGTGCAACAACTACAAGATGCAGTTCAACTGACTAAAGCTCCTGTTACTGTACTTTCCAAACCTGCAACCTCTTCCACCTGCACAAGGGCAGCAGATGCATGGGAATACCACAACTTATGCATCTCTTTTCAAGCCACACACCATCCTGGTTTAAAATTATGGTGCTATTTCCTTCTGCAGCTGGATTAAGGCATCATCCCTAACAGCATAATCAATGTATCAACACTACAAAACGCTAATCGTTCAAGAAGTCAACTCATCACCACCGTCTCAAGGGCAAGTATGAATGGACAATAAATGCCGACCCATCCAGCACCAGTTGCATCCCATGAATGAACAATAAAATTTTCTAGCACTACAATTTTTCGTAACATTATGCATCAGATTTACAGGAGTCCTTCAAATCATGTATTTTTTTTGATGTTTTTTGCTATTTTAGTCTTACATTATATTTTCCCTTTCTCAATCTTTTCTTGGTCTTTCTTTGCAGGCATCTTTATAGGGTCTTTACATCTAATACAATTCTTGATACATCTTGTTAACCATGGTTGGGACACGTACATTTCTGAGTTTTTATGCATTAAAGGAATGTGTTTTTGATGTACATTATGTATTAAGTTGTTTTTAATATTAGCTATTGATGGTCTACCATCATACCTTTTATTGCAATTTCTTAATCCACCTTAGGCAACTTGCCTCTCATGCCTTTATTGCTTCCTTTGTTTAATTTTATGACCATAATTTCTGATTGAACCACATTACTTTCAACCTTAGTATAAAATGCTATCGGATTGTGGTCACTAAAGGTTCCTTTACAACAAGATTGGCCAATGTTGCACAATATTGGTTCTAAAATAGCTTATTCCTTAATTGGTTCTTCAACATATTATTCTATAAAACCATTTTGCATACATTTCAAAAATATGTGCTCTACAACATTGGTACTAATGAGGTTTACCCAGACTGTATGTTGTTGCCCATGTTTTGGACACATTAACCAGTTTACGTGTTAAAGGCACTTTACCCGAGCACTCGTCAGTGAGGCAGACAAAGGGACACAGAATTTGGTTTGTGGTGGAATTCGATTTTAATAACAAAACATTCCTAAAACACCATGTGAGCATTTCCCAAACACTTGCAATATTTACAGTCTATTCAGCTCTGTCCATCTGAGAAAGGATATTATTCATAATGATCCACGTGTTTGAGCTGGAGCATTGAAATCTCCTTCCACTCCAAGGTAGGGCTAGCTCTCTTCCACAAAAGGTGGCTCCTGCAGTCAAGTTTTCACTTAGTCTTTACCGAGGGGATAGCATCCAGGTGTGTGTTGTTATCCCTCTCACGTTAGACCTTCCAGAATGTTGTATAGCCTGTGGCCAATGGGGTCATGAGCTGGATTCAAAGCATCCAATAGGGTCACACCAACACCCTTCACTGTTGCCACACTAGGTGGTGTAAAGTTTACATACATAAGCAGTCAAGATGCCAAAAAGTCAATATACAACCCGTGGGCTGTTTGTAACTGGTTTCACTTGAACCTTTGTAACCTCTGTTGATCTTGGTTTCCTCTGCTGTCTATAGCTGATAGCAACTGGCTGTGTTTGTAAACCTTTGAGGCTGCGCTTTTGAACATAGTGTCTGCATACAACCTAGGTAAGACTACATAGGCGGTTCTTCCTATGTAACATAGACCATGACACTAGGATCCCTCCCCTTCCACTACAAGCTCCTGTCCAGCCTTGAACAGATATCTTGAACCCTGGCACTGGGACAGCAATGTAGTCTTCTGGATTCACGTTCTTGACTTCAGGAAACAGTGTTTATCCCTCTGACTAGACTGTCCTCTGTAATCATGCTATTTCTTTAACTGTCCCCATTTGAATGGCTTCCTGTACCATGGTGCCAATAGTCATGCAACTCATCAACACTGCAGTCCTTTCTGTGTCTCATCCATACAAGCTACAATAACCTCAAATCCATTGGATAATTTTAAAGGCTGAGGATCCTGAGGGAAAAGTTTAAGGGAGATATGCATGGAAAGTTCTTTATGCAGAGGGTGGTGGGTGCCTAGAACGCATTGCCAGCGGAGGTGGTAGAGGTGAGCATGATAGCGTCCTTTAAGATGTATCTAGACAGGTACATGAATCGGCATGGAGCAGAGGGATACAGATCCTTGGAAAATAGGCGACAGGTTTAGATAGAGGATCTGGATCGGCGCAGGCCTGGAGGGCCGAAGGGCCTGTTCCTGTGCTGTAATTTTCTTTGTTCTTTGTTCTTCACTTCCAACTTCTTGACATCCTTACATGCCTGACCCCCTTGTCCTTGAGCACTGACTAAATCAGAAAGCATTAACCTAAGGTGTGTAACTAACTTCTGGAACAAAGTGTCCAAATAAATTTTGTCCTTCCTGATGTGTCACAATGCCTGAATCTTGACCTCAAACTCAAAGTCTCTGATCTGTATCTCCTCATGCTGTTGACACTTATCATTATTGCAATACCATAGCCTGCTGTGGCATCCAGAAGTGTCCACATTTGCAGTCTGACACATTAGCTGTCCTAATGTGTTAACTAAATTGGTTTATCTATCCTTTTTCAATTAATTTACAGTTCCCCTTTAAACCTCATGCCCCTTACGTAACTCCTGGTTCACACTCTGCACTCGAGCAGCATTCAAAACCTTTATATTTACATTCTTTGAAAAGCAATGAGTTCAGCTCTTATAAAGCAAAGAACCTGGCTTAAGAAGTTCACTTATTAACGAGTAACAGCTATCTTGGAGAACATTTACTTGCCCATTTAAGCCTGGAAGAAACTTAAACTTCTTTCAAAATGTATTTCTCTTTTGAACAGTTATTTTTAATAAGTTGATAAACAAAAATTAGACTTTAAAAAGTGATCAGCCTTTAAAATTGCCTCACCCATCCAATTCCTGTCTTCTCACTCAGGATTTATAGCTAATTCCTTGTTAGAAAGTGACCTCCTTGAACTGCTGTCATAAGTGTGACATCATAACAGTTTTATATAACTGAATGCCTTTCTAGGCTTCATCAGAGGACAGTAAAAAGTCAGTCATGTGGGTGTGAGACAAGAAATGAGTGTTGAGCAGACTAAGTATAACAATAATTTGTAAATTTCTTGCATTGCACTGTAAGTAAGCTTGGAAAAATATCAAGTCATTGCAATTATGCCCACACTGCCAGCAGCAATACTCAAGTTCTGCATTCTGCACACAAAATATCTTTTCTTAAAATCAAAACTCAGAAAGATATTTGATAAAATCAATGTCCTTGTCTGTTCCTTGTATTGCGTATATCTATAAAAAAATCAATTTTAGTTAGATCTTGTTAATACCAAGCAAAATGTCAAGTAATCATGATCAATTTTGAGGTCTCCATTGATAGGAGTATTAATCTGACATGCATATTCACGCAGAACACTAAGTTCACAATTTTTAAAGGATTTCTCTGCCAATACAAGAATTACAGGATTGGAAATATACCAGAGGCAGCATATCATTTGGTCCTTTTTTTTAGTGGGTAAATGATTTATTTATTTAAGAGTGTGACACCTTTAATGTTTTTACTCAAGATGATTTTTACACGGCCATAGTCACTAAAAGGAGTCAATGTGTGCACAGACTTTCACATTGGCTATGCAATTTATAAAGAGAATCATTCCGATGGGAGATTATAGAGATACTGACACGTGAACCAGGGTTTGCAAATAGGGATGAGAATTTTAAAATGAAATGATTATTTAACCAGGAGCCAAGTTAGGTCAGTGATCATAACAGTGTTGGATGAAGGGGAACTGGTGTGAGGTGGAACACGGGATGCAAGGTTTTGAATAAACTTAAGTTATGAAAGGTGCAGTTTGGGAGATTGGCCAGAAGTGTGTTGAATAGTCAAGTTTAGAGGCAACAAAGGCATGAAAGGGGGTTTCAGCAGCTGATAAACTGAGATAACTCAGGGCTAAATTGGGCAATGTTACAGAGGTAACAATAGTTGATACAGATATGTAGAAGAATCACATCTTGGGTTGAGATACAGCTCCAAGGTAGCTCCAGTCTAGCCTAACCTCATACCACTGCTTGGTAGAGGGATGAAATCAATGGCCGAGGAGTGGAATAGCAGCAGGGACCAAAGACAATGGCTTCAATTTCTCAAATCATTGATTAGGAAAAATTACTAAAGCAGGATAGACCCCAGGCATTATGCAACTGGTGTGCTGCTGTATGTATTTTTGTTCCAGTAGCCCTGTAAGCCCATATAATTGGCCGTGTTCCTATGAAGCCATTTTCACCCATCTTCCTGTTTATTCCAGTGCTCTGATAAGACATCATTAGCACTTCTCCACTAAAAGCCAAGCTTGTTGAATTTAGTAAGAAACCCTCCTTAACATTCAAGACTTACACTATCCCAGATTCACTTGTTATTTTCAGGACAAATGTTGTAGATGTGGGCAAACATTAATAGCGTTAAGCCTAATCTACAAAATTGTTTATCTGAACACACAATACAAGCAATTTTGATTTTAGGTTAAAATATAAATGGATGACAATGAATCAGCAGTCCGTGTTGTACCTCTCCAGATTTTAATTTCAGTGAAGTCTTTCGTAGGTTGTCCATTCACTATTGCCTGTCTAATGCTATTGCTCATAGTCGGAATTACTTCTAATTTGTTCTACAATACAATGAGAAAATTCACCACATATAACCAATCATCTTGTACTCTATGTGATGCTGTTCAAGACATCTCTATTTAGGCATTTCAGCACAGCAAATCACACTGTAATAGGTAGATAGGAACTGATTTATAGAATTTGATCATGTCTCTGAAATATTTCAATGTGCTTCAAAAATAGTGAATTAATTATTGAAGTCAGGCAATGTATAAGGAAATATGAAAAACAGTTTACACACAAAAATATCTCACAAATAGAAATAATAGAATAGTAATAATCTTTAAATGAACTGCTATTGCAAAGTAGCAAGAAGTTCTAAGAGTAGAGATTAGAAGGAAAGTTATGAGAATGTATCAAATAGGTTACAATTGTTTTCCTTAGAAATGTGAAGGGTGACTAAATTGAGGTGCACAACATAAGGAAGGTCTTGGGTAGAATGAACTGGGAAGATGTGTTTTCCCTGCCAGGGAGATCAATTATCATGCTACATAGATTAAAGGTGATTGGTAGAAGGATCATAAGGGACATGAAGAAAAGCATTTTCACCCAGAGGGTGGTGTGTTTCTGGAATTCACTGCTTAGATGTTGTTTGCGGAGGAAACCCTCAACTCATTTAAAAGAACCTAGAACTGTGTCAACACCTGAAAGGCTATGGATCAGGTGCTGGAACATGGGAATAGAATGGGTGGTTAGTTTATTCAGCCAGCACAATGGGGTTGAATGGATTTTCTGTATACTAACCTTTCTATGTTTTACGATTCTAAGATCATTTAAACTACTCTGGGTAGTGGGACCTAAGACATTATACACATCTTGTTGTGTGCTAGGTATGATTCCAAGCAGAGAATATTTTTCTTCCTGAACTCTATTGATATCAATTTTACTAGAACCTGTTGCAGTTGTACTTAATCAAACGTGTGTCAATATCAAGGGCAGTCATTCTTACATCACTTATTGAATTCAACTCTTTTGTCCATGTTTGTACCAAGGCTGTAATGAGATCTAGACTTTAGTAATCCCAGTAGAAGCCAAACTGGTTATTGGTTAGAAGCCTAAGTTTGAGTAACTGCTGCCTGATATCATTGTAAATGAGACTAATAATTAGTTTCTGAATATAGAAATATAGAATATGGAAACCTGTTCAATGGGATGATGGCTGATCTGCAACCTAATTCTGCATATTCACCTTTGCCCCATTTAAGGTTTGCAAGATTGAGAATTACATTGAGAACTACAAACAGCTTTACTGTCAAAAAACTTAAGCCTTAAAAAGAATTCCACAGCAAATGAAGGAAAGCATTCAGTGCCCGTCCACCCAGGTAGCTCATCTAATTTGACTATAGGTTATTAGGACTGGATTCTCACCAGGAATCCTGCTTTCAGTAGGCTTTATCTCTTTGATTTGTGCACGATAGGCTCCCAGACATAAAGAGATAGAGGAGCAAACATGTTAGCAATTTCAGAGAAAAAAATAATAAAGGCAGAAATAGTGGGGATTGTGACTTTCTGTGGCAAGGAGTTACAAAGACTCACAACCCTCAAACTTGTGGTCCCAAAAGTTATCCCAGTCTTAAATTGGCACCCCTTTATTCTCAGACTGTGCTCTCTGGTGTGAGACTCTCCCATGAGGGGAAAACATTGTCTTAGCATTTACCCTGTCAAGCTCCTTAAGAATCCTATATATTTCAATGAGATCATCTCTCATTCTTCTAAACTCCCGTTTAGTCTTTGCTCACAAGAAAGTCCTTCCATATCAGGGATCATTCTTGTGAATGTTCTCTGAACTACATCCAATGAAACATATCTTTCTTTAAATAAGAGGCGAAAACTGTTCATAGTACTCCAGATGTGGTCTCACCAGCACCTTGTACAGTTGTAGTAAGACTTGCCTAATCTTCTACTCCAACTCCCTTGAAATAAGGGCTAACATTCTATTAGCTTTCCTGACGACCTGTGTACCTGTGAGATAGCTTTCTGTGTTTTGTGCGCAAGTAACCCAAAGGCCCCTTGTGTCGCAGCCTTCTGCAGCTTTTCTCCATTTAAATACTCTGTTATTTTGTTTTCCTTTCCAAAATGAATAACTTCACATTTTCCCACATTATACTCCATTTGCCAACTTTTCCCCACCTATTCAACCTATCAATGTCTCTGTTTAAAAAATATGTTTGTATCCCTTTCACAAACAGCCTTTCCACTATTTTAGCATCATCTGCAAATTTGGCTGCACTTCATTTGATTTCTTCCTCCAAGTCATTAATATATATTGTAAACAGTTGTGGTCCCAGCACTGATCCCTGCAGAATCCTACTGGTCATGATTCACCAACCATAAATGAACCCTTATCACTAAACGTTGTTTCCTGCCCATTAGCCAATTTTCTGTCTACATGAATATACTACCTCCAACACCATGGTCACAGTTTGACATTGGGAAAACTTGACAAGGAAATCAGAGCAGGTACCTGGCAGATTTAATTTGCCACTTACTCTGATTGACCTTCATGTTAGAAACCAGGCACCAACACCTCAGGCACATTCCATGGGTATTGGTCACACATACACTACAATCACAGACCTCAGCATATGACTTGTGTCAATCTATAAGAACCCTCATTGACATCTCTGATCCATCTACAGGACACCTGCCCTTCAATGGTGAATCAAGGATATGGAATGCTGAGAGACACACCCAGCTTATGGACTGAATCAGATTGCATCGCTGGGCTCTCTGCTGTCTGTCATAGCGCACACTCACTCTGTGCATACCTGGATGCACACAGCTTCCTTTCCTTGCAATACCATGTTCTGCTCAGCCAGAGATACCAGGCTGAAATTATTCCAGTCTTGCCATGCCATTTAGCGCAGACACAAAACCAGGGAGCTTGTCAGCAGACCTCAGTCAAGGGAGACAGCCTAGCTCAAGGGTTTGCAGTGCAGTAAGTCAACAGCAGCCTCCAATACAAGTACAGAACCTGCCTGAGGCAGTCAGAGTCAAGATCCTGTTATTACAATGGTAAGGTGCAAAATGGCAAGCAGTGCACCACCAATCTTGACACTTACTGCCCTATTGTGGGCTGTTTTGCTCCTGGAATGAGAGAGAAGCCAGTATTACAGGAGATGAAAATGTGTGGCACAACTGTTTCTGGTGGTGGAGCTGTGGAGGTATTCCAAGTAAGTATGCCATGCAGAAGTATGCAGGGTTAGTGGTACAAGGTGGTGTGGTGAGCCAAGTGTTTGCAGGAAATAGTGAGACTGGTACAGCATGTGCCTGGAGGTGGTACAGTAGTAGAGGAAGTGTGAATGTGACGTATCGGAGAGAAGATGATGGCACTTATCCTGGAGGAGATTAGAAGGACATTGGCTTTCTTCCTACATTGCTGGGCATTCCTTTAGACAGCTGAGATTGCTTCAACACAGATGAAAATCTCAGACCATGGTCTGGTGTCATGTCCTCTTGGAATGGCTTTGCTTGAGAAGGAAGTCCTAAATTGGCACCACACCATCCAGTGGGGCACCGATTTCCTTCTGTCTGCCATTACTGGGCAAATATCAGCAACTGTGCAGTGCAATTCTGGACTGACTGTGCACATGTGGGTGCACAATATACTTTTGAAAATGGCATAGGTGCAAGGGATGCCAAGAAGTCCAGGATATCTGGTGAGTGTTAAGTTGTTGTGGCAAAGCATGTGATGAGATGGGTGGAAATCAGATGGGAGAGATGCCATGGTAGTCTGGTAGGTAATTAATGAGGTGAGTTTAGTAAGAACAAACACTACAAAAAAACCTCAACATAACTCAGACTTTGCCAAAAAACATCAAGTTCAATCCAAAGAGTGGGGCTGAGTTTTCAGCAGCCTGGATGTCAAAGGACATAAAGGTGAGGATTAAGACAAAAGTGCTTATGACTGATACTGAAGACTTAATACAGCATGTTCCCTTAAGGAATATAAATAGTATAGGGGGGAATTTAGAAAAGAAAATTAGAAAAGCAAAGAGAGTGAATGAAAAATCATTGGTGGGTGTAATAAACAACAACTTGGAGATTTTCAAACATACAAGAAGCAAGAAAATAATAAGGAAAAGCTGAGGTTCGAGTAGGGACCAGATAGTTAATTTGTGTTTGCACCTGAAAGGGGTGGGCACAATCCCCAATGAATACTTTGCATCAGTCTTCAGAATGGAAAAAGATGATGCAGGTTTGGGTATCAGGATGGAGGACCGTGAAATATTAGAAGAAGTTAACATAGAAAAGAGAGGAGGTACTAGCCAGTTTAGAAGTCTTAAAAATGGATAGATCTGTAGGTCCAGATGGGATGTATCACAGGCTGTTGAAAAGGCAGGGGGAAAGGTATTAGGGACCCTGGCAGCATTGTTTCAGATCCACTCTGATCACAGGTGAGATGCCAGAGGACTGGAGGACTTCTGACATTATTTCATTATTAAAAGGCAAACCAGGGATAGACCAGGAAATTACAGGACAGTCAATCTAACCTATGAGGACAAAATATATATTCACTGCGAGGGATGGATTAATTAGGCATAGTCAGCATGGATCTGTTAAGGGAAGGTCATTTATGATAAATGTGAACATATCTTTTGAGGAGGTAACAAGGAGAGTTGATGAGGGTAATATTTTTAATATGTTCCACATGGACTTTAGCAAGGCTCTTTATAAAGGTGCCTCATCACAGACTTCTCAAAAAACGTAAGAGACCATGGAATCCAAGGCAAAAAGGCATGCTGGATCCAAAATTAACTGAGAGGCAGGAAGCAGAGGTTGATTGCACAGGGATGTTTCTGTGACTGGAAATTCATTTTGAGTGGGGTTTTGCATGGTTTGGTGCTGGGGCCCTTGCTGTTTGTGACAAACATCAATGGATTTAAAATTAGGTGGTTTGATCAAAAAGTCCAAGGGTGACATGGAAATTTGTAGGATGGCAAATAGCGAGGAAGATAACCATAAACTGCAGAAGGATATCAATCGATTGATCAGGTGGGCAGAGCAGTGACAAATGCACTTGGTGAAGGCCTAATGAGGCAAGATATTGCACTGTGAATTGTAGAACCCTGAAAATATTGAAGATCAGATGGACCTTTGTGTGCTTTTCCACATATCCCTGATGGTTGCATGGCAGGTAGGTAAGATAGATACAAACACGTCAGAAAATTACCAAGGCAAGATGGGGACATTATTGTGGAGTTGTATAAAATGTTGGTTTGGCCATAATTGAAGTTCTGTGTGCAGTTCTGGTCACCATAGTATAGGAAGGATGTGATTGCATGAGAGGGGGTGGAGAGAAGATTTACCAGGATGATGCCTGAACTGAAAGTCTGAGCTTTGACAAAAGGTTGAATAGGCTGAGGTTGTTTTATTTTTGAAGCAGTGAAGGTTGAAAGGGGAACTGATAAAACTGCATATGATTATGAGAGACAGAGACAAGGTGAAAAGGAAGACACTTTTTCCATTAGTCAAGGAGTCAATAACCAGGAAGCACAGATTTCAGGTAAGAAGTTGAAGGCTAAGAGGACAGCTGAGAAAAAATTGTTTTCACCCCAAGGATGGGGGGAAACTGAACTCACTGTCTGAAAGGGTGGTGGAGTCAGAAATTTATATAACATTTAAGCAGAATCTAGCTGTTCACTTTGCCTTCAGGGCTATGGGACATGAGCTGGAAAATGGAATTTGTGCGGTCTGATCTTTGTTGACACGCACAGATATGATAGGCAGAATGGCCTCCTTGTGTGCAGTAAAATCTAAGTCTATGTCTCACTCTGCTGATGCATATCAATAAGTACTCTAATTCTGCTTTTTGCTTTTGAGTGCATAATAACTACCCCCAGTGATTCGTCTGTACTCCTTTCTGTGGTATATGATCTGTTTCTTATTGATCCACATCAAACTAATTTGGTCCAAAAATGATGCATAGTTGGATTGCCACAAAAGACTCCTGTGCATGTAATCATTAAGAACAGGATTTCTGGTACTCTTGCCTTTTATCTCCTTCAGGTTCAATCATCTCACAGGTGGCTATGCAACCATTTCCAAATTATGGGTCATTCTCTGTATCAAAGGTTGTTTGGGAAAACATAGCCATAGCAGCTCCTTACAAGCTACACATTCTTCTGACATTTGTCAGCTGGAATTCAGTTAAGGATAGTGAGATTTCCTTCCCTAGTGGACATCAGTGATCCAAATAGGTTTTTACAATAATGGTTTCATGGTTGCCAGTAGGCTCAACTTTAATTCTAGTGTTATTGATGAAATTCAAATTTCACCATCTTTCATGAAAGGATTCAAACCCACATCCCCAGAATATGAGACTAGGATTCTGCTTTGTGTGACTAAGTGACTTTACCAGTATACATCCAGGCGTACAAAAGTACTTACTAGGTAGATCAATATCCCTACAAAGTGCAGTCAAGTGTTTAGGAGCAGGAGATATTTTATAAAAAGTTAGTAACATGAATGCCAAGATGAACAGTTTAAGAGGAGGTAAAGAAAATATACAGACCAGATAGATAACATCTCCAAGGCAATCCTGAGATAGTAGGAGCTGTGGATGTTGGAGAATCTGAGATAACAAGGTGTAGAGCTGGATGAACACAGCAGGCCAAGCAGCATCAGAGGAGCAGGAAAGCTGACATTTCGGGTCTGGACCCTTCTTCAGAAATGGGGGAGGGAAAGGGGATTCTGAACTAAATTGAGAGAGAGGGGGAAGTGGATGGAAGATGGTATCAATGTGGACTTCACATTTCGCTTGGGAACCCTGCAGCCCAATGGTATCAATGTGGACTTCACTGCAGGAACAGCACCTAATATTTCTCATGGGAACCCTGCAGCCCAATGGTAGCAATGTGGATTTCACATGCAGGAACAGCACCTCATATTTCGCTGGGGAACCCTGCAGCCCAATGGTATCAATGTGGACTTCACAAGCTTCAAAATCTCCCCTCTCCCAACCACATCCCAACACCAGCCCAGCTCGTCCCCGCCTCCCTAACCTGTCTGTCCTTCCTCCCACCTATCACCCCTCCCACCCACACTCCTACCTACCAGCCTCATCCCGCCTCCTTGACCTATCCGTCCTCCCCGGACTGACCTATCCCCACCCTAACTCCCCACTTACACTCACCTTTACTGGCTCCATCCCCGCCTCTTTGACCTGTCTGTCTCCTCTCCATCTATCTGCTCCTTTATCCATCTTCCATCCGCCTCCCCCTCTCTCTCTATTTATTTCAGAATCCCCTTCCCCTCCCCCATTTCTGAAGAAAGGTCCAGACCTTAAACGTCAGCTTTCCTGCTCCTCTGATGCTGCTTGGCCTGCAGTGTTCATCCAGCTCTACACCTTATTATCCAAGGCAATCCTGCTTTTCACTGGTGGTTACACAGTACTCTTCTTTACTTCAGTGCTGACACCAGTCAGGAAGTCCTATCACTGCACCTCCACAGTGCTGTCAATATCATGCCTTATGGTATTAAACCCCACATTGGGAACTGTTGTGCTGCAAGATGACATAGGAACAAACAACATTCTGTTCATATATTCCATAACCATGAACCCCAATTCACATTCGCTGGGTATTGTAATGTTGACTACATTGTACCTACATGTCTCCTTTCGTGCTCCAATGTTTACTAAACCGAGCAATGGGGTGGGGTGCTCCATGTTCAAAAACAGAGGAAATACAAGATTAATTCATGCATGACTATATTAGAGTCTGACCATACTCCCGGGTAAACCTTCACTCACAGAGCTGTTTCAGTAATATTTCACCATGGCTTCTGGGTGTAGATCCCCATAAAGGAATATCCCCATCTTCAATCAAGTTTAAATTGTCCTGTACCAATAAAAATCAAGATGTAGATATTTGCTCATCCATTCTTTATATCAGCTCAAAATCAAATTACGCCTGCCATTTTATGATTAGAAAATTATACGAAATTTAAAAATTAGTCTTATTGCACTGACATGTTTTGTTAATGTTCAATTTATATTCCGTCAGTTGAAGCATTTTTTGTAAATCTAGAAACCAACTAGACTGACTTTTCATTCAGATTTTCTTCTTGAAAATGTGATTATCCCCTTAAACTTCAGGTACTTTTCCCTGAGTAATTAAAATTGCAACTCATATTGATTTATTTTATTAATCTCAATTTCAGAAACATTTACGTGCATGCTTGGTTTTAAATTGTGATTTATATCCGAGACAGAAGGGCTTACAATAAGTTTAATCCAAATTGTCATCATGCTGTGCTTTAATTCTGATAACTGTTGAATTTCTTGACCCATCATCAGTAATCAAGCAGACCCAAAAACTACTGCCCCTTGTTAACAAACAACGTAAAGGATGGAATCTACCTCTCCTGGAAAGCAGCAGGGAGATGGTGGTAAGGGAAGAAAATTGGGCAGGTAGGTATCACAGATGCGAAATGCTAACACAAGATTTCTGTCAGGAAGGTTCAAACTCAGTTTCCCTGCCCACTGCCAATTTGAAGCCCTCCAGTGGTCAATTAATGACCATTTAAGGAACTCATCCCACCTAGCTGCACTGACTTCAATTACAAATGGGATAAGAAAGATGCTGTCCACCTGACTGTTAAATAAGTGTCGGCAAGCTGTCAGTTGTGGGTTGGCACCTCAGTCTCCAATAATTTGTCTAAGACTGAGGGACTGGACCTGTAGGTGAGTTGCATTTGAGACTAATCCTCTTTAGTTGCTTCCAAACCCTTTGCACCCCTCTTCCTGCAAATACCCATCCCCAGAAACTCTGCTCAAATGACACCTATATTTCTCAATAGTGATCATGATGCTTGAATGCAGGGCCTGCAGTCCTAGCAGCCTTAGCCTCTGTTGTGCCCTGGAGTTGCTAGCCTCAGATTGGCCAGCAGCTGCAGGTGGGTTGGACTTCCTGTTCTACAGATCTAATTTTGACAGAAAGCTTACTAACAGTCAGTCAGCTGCCTGATTGCCAGAATATCCTTCTGGAACCACTCTTGCTTTCAGACTTAGTCCAAAAATGGAAAACTTCTGGTCAAAGAATCCACTTGGCACTGCTTAGGGGCTCAATGGGTTAATTTGTCCAATCATATTTGTAGATTCCAACTGTTAACAAACTTCTGGCTTTACTTCGAAAGAGATTTTCTGCCAAAATGTTAATAGAACTAGAATCACCTGGAATGTCCCAAATTCTTGTCGTTTACACCTATATGCTAACATTAACTATCACTCTGGATGAGGACGCTTATAAAATCTCCTCTTCCCATTCATTGTTTGATTCCCGACCACCATTAATAACAGGATGTGGCAGGACTGTGGAGTTTTTATTTGATTGTTTGTGGGATCACTTTGCTCTATCACATGCCCTGTCTTGGTCTCAATCTTGTTCAGATGGCGAAATTTGTCAAATTAGTCAAAGTCAATAAACAATTGGCACTGGACCAGACAGCTGTGAATCAACAGGTCAAAGGACACCTGCTAAAAGATTACATGGGCCTTCTTAGACTTCTGGTGGATCCCAAACAGAAAACTGAATCTATTTGGCATAAGAAATTTGTTTCACACTGTCAATAAGAGACAGTAGCTAGTGAGCCACAATTGGATCTAGAATGATGTTGTGAAACTTGAGGCGATTCAGAAGAGATTTACAAGGATGTTGCCAGGGTTGGAGGGTTTGAGCTATAGGGACAGGCTGAACAGGCTGGGGCTATTTTCCCTGGAGTGTCAGAGGCTAAGGGGTGACCTTACAGAGGTTTATAAAATCATGTGGGGCATGGATAAGGTAAATAGGCAAAGTCTTTTCCCTGGGGTGGGGGAGTTCAAAACTAGACGGCACAGGTTTAAAGTGAGAGGGAAAAGATATAAAATGGACCTAATGGGCAACTTTTTCACGCAGATGGTGGTGCGTGTATGGAATGAGCTGCCAGAGGAGATTGGGACAATTACAACAGTTAAAAGGCATCTGGTTGTGTATAGAAGAAGCGTTTAGAGGGAAATGGGCCAAATGCTGGCAAATGGGATTGAATTAATTTAGAATGTCTGATCAGCATTAACGAGTTGGACCAAAGGGTGTGTTTCCATGCTGTACATCTCTATGCCCCTAAATGTGATAGGAGCAAAAGAGTGCCCAAGAGAATGTTTCATTATCCGTAGCTATTGTGTTGGAAGATAGCTGGAGCAAAGGTCCAGTACACTGGCAATGAACATATGTTTTGTGTGTCAACAGCGTTTCATAATAATCGACAACTTACTGGAAAATGATGGAAGACTGTTCACTTCAGGAAGATGTCCTAGAAAAGATGATCAAGAACACTTGGAGATCGCAAGATTCCGGGTCGGAGCATGATCAATGCTATAGTGGCCTTGGATCTCAGAGGATACTGATGATCAGATAGCTCATTGTGAAAAAAAATTCCACTGAAATGTGCTCAGGTTGCAAGATCCAGCAAGGTTTGTGAGGAGAACCAAGACAGTCAATGAACTGTATACGCCACTTGAGCCAATTAACTGATCGTTACTGATTAGACACAGAATGAAACACAGATCAATGAATAGCTAGCTATGACAGATTTAAGTCTGATGTCAGATGCTGAAGTGACAAGGGCAAGTTCAAGCAGCATATTTGACTTTGCAGATTTTCCAGCCAGAGCCCTTGGTGAGAATGACAAGAGTTCATGCCAAAACAGAAAAAGATCTTCAATTAGCAGGACTGAGGAAGAGAACAGGGTTTTGTTTTAACTTATAACACCATTATCACTAAAGTTGAAGGAGAGAGTCAACAAGTGGAAATTAAAGAGTCTATACATACATAGATTTACCAGCAGATTGAAAACAAAAATCTGCTGACACAAACTGGAACTGTGGCACATAAAACCTCATGGAAGCCATCACTGAGCAGAGATGATCGATGTCCAAAGATTCAGGACACAGTCAAGGAAAAGTTGCCTAACTCAGAGATCCAGGATAGTTAAAAAAAATAAATTGCCTACTTCAACAGAACAACCATTCTCCATGAAGGAAATGCATACAATTAAAGTTCCTTTAGTTTGGAAGGACTTTCAGCTCTAAAACTGAACCAAAGTAAAAAGTCATCAACCCAAATACTTGCCAATCTTCCAAGTCTGAAGAGTACACATTCTGGGTGACATAATGTGACTAGATACACTGATGATTTGTAACTAACATACTGTGATATTTATGTTAGCTCCCATAACATAAGGACAAGATGTGAGTCACATAGTACTGAAGAATTCAATGAACTTTTGTATCAGCTCATGGTATTTATATATGTACACCACAGTCATTGATAATTGCATGTCGGGCTCAAGCTGGCAATTCGGATATGCTGTAGAACCTTTCCCTCTGTGTGTCATGGTGCAAGAGGATAGAGTTCAGTAGGATGGAGACTGAGATCTTTATATCATTAGATTACAACCAATAATACAGTGATAATATCATGAGCCCATAACTTCAATGTATAATGTACATTTCCAATGCTGGGAGAATAACAAAAGCTCAATTTGCCTGAATTTGTGAAGACAGACACTTGGTGAGGAGATGGGATAGTGGTAGAAGTAATTATATGTACAAGTGTTTAAATATTCATGGTAGGATAAAAGCATCAGGTAGATGTTGTGTAAGGGTTTAAGGGTCTAAAAAAGTTAATACTGAGGAGTACCTTAAGCACTTTGGGCCTAAGGGAAGAAAAGATTTAGATATTGAAGGAGTAAAACCTACTATTGAGGTCTCCTTCATACTGTTCAACAATATCTGTCATATTAACAGTTAACCATTCTGCTAGATATACCTGTCAGATTAGATCAACTTAGTCAGCAGTGTTGCTACTCTTGGTAATGGACAGTTAAATGCTTCACCTAAAGTATCTCTGTGCCATTGTTACCATCAGTGTTTCTGTCACTTGGCATTCAATATAAAGAAGTATTAGTTCATTATATAATGGATCCTTCAGCTGCAGGTTGCTATGGCGTTGTGGAAGAGAGCTCAGCAGTTCGCTATTACCCCCACCAGCAGATGGCAATGGTGAGGGAGGCCAGCTGGAGCAGTTATACTGCCTCTTGATGGAGAAAAAAGGTGTTCTCAGTGGAGGGAGGGTTAATGAGAAGGGGAGCAGTCAAACAAAATAATTCCTTGGCTCACTGTAACTCATAGTATAAATAGTTCCTTGTTTATCCTTAATTTCCCTTTCTGTTTGTAATGACTTGATTCTTGTCCTATAAATTACCCCTGCTTCATGATCTTTGGGCAATTCATGTGTTCAAATCTCATGTTGCATTTTTGACATAGTTGGCAAATTTCATAGCATAAATAAAGTCATGGCAGACGAGATGGAGAGGGGCCTGGCTAAGATGAAGCTGGTGATAAAGTGGG
This sequence comes from Rhincodon typus, assembly GCF_021869965.1. NCBI lineage: Eukaryota > Metazoa > Chordata > Chondrichthyes > Orectolobiformes > Rhincodontidae > Rhincodon > Rhincodon typus. Next base: position 27,047,531 of record NC_063340.1, on the reverse strand, counting down.
CAATGTCTATGAGGGAAGCTGAAGCTGCTCAGGGATCTTTAAATACTTTGTATTGGCAGAGGAATTCAGGCCCTTAGGCCAAACCCAGGCAGAAACTCTCCACCTACCTTCCTTTTATTCTATGGAGGAGAAGTTTTATCCCTGGTTGGATACTTGCTGATGAGTGGGAAGCTATACAGGTTCAGGGAAGACCAAAAACTCATGACGATCTGGTGATAGAAGCCTAGATTGAGGAGACACAGCTGGTCATGGAGTCCAGGGGCCTCAACATGAGTGAGCCAGTGGCATTCATCATTGAAGGCTCATTGGCAAAGATTTGGAAGCTGCACAGATGTTAAAAGAAATCCGCAGAAGATCTTTGAGGTACTGACGAGGGCTTTTGGGGACAATAGCTTGGCACAGAGGTTTTATGAGTACAAGGAAGCCAGTGGGGAAGATTTGGTTTCTGTGTCCCTTCTGTTGCATTGTCCACCTGAATCTCTCCTTCCTTTTCCAGAACAGGATTTTGAACAAGCAGCCAACAGAAGCAGAGAATGTCAAAACAGAGTTGAGGAGGCTTACCAGGGACAAAACACAATGATATTTTCTTTGAAGCATTGAATCACATGACCAGAATATGGGAAAAGATTGTGACCCTAATACCAGGAAAGGAGCTGCCACTAGAGAGGAGACTGTGGGTGCAGATGGGGATGTAGACCTCAGGCTGGAAAGGCAGGCTCAGCAAGATTGCTACACAGCAAACTCAGACCCAGTCCTTGTTGTCTTATCCACATAATAAGCTTCATGGACAATTCTGCCCAAGGAATGCTATGAGGTGTTGGAATTGTAACAGAACTGAGCATTTCAGAATCAACAATCATGGCCACCAACTGCTGTCAAGCACAGAAACCCCATCCAGTGCATCAGCCTTCCCTTCTCAGAAGGTTTGAACCACTGAAGTTCCTTCGGAAAGAGGCCGTCTTATGTAGAGTAATAGGGAGTTGCCCCATAGTATGCATTAAATTTGGCAAAGTAGAAGCATTTGTGTAATTGACACTAGAATGAGGTGCCCACCATTAGTCACCAGATTTTCTGTGAGCATCTGGCCAAGGAGTGTGGGCTGATTGATGTCTATTCCCTCACCCAAGTCTCTGCTTCACAGGGGCTAAACATCCCCTACCATCACTACACTATACTCTATCATAATTTTCTTAGCCTCAGCTTCCTCATAGCCCTTGCCGCGATCAGTAGTTCAGTGGAAGTAAGGAAATTGAGATTACTGTAGTGTTGGGATCGAATGTCCTTGTATTAGATAAGCGGACATCCTTGGAAAGCTGTCCGTCTCCTCTCCACCTATCTGCTCCTTTATCCATCTTCCATTCGCCTCCTGCTCTCTCTCTATTTATTTCAGAATCCCCTTCCCCTCCCCCATTTCTGAAGAAGGGTCCAGACCCAAAATATCAGCTTTCCTGCTCCTCTGATGCTGCTTGGCCTGCTGAGTTCATCCAGCTCTACACCTTGTTATCCTTGGAAAGTTGATCTTTTACCTGCGCACACCATCATTGTTATGAATCATAGAATCCCTACAGTGTAGAAACAGGCCCTTTTACCCAACAAGCCCACACCAACCCTCAGAGCATCCCACCCAGAGCGTCCCCCTATAGCCCAACTAATCTACACATTCCTGAACACTACGGACAATTTAGCATGGCCAATCCATCTAGCCTGCACATCTTTGGACTGTAGGAGGAAACCAGAGCACCTGAAGAAAACCCGCGCAGACGTGGGGAGAATGTGCAAACTCCACACAGTCACCCGAGGGTGGAATTGAATCTAGGTCTCTGGTGCTGTGAGGCAGCAGTGCTGACCACTGAGCCACCATGCTGTCCTTGAATCTCATGCCAGCCTTCTCCAACAGGACAACATTAGATCTTGTTGGAGCATTGAGTCACATGTAGCAGAGCTTCCACTTGGTGTACTTCTGGGGACTGCCCTCCCTTCAGCACTGTAGGAGAGTAGGGTACTCATTCAGATTGTCAATTTCAGCGACATCTGACCAAGAATGCCCATACATGTCCTTAAACCTGCCACTATCAAGGACAGTGACTTAAAGAGATATCTCCAACCACATTTCAAAGATAGATGCTGGTTGGAGGAGACTGAGAAGTAGCAGCTTGTTCCTACTCTGGCCATGGTGTGATGACTTTGGTAAAGATGATGACATTTGGTATTGAGACCTGATAAGCCACAGTGTTGTGACTAATGATGACCAGCTAGTAAAGATTCGTTATTGTTGGATCCCACACCATCACTGGATGGAACTGCAGGACTGCCTGCAGAAATCTTTGGAGTGAGGTGACATCTGAGAGTCATCAAAATCCTACCATTTCCAAATAGCCCTCGTGAGGAAGAACGATGGAAAACCAAGGATTTTCATCAATTATCAGGTACTCCATGCAAAGACTCAGAAGGATGCTTATCCCCTACCTCTGTAAGGTAAGATTATGTGAACATTATCATGTTAGCCTGCTGTTTGACTAGTTTTGGGACAGCTGTTCCAATTTAGGCACAAGCACCCAGAAATTAGGAAAGGTGTCTTTGCAGAGTTTCCTAGTCTGGATGTGTCTTTATCATGTGGGATTTTTAGTTCAGTGTTATTTGCTTCCTTGAAGTGGTTAGATGGTGCATTGACATTACAGATTTCTATGGGTTTAGAGTCATGTAAAGGCTAAGTTCAGTGAGGACAGCAGGTTTCCTTTAAAAGACACTTGTGAACCAGATGAGATTTTACAATTCTAGATTTGTCTGACTAACTAGATTTAAATTGCTCGATTTAAATTGTTTTTCATTCAAATTGGTTCTTTCTTGTGTTAAGTCTACCATCATCTGTGTTTATCTCCTCATCAGAATCCATTGTGCATACTACGTCTGATGTCATTGCAGAATTTTGCATTTCTATTTAGGAACACTGGTTATGCTTTGCTAAGATTAATGAATAAATATTTGAACTTTACACAGTTCTTCCAACTTTGACAATTCTGGGGTAGGATGCTAATGAAATTGAGTCATGGATAGTTGAAGATACAAAATTAATTCATTGATCACTACATCTGTGTTCCATATTTTTAGTGACATTTTGTCTTTTGCTGATGGCTACATTTGTAATCTAAGGCTGCAAATTATATCTTCAGTACCAGTTGCTGGAACATAAGTAACAGAAGTGTGGAATTTATGAGTTTTAGTGGGCAAAACTGTAGAAGTAATATTGCAGTGTTGAAATTGTAAGTTATGGTAGGTCACGTGTTATAGTGGGGTTAATATAAAACATAGATGCATTGTTGCTTTCTGTTGTGGATTCTTAATATTTTATTTCCAAAGCCTGCCTCCTGTGTTATAAAATTCTACTAATCCCCTGCAATGGAACACATTTGTTTTTCTTTATAAAATTAGTTATATAACAAAGCAATTTTTTTATTATTGTTGTTTAACCTAATTGTTACTGCTGCTAAGCAATAATCCTGTCAAAAGGTGGAGATATCTTCAACCAGCACATACCTATGTAAAGATCAATGTTTAAACTGGCTCAGTGTTTTCATTTAGTTGGTGTCTCTGTTAAAATCAAGCTTTGCCCAAGTTGCTCATTCTAAATGATACCAAGACTTCCAGTGTGCACGTAAAGCAATTATTTGTCTGGTAGCATTTCACTGAAGCCAGCACTGAAGGAGCTATCCCTGCCATATTAAGCTCTGCTGATAGTTTTAATGGAATGGAGGGTGGTAGTTTAACTTCAATATTCTGAGTAAAGGGATTTATAGCCCACAGGACCTTAAGAGATTGTGCCATGAGGTTTTTTTTAGTTTCTTCATTGCATATGGACACACTGGGCAGTCATTTATAGGCCATCCCTAAATGCCCTGGGGAAGGTGGTGGTAGCTGCCTTCTTGAACCATATTCAGACTTTGAGCAGACACATGTGCAATGTTGTCACAAAAGGAGCTCCAGGATTTTGATCCAGCTACAGGTAAAAGAGCAATAATATTTCTTTTTTCAAAATATACTTTATTCATAAAAAATATCTTTGTATGTATATATAGTCACAAAATCAGTTCGATTCTGTACAGTAGCATATCAAGGAAACAAACAAACAAACATTGGAGATAACAAGGTGTAGAGCTGGATGAACACAGCAGGCCAAGCAGCATCAGAGGAGCAGGAAGGCTGACGTTTCGGGCCTGTTGGAGTTTGACTCTATCCAAACAAACCAAAGGCATCCCTTACTTGAATTAGACTATATTTACATGGATTTGAGGCACCAGGAGGGTCCAGTAACTGAACGGTTCCCCTTTTAACTTCAGCAGAAAGACTTCAGATAATGATCTTTCTCCATTGCACCTTGGCAACTGCTTTCCTAAGCTTTAGTGCATCCCTCAGCATGTATTCCTGGATCTTGGAATCTGCAACACTCAGTCGAGGTCAACTCCTTGTTCTGGAAGACCAACAAGTTTTGGGCAGACCAAAGAGCATCTTTCACTGAGCTGATAGTTGTCAGGCACAGTTGGTGTTTGGCTGCAGTTGATGCAGCCGCTTCGAGGGCAGTATGCAATGATGCAGATTGACCGGGTATGCAAGAAGGATCACATCGGTAGTGCCTTTCTCCCCACCAGCCAAACAATGTCTTAGTGCTTGTTGGAAAAGTTCTGGTGATGAGGCATTCTGCCAAATGATTTTGACAGTCTGCTTAAGGAACCACGTGACAAGATCCACCTCACCTTTTCCACAGGGTCTCGAGGATGCTACGTGCTGACCATTTCCTGATGGACTTGTGGTCAAAGGTGCTTTTCTTTGCAAATTTCTCCATGAAGGACAGGTAATCTGGAACAGTCCAACTACTTGGAGTGTTCCACTGCAATGAGGCCAATCCTATGCTGAGCAACACTCTGGGCAGGTAGACCTTCAGTATGTAGTGACATTTGGTGTTTGCATACTGAGGATCTATGCATAACTTGATGCAGCCTACTCCAAGTCAGGGTGGTGTGTGACTTGGAGGGGTTCTTGCAGTTGGTGGTGAAGTTCCCATGTGCTTGCTGCTTTCATTGTTGTAGATGGTAATGATTATGGATTTGGAAGATGCTGTTGAAGGACCCTTGCTGAATTCCTACAGTGTATCTTCAAGATGGCACACACTGCTGCTACTGAGCATTGGTGGTGAAGAAAGTGAATATTAAAAATGGTAGATTGAGTGCCAATCAAATGGACTTCTTTAGTTTCAGATTTCTAGAAAATAAGATTTCAAATTGTATGGGCAAGAAAAGTTTTAAATTTACATGGACAAGAAGTATCCACAAAATTACATCAAAGTCAGTGGGTAAAACCTTACATTTATTTGGTTAAGTCCACGTTGCATCAAACTTTTGGGGATTTCCATCATGAGACCTATTGAGATTCCTCACTATCTTACCAAACTCAACTCATTGACTACCTACCCTGACTCTATACCATCTGTCACATGCAATTCCAGTTGCATCTTAGCAAATGGCATTCCTGGAACAACTTACCACTCAGCACATATCACAGATTTTAATGGCTCCCTTACAGTCATGCTATCTTTAAAAGCCCAATGTGCATCCAGACAAGCACTGTCAATCTGGAGCCCTGCACGATTTCTGACTCTTGTGCCAGCCATGGAAGACAGTGGTAAATCAGCATGGACCTGCTGGACAGGATAGTACAGGGACAGAATTTCAACTTCTCCCAGGAGTGGAAGACATGATGCCAAACCATGCCTTACTGATCCTCATTACTACCAGGATCAAAGCAGTCTTAGCTGTTTGGAGGAATGCACATCGTTGTAGGAAGAAGGTCAATGTCCTTCTCTGCTTGCCAGCAAAGGTGCTATCATCTTCTCCAATACCTCACACTCACTCTACCTTTGCTACTGTACCCACCACCCACCAAGGCTCATGCTCTAATACTTTCACTAATGCTGGCAACGTCTTCACCACCCACTGTAACCTACTTCAACACCTGAGACCATTCTCCCACATGCCCTTTGTGTGCCTACTCAATCACATAGGAGAGCTCTGCACCTGCAGCAAAACTAACAGCTGTGCCACTCATTTTCATCTTTCATAATACCTGGCTCTCTCTCATTCTGGGAAGTAAACAAACCCCAGCAGGGCAGAAGGGCTGAAGATGGGTGGTGGGCTGTTCATCTAGCTTCTGACCCCTTATGAGGAGAGTTTCCTGACTTTGACCACCCCAAGTGGCTGTCTCTTTCCAAGCTCCGCGACTGGTTGTGAAGGCTGCCCTTAACTGACTGTGCCAGGACTCCCTGAGTGAAGGCTAACCCCTTGACTTGACTGAGACCTGCTGACAAACATGAAAAACTTCTCTCCTGGTAACAGCACAAGAACAGTGACATGAGCCTGGTATCTCTGGCTGAGGGTACAAAGTTCAAAATGGTAAGTCAAAGCAATGCAAGGCTGGGATGCTGTGAGCTTAGTCCAGCTATACTGTGCAGGCTGCGCAGAAATGAAAGGTTGTTGTTGTTATGGATTCCATCAGTGCACCACAAAAATATAAAGCAGACTACTGTCCTATAAACATGCAGGAAAATCATATTTACTAGACATGATTAATTGTCAAAAAATAAAAATTTAAGTATAATTTTTAAAAAATACAATAATATTGATTAAATAAATCTTTTAAAAAATATTATTCAAAATGTCCAATAAATCATGTCAAGAAGTCATGGATTTTATGTTTTTAACAAGGTTTATCAGAAATGTAAGAGCTTTCATTTTGAAAAATCAATTTATTTTAAATTTTATGAGTTTGTTTTTCTGAAGTGGGCCTTTTTTAACCAGGTAGTTGTAAAATGAAAGGAGGGCACGAACTACTGGAAAAACTAGTTCAAACCTATTTTTTCCTCATCAATCTGTTCAAAGATGTGTCTAAACACGGCTGAAGCAGGTGGGACTTGAAGACAGGCTTTTCAGTCCAGGGGACGGGACAGTACCACTGTGCCACAAAAAGGTCCTAATACCAGATCTAATATTTTTATTTGCAGTTACTGAATAATTAGCCCAAATTCACAGTGGCTCCATATTTGTAGACTGAAAAAATCGAAGCAAGTATAGTTCAATTGAGTCATTAAAGCTGCACCTGACTTTTAATTGGATTATAACTGATCTAATTGTGACCTTAACTCCATTTTCCTACCTGTCCCCATAACCTTTCAGTGCCTCATCAATCAAAAGTCTGTTAACGCAATCTTAAACTTAACTTCCATTGCTCTCTGGATGGAGAATTCCAATACATAACAATCCTTTGAGAGAGAAAAATAACTTCCTTCTCTTTGTCTTGGAGCCCCCTATTTTTGAATCTGATTTGATTTGATTTTGCGTCATGTGTACCAAAGTGCAGTGAAAAGCTCTGTTTATGAGCAGTACAGGCAGATCATAGTTGTCAAGGACATAAAAATCAGGGTGAAAAAAGAACTTGCACAGAGGCATACAGGTTACACTGCACAGGGCATGTGCTAGACAAGATCAACATTATTTGACATTAGAGAGTCCATTCATCAGTCTAATAAGGGTAGGGAAGAAGCTGCTCCTGAACCTGTTGGTGCATATGTTCAAGCTTCTGCTGACATTGACGGAAGAGGCTGTAGGAGAGCGTTACCTGGGTGGTATAGGTCTTTGGTGATGTTGGCAGCTTTTCTGTTGCAACGAGCCATGTAAATGGAGTCCATGAATGAAAGGTTGGCTTCCGTGATGGTCTTGGCTGTGCACACAACTTTCTGAATTTTCTTACTGTCTTGCGCAGAGCAGTTGCCATACCAGGCCATTATGTCCCCAGACAGTATGCTTTCTATGGTGCATTTGTAAAAGTTGGTGAGTGTCCTTATGGACATACCAAATTCCCTGAGCCACCGAGAAAGAAGAGGTGTTATTGTGTCTTCTTGACTATCCCATCAATGTGGGAAGTCTAGGACAGGTTGTAGGTTATTGTCACTCCTAGGAACTTGATCCTCTCCACCCTCTCAACCTCAGTTCTGTCGATTATAGATGGGGGCATGTTCTCCCCTCCTTTTTTTCTGAAGTCAATGATCAGTTCTTTAGTTTTGCTGACATTGAGGGAGAGATTGTTATCATTGCACCACGTCACCAAGCCCTCTATCTCCTTCCTGTATTCTGACTCATCATTGTTTGATATCCATCCTACCAGGGTGGTGTTGTCAGCAAACTTGTAGGTGACGTTCATTTGGAATTTGGCAACACTGTTGTGGGTGTACAGGGAGTACAATAGGGGCTGAGAATGCATCCGTGGGGGGCTTTCGTGTTGAGTGTTATTATGGAGGAGGTGCAATTGTCTATCTTCACTGATTGTGGTCTATGGGTCAGAAAGCTGAAGATCCAGTTGCAGAGGGCAGAGCCGAGGCCTAGGTCATAGAATTTTGAGATCAGTCAGGAGGGGATTATGGTGTTGAAGGTGAAGCTGTAGTCGATGAGTAGGAGTCTGATGTTGGTGTCTTTGTTGTCCAGATGTTCCAGGGATGAGTGCAAGGCCAGGAAAATGGTGTCTGTTGTGGACCGGTGACATTGGTAGGCAAATTGCAGGGGATCGAAGCAGGCCGGGAGACTAGAATTGATGTGGGCCATGACCAGCCGCTTGAAGCACTTCAAATTATGGAGGTCAGAGCCACTGGGCAGTCATCATTAAGGCATGTTGCATGTACTTTCTTTGGTACTGGGATGATGGTGTTCTTCTTGAAGCAGGTGGGGACTTCAGCTTGTGGGAGGGAGAGGTTCAAGATGTCAGTGAATACCTCTACCAGCTGGTCCGCTGGCTTGTGCCTATTAGTTCTAGATTCTTTTAAAGAAGAAACAGCAGCTACCCTGCCAAACCCTTTCTGACTCTTATATGTATCAATAAAATTTGTCTTCTATTTCTACCTTCTAATGAGTACAAGCTCAACCTGCTCAACTTTTAATAAGAAAGCCACTTAAACCCAAGAATCATCTTAGCGGACTTTCTCTGAACTGTTTCCAACGCAACCTTTATCCTTCCTTAAATAAGGAAATCATAACAATACTCCAGGTGTCGTCTCACCAATGCCCTGTACAGATGTAGCAAGACCTCCCTGACTCCCTTAATTTTATACTCCCATCCCCTTTTGCAATAAAGGAATGTTTCATTTACTTTCTATTTACTTGTTGCACCTGCATGATAACATTTTGTGACTAATATACAAGGACTCCCAGAGGCTTCTGCACTGCAGCATTCTGCAGTCTCTGACATTAATTTGCTCTTATAGACATCCTACCTCATGTGTTCCCACTTTAGACATTGCCTGACAATCTTTGGTTGACTCACATATATCATTTTGCAGATGCTTTGTATACTCCTCACAATTTGCTTTCCTACCCATCTCTGCATTTCTAAAAAATTGCCCATAATAGCCTGTCTCTTCATCCAAGTCATTAATATAAATTGTAAATATTTGATGCTCCACACTCACGCTTATGGCAGTCTACAAGTTACAGTTTGCCAAGTTGAAAATGACCCTCTTATCCTGACTTTTTTTTCTGTTATTTAGCCAATCCTGTAGTCATGCGTATATGTCATTCCAACATATTGAGCTCTTATCTTGTTTTTAATGAGGCACTTTATTGAAACTCTTTTGGAAGTCCAAATGCATCACATTTATTGGTTCCTTTCTCCTCCCTGCTTGTTGCATCTTCAAAGAACTCCACAAAACTGTGTCTGACTTCATTGCAGTTTTTCAATGTGTTGCTGTTACCTCTTTCATAAGATTCTTAAATTTTTCGAATGATAGATGTTTATCTAGCTGTCCTACAGATTTCTGTTTTCTGTCTCTTTCAACAGACATGTTAAAGTTGTGTTTTTACAATTGTTTGGAATCTTTGATGAATCTGGAGTATTTTGTCTGCAGCCAATTCCTAGAAGACCCAAAAATGCAGTCCATCAGGTTTATAGGATTTGTCCATTAGTCTCATTAGTTTTTCTAACAGTTTTTCTCTATTGATTGTGAATGTGATTGTGTGAAGATCACCCTTCCTTTTGCCTCTTGAATTTTTTATTATTCTTGGGATGATTTTTTATATCATCTTCTGAAGACAGATACAGTGAAGTGCTGCTGTCCACATGCCTGCCCTTTGCAAATGTTTTTATTCATATGATACTTGCTCTGCATCTTTTCGTCCAAATGTTTGTTCATCCACAGTTTTCCAGCAGTAACTATGCATATTCCATATTTGCTGTTTTTGGAAATCATCTACAATGATATTCACCAGGAACAAAGGAAGGTAAAGTCACATTAATCTTACCAGTCATAGGTCTGCTGTCTCATTAGAGAAAGCATGAGAGACAACTGTTAGTGGTTTAACCTGAGCGTCACCATGCCTCAGGTAAAGGGTGAGGTCGATGGGCTGAGGAGTGGCAGATGAAGTTTAATCTAAATAAATGTGAGGCGATCCATTTTGAAAGGGCAAATTAGGGCAGGACTTATGCACTTAATGGTAAGGTCCTGGGGATTGTTGACGAACGAAGAGACCTTGGGGTGCAGGTCCACAGTTCCTTTAAAGTGGAGTTGCAGATAGACAGGGTAGTGAAGAAGGCCTTTGGTAGCCTCGCCATTATTGGTCAGTGCATTGAGTTTTGGACTTGGGAGGTCATGTTACAGTTGTACAGGACATTGTTTCGGCCACTTTTGGAATACTGCGTTCAATTCTGGTTTCCCTGCTGTAGGAAAGATGTTGTTAAACTTGAAAGGGTCCAGAAAAAATTTACAAGGATGTTACCAGGGTTGGAGGGTTTGGCTATAGGGAGAGGGTGAATATGCTGGGCTACTTTCTCTGGAGTGTCTGAGGCTGAGGGATGACCTTATAGAGATTTATAAAATCATGAGGGTCATGGATAGGGTGAATAGTCAAGGTCTTATTCCCAGGGTGGGGGAATCCTAAAGTAGAGGGCATAGGGGTTTATGGTGAGAGGGGAAAGATTTAAAAGGGACCTAAGGGGCAACTTTTTCACAAAGAGGGTGGTGCATATATGGGATGAACTGCCAGAGGAAGTGGTGGAGGTTGGTACAATTAAAACATTTAAAAGGAATCTGGATGGGTACATGAATAGGAAGGGTTTGGAGGGATATGGGAAAAATGCTGGCATATGGGGCTAGAGTAATTTAGGATATCAGGTGGCATGAACAAGTTGGACCGAATGGTCTGTTTCCATGCTGTACATCTCTATAACCCTGTGAGAAGGAAAGTCCTTCATGTTAACCTCAGTTGGTGCAGTAATTGAACCCATGCCATTGGCATCACTCTGCATTGTGAACTAGAGTCCAGCCAACTGAATTAACTGATCACCTGCTCCCATTCCCAGTGAATAGCAGAATTTTACAGTGCAAAATATTCATTCCGAATCTGTACTATTTTCTTCTTTCCCACTGTTAATTTCCCAGTCTCATCCTCTAAGGTCCTGTGCTTATTCTGTTGGCTATTCTGTTCTTGTTTGCATGCTCAGAGTTTGTGTCTAGAATCACTAGAGTATGGAAACAGGCCCTTCAGTCCAACAAGTCCACACCAATCCTCGGAGCATCCCACCCAGACCCATACCCCGTATAACCCACCTAATCTACACATCCCTGAACACTACAGGCAATTTAGCATGGCCAATTCACCTAGCTTGCACATCTTTGGACTGTGGGAGGAAACCGGAGCACCCGGAGGAAACCCATGCAGACACGAGGAGAATGTGCAAACTTCACACAGTCACCCAAGGCTGGAATCGAACTTGGGTCCCTGGTGCTGTGAGGGAGCAGTGCTAACCACTGAGCCACCGTGCTGCCCGATACTATTTTTATATTTCTTGGTAGTTTCCTTTCATTTTCAATTTCCTTCACTTTATTATTTTTTTCAGTCAACGAATATGAGTCTTCATTGTCCAGATGTTTGAGGGATAAGTGCAGGGCTAGGGACTGTGCACCCCAATGGACCTACTCTATAACAGAGAAGCCTGAGGAATGGTCACCAGACCCAAAACGTTAACTCTGATCTTTTCTTCACTGATGCTGTTAGGCTTGCTCAGCTTTTCCGGCAACTTCTGTTTTTGTTCCTGATTTACAGCATCTGCAGTTCTTTCAGTTTTTATTCAGCATGGCTTGAACGTAGCCAAAAACCCTAAGAATCAGCACACTATTTCTACTGGTTCTCTCTTATCCATCCTGTCTGTTACACCCTCAAAGACCTCTAATAAATTTGTCAAACACTATTTCCCTTTCATTCAAAAGTTGACTCCACCTAATGGTCTTATGATTTTCTAAATATCCTGCTATCATTTCCTCAGTAATAGATTCCATCATTTCTTCAATGATAGATGTTAGGCAAACTAGCCTATAGTTGCGTACTTCCTGACTTCTCCTTGAATAGGAACATCAAAGTTGTGATATTGTAATCTCTGAAATATCCTCAACCTCAGAAAATTTCGGAAGACTGCAGCCAATGAATCCAATGTCTCTTCTGTCACTTCTTTTAAGACACAAGAATGCAGTCCATAAGATCCAAAGGACTTATCAACTTTAAATCTGTTTGTTTCCCCAGTACTGTTTCTTGTGTGATTATGATTGTTTCACATCCTGTGTCCATTATATTCCTTTCATTTCCTACTTTTCTTGGGATATTTTTTGTATCTTCTGTTACAAAAACAGCTGCATAATACTTGCTCAAAACCAATTTCTTTGTTTCTCATTCTTAATTCTCCAGTCTCATTCTTTAAAGAGCCAAAGTTTAATTTAGCTACTCTCTTCTCTTTTATACACTTGCAGAATCTATTAATATTTTCTTACTAAATTAATCTCAAATTCTAATTTTCCCATTTTATTTGTATCATCATTTGCCAAGTCCTAAAAGGTTCCCAATCTTTCAACCTACTAAAAATCACTGCAGTAAATATCCTTTTGTTCAATGTGACACCATCTTTAATTAGACATGAAGTTTTCATCTTTGTCATGGACTTTTTCTGTCATATATTCCACTGAGTAAGACTAACACATGCTCGGCATCAGACAGCCACAACTAACTTTATTACAATTTTCTAAAAGAGAATGTAGTAGAGATGGGAATGTAACAAAATATTCAGATCTTGCAATGTTCCCTTACAGCTTAAAAGAAAGCTAATGTGTCAAAATTAAACATGCACATAATTTCCCAAAGCACAATAATGACTTGGAAATTTAACAGATACTTTTTTTTTGTAAACACAAGCAATACATATATGTCCAAATAATATGCATGATTAAAAAATAATTCTCCTTAACAATAGGATGGGCTCAACCTAATGCTCTTTTTTGGCTAAGTCCAAGTTGCGTTGAGTTTTTAGAGGGTTTTTTGCTGAAGGCTTAGTATATTTTCCCACCCTATCTTACCAAACTCGCCTCATTAATTAACTACTGTACTCCTATGGCATTCCTTTGCCCAATTCTATGCTCATCCTACCATGTGCTGTTTCCAGAACAACTTGCCTTTTATTGAATATCTGCAAAAAGACCAGTATCCCTTGCACCTGCACCATCTTTGAAAGGTTACTAGTCATCTGGTAAAATGTTGGTAATTCTGCATTGCCCCGTAAAGACAGCAGAATGGCGCCACAGCCGCTAGGATAAGCTGTTCACAGCACATAGCAAGCATAGCTTACACTTCCTTGAGATACGATCTCATTCTTTTACCTTAGTCACTGTTTAACCACCAGCCTACAAGGTTTACCTGTTCTTAGGCACATCCTGTCTGAACACCCTCTAATTTAGAGCTACCCTATCTCCAGTGCCCAATCCAGACCTGCAGGCCATCCTTGTCCAAGATGGGGAGCATCATATACATACAAGCATACATACATCGGACAATTTCAAGCATGAGCATTTATTTACAAAAAGCAAAAGGAAACAGAAACAAAAGTTGAGGCTGAAGATCATATTGATGATACATACCAATTTCAGCATTGAGACCAGGGGATATTTTACTATTCACAATTATCTGCTGCATCCAGCTCTTTTCTATTGGAAATGGGTGTCAATGAATTTCTATTTGGTGTGCAGCACCCGACAGAACTAAGCTCTGTCATGGACAAGGATAGCTTCCTCCTCCCCAGTGTCCTCATCGTCCTCCTTGGAAGACTTCTCATTCCCCTAGTTTGTCAGCATCTAGCATATCGGACCGTTGCCTGCTCCAATTATGCAGAGCACAGCACACCAGGATGACGCAGCACACTTTCTGGACAATTCCTTGATAACAAGGGGCATGAGTCCATTATCTATCATCAGTCAAGTGTAGCAACTTGGTGAGAGTGCCATGCTAGCTCAGTGACCAGCCAATGACATCAAGAAGGGGGGTAGCTACAATGCTTTGATACCTTTTCATTCTGAGACCCACATCAAACACAACATTTCTCACTGCATTCAGTACAGACCATCGTCACATTTACATGATAGATGATGATGTCAGCCCTTGGAAAACAGATGAATAAATGGTTCCTCTTCAGTGAGCAGCAGACTTTTGTTACATCATTGCTAATAACTCCTACATTATTTAGATTCCCAAGTTCAATTTGTATATACCAAAGTCATGCTGCAAATTGCCTTTGACAAGTATCTGACCCTGAAGCTCCTTCACTGCTTGCAAAGTGAATGGACAATGAAATGATTATAAATGGAATGTAGCTGAACGTGACAAATAGTTGTTTCATGTATTTATTGCTACAATGTCACAGCATCCAGCAGACTGGATCTCAAGCTTTCGCACATCAAATTGACACTGACTCTGCCACCCTAGGCATTATTTCAGCCTTTTCCAGTAACACTTCACATCTAGAGAAAAGCAAGTGATGGCGGGGAATGCACCTTGTAATGGATGCTATCGGCACCAGGCCCTGCCTAATCACACTATCCCACTCCCCCCACTGAGCCTCCATCTTTGCTGGTTTTGGGATGCAGTGGGGGGAGGG
>NC_063340.1:27005801-27032131 GCF_021869965.1 Rhincodon typus | reverse complement strand
CTGCACCTTGTTGTCTCGGATTCTCCAGCATCTGCAGTTCCTACTATCTCCATCTTTGCTATTGCCTGCACTACTCGAACTGCACAATTCCACCCATTATCCCAATGTGGAGGTTCACCACATTGAATTTTGTCTCCACTGTCATCCATGAACTGTGACATTACACCTAAATGATGCCCACCCTACTCCTCTACACACTCGTGTGAATGTCATGGCAGTGGTCCCTGCCAATAACAACCCCTCCTGTTGCTTACCTGATGTCTGATCCTATACGATATACCCCCATCACTGTTCTTATTCTCACCGCTATAAATAACTATGTTTTCCATCCCTGCCCCTAGCCTTGGCTCCTTCCACTTCTGGTAATGACGCTGCCGAATGACCATTTAGATCCCCTTTGATACCTTAAGTACAATTAATGGATGGACACCCAGGACATCATTTGTCCAAGGCTTCTGATTGACTTTGACTTTGAAGAGCAGGCCCTAGACATGACTGACCAGGCACCTGACCATTGTATTTGTAGCTCCCCAATTGATAGTACACAATTACCCTGAATGTTGATGCTGAGCCTGTAGAATTAACCACTGAACACAACTTGGACTGTACTGAGACTGATCCCCTGACTGTGAATGTCCCGATGCCTGACTGACCATAGTAAAGCCCCTGAGAGTGGACTGCATTCCTGATTGATGGCACCAGAAACCCCTAAACAACAGTGGCACCCCTTTGACTGGATAAAGGACTATCGCTCATCAACGTGGCCATTTTGTTGCATTGTTTGCTGCATAGGCACCTGGCACATACTGTTGGTATTAGACTGACATCTCCCTGTGCCTGATGTGCTAAAGTGTTAGCAGGCATAGCATGACAGAGAAGCCAACGCATGGGTGTTGTGAACATGCAGGTAAACAAGTAGATACTACTTAAGTAAGCGCAAAGCGAGCTAGCGAGCAGTGCTGAGATGCAGCCTGGTCCAATCTGTGAGCTGGGTGTCTGTCCCTTCTCACAAAGTGTCCCTACTGCAGCCTTTCAATGTTAGTTGCCGGTAGCTCTGCTATGCAATTCTGTACTTCATGAGCAGCCTGAAAGTGTATCAGAGAGGTGCGATGATGGTCACAATGTGTTGGCAGGTACCAATATCCATGGACAAGGCTGGTGCCCATGGATTGTACCTGATATACAGTTTGGTCATAGGTAACATGGATGCTGTTCCAAGCAATGAGCTGGATCTTCCAGGTACTTGCTCTGGTTTCCATTTTGAATTATCTAGCTTGTTTGGTGAGTTTGATAACATAGAAAACTGAATATTAATGAAGCAAATGTTTAACAAGCAATAATCCCCCTTATTGAGAACTTGGTGCTGCCTCATGAGAAACTTGCCGCGCCACATGTGATAAACAATGGAGTGAGATACTTCCAGCATCGAAATAGGTCTTGTGAGACTTCTCATCTGATTCTGCTACAAATATGACCATAATCCATGCTACTCAGACCCCTACAAGATTCCATCATTTGTCTTCAACAAAATTATCATTATTTGACAAGAAATAAAGAAAAGAACAAAGTTTTTCCTCTTCCTTTTTATGTACCTTCCATAAGCCTATCTGGCTTTTTGCATTTTTGGCCTGGGTGTCATCTTCTACTTCCATTAGCTTGACTCTGTTCTCTCGACATCACTGTGTCCAATCTGAATTTTGACTTTTTCTCCACTTACTGATTAAACTCTGACATTGATTGTTTTGCCTTAATTAAAAACACTGACTCACTTTGCTCTACCAGTGAATTCTGTAATGCCGGAAAACTTTCAGTTTCTTTTTGATTTTCTCTTTCTCATTTTCACTTTGTGTTGTGGGAGGAATTTGGATTATAGGAGGTTTACCATATTGCCCCTTTGTCAGAGTGTCTTTTTCAATCAAATGATCTACATGACAATGATGGAGTCTCACTTCAATCTTCAATATATATGTGAATGTATCTAGCCTCCTTACAACAACTCCAATCACAAAGTTTTCCATAAAAACTCGAAAGGTTTTTCACCAAGACCTTCAAATCTCTTGAATCATGACTCATCTTCAAGTTGAATTTTTTTCACTTCTTTTCTATTGATCTCAGATTTCAACAGTAAAACTTGTCCTAGAAGTGTGTTTGAAATTTAGCTTGCAACTTGAGCAACCTGTTGTAAACTATATTCTTAAGTAGAACAGAAAATTGTTTGGCCTGTGTCAAAAGACACATGGAAACTAGCTTGCCACCTATAAAAATACATCTACAAAAACATCTTCACAATCTGTACACTTATTTCTGCAGTACTATTTACTACTGGGTGACATTATGGCGTTAATGTGCTTCACTCCAATCTTACTCCAAAATATTTCAAACTCTTCTAACATAAATTGTTGATGAATATTTGATACCAATACCTCCGACGTTCCATAAATTGCAAGGCAACCTCTCAAAACATTAATAGTATTGACTTTTGAGATATTGGGCATAGACTCAACATTTATCCACCTGCTACAGCAATCGACCAAAATATCGTACTCTTACCCTTTCACCTGCCAGTGCTTTCAAACTGACTATGTCCGCATGCTGTGGATGAAGTTCTTCTAACAATCTCTTTATAAATGTTGGCAGAATAGGGAAATAGGAACATAGACCACAACCCAGCCATTCAACCTGTAATACCTACTCCACCATTCAGTTAGATTATCGTTGATCATTTACGTCAACACTACTTTACTGCATTATCCCCTTATCCCTTGATGCCAGTAGAATCCAGAAATTCATCAACTTCTGTCGTGAACCTGCTCAATACTTGAGTTTCCAGAGCCCTCTAGGATGAAGAATTCCAAAGATTCACCACTCTTTGTGCAAAGAAAATTCTCCTTATCTTGTTCTTGAGTAGCCTGCTCGTTATTCTGAGACTATGTCCCCTGATTCTAGGTTCACCAGCTAGGGCAAATACTATGGGGTCCATTCAGTTATCAGACCTTCTCAGTGCCTCAAATGTGTGTAAACATTGTCCTGAATAACTTAGAAATGCCTTAGACCTTTTTTTTGCAGCTGTAGGAAATGCTAAATTCCAATTTTGTTTTTCATGTGCAAAGACTCTACAGGACTGCATTAGTAACTCTGTATGTACATAAAGATTTTTTTTATGAATAAAATATATTTTGCAATAAAAAGTTCAATTCAATCTTAAGTAGAAGTAAGAGTAAAATAAAAGCAAGTCTCTGTATTCTATTCAGTTAAGGTATATCTGGAGAGTCCAGGCCTGTGATTTGCATATTGTACTGCATGTAGGAAATCTTAGACAGCTGCATTCTGAATGATCATGTGCGCAGGAGGGTCCAAATGGCGTGTGCAACTTGAGCTTTGGGATTTTGAGCTTGATTGGCACTACATTCACAAGGCTGAGAGGTTCGTGGGTAGAACTGTTCAGGATGTGGTCAATCCAGAGCTGAAGAAAGTGCAGGTGGAAAGAACCTAAGAATATAAGAATGTAAGAAAAAGGAACAGGAGTAGAGAATCTGCTCCATCCGGGTGATTCAATAAGATCATGGCCGATTTTTCCGTGGACTCCGCTTCACTAAGCCGCCCAGTCACCATGACAAATAATTCCTTTACTCTTCAAAAATCTCTCTTTGCCTTAAAAGCATTCAATGAGGTAGCCTCAACTGCTTCACTGGTCAGGGAATTCCACTGATTACAAACCCTTTGGGGGAAGAATTCTTCCTCAACTCAGTCCTAAATTAACTCCCCTTTATTTTGAGACTACGCCCCTAGTTCTAGTTTCACCTGCCAGTGGAAAAAAAAAACTCCCTGCTTCTAAATTATCCATTCCCTTTATGATTTTGTGTTTCTATAAGATCCAAACCCCCCCACCCCATTCTTCTAAATTCTAATGAGTATATTCAGGAATGGGTGACTACCAGACAGAAGATGGGGACCATGCAGGTAGTTAGGCAGTCCCCTGGGTGTATCTTACTTGCAAACTGTTTTTTGGTATGGAAAATGGTGACACTGACAGTTCTTCTATTCAGGCTGATGGCACTGTGGTATTGATCAAAGAATTAATTTACAGATGTGAGGAGGGATGATATCTTGGATGAATCAATGTGATCATAAGACGAGAAATAGAATGCACCAAATGGACAACACCCTATTGGGTGTGTACTATAGCCCCCAACAGTCATGGTGTGTTAAAGGACCAAATATGTAATAAAATTTCACAGAAGTATAAGAATAATACGGCAGTGATAGTTGGTGACTTTGGCTGCCATATATTAACTGGAATCATTTTAGTGCAAAGGAACAAAATTCTTAAATTGCATACAGGACAATGCTTGTTCAGTTAGTAAATACAGTGACACAAATTAGTCAGGGATAGTGAGCATTGATTTGTTAAGGGAAGGTTGATTTTGATGAATTTGATAAACTTTTTTGTGGAAATAACTAGGATGTTGATGAGACTAATGCATATGATCTGGTCTACATGGACCTGAGTAAGACTTTTGATAAGATTCCTCAAGACAGACTGGTCAAAATTAAGAGGTCATAGGATCCAAGACAAAGTGACATGTTGGATGAAAAATTGGCTAAGAGGCAGGATGAGATGGTAAGATATAACTGTGACTTAAAATTTGTTTCCAGAGGGATTCCACAGGGCTTGGTGCTGTGGTCCTTGCTGTTTGTAGTGAACAACTGAAGGGTCTATTTCCATGTTATATGACTCTATTACTTTATGAGTCTATTCAGACTTAAATGTAGGAGTGTATAATCAAGAGGTTCATGGATGTCAATGGACAGGTCAGCTGGGCAGAGCAGTGGCAAATGCAATTTGACCCAGAAAGAAGTGTGAGGTGGCAACAGATTACACTGGAAATGGTACAACCCAGGAAATTATTGAAGATCCATGGGACCTTGGTGTGCATATCCATAGATCCCTGAAAGTAGCAGGGTAGGTAGATAACAAAAACAAAGTTACTGGAAAAGCTCAGCAGGTCTAGCAGCATCTGTGAAGGAAAAAACAGAGTTAACATTTCGGGTCTGGTGATCCTTCCTCAGTTCTGAAGAAGGGTCACTGGTCCCGAAATGTTAACTCTGTTTTTTCCTTCACAGATGCTGCCAAACCTGCTTAGCTTTTCCAGCAACTTTGTTTTTGTTCCTGATTCATAGCATCCGCAGTTCTTTCGGATTTTATAGGTTAGGTAGATAAGGTAGTTCTGAAGGCATGTGGGATACTTGTCTTTATCAGCTGAGGCATTGAATACAAAGTCAAGATGGTTGTGCTGGAAGTGGATGTGATAGCACTAGAGAGGACACAGAGATCTACAGGGTTGCTGCCTGGGCTGGATGGTCCAAACTATGAGGCAATATTGGGTGGATTGGAGTTTGCCTTGAAACAAAAAGGTTGAGAGGGGAGCTGATAGCGGCATATAAAATCATGAAGCAGCATAGATAGGGTAGATAGGAAAGCATTTTTTAATTAATCGGGGGATCAATAACCAGGTGCTACAGATTCAAGGGAAGAAGTAGAAGGCTAAGAAGAGAGTTGAGGAGAAAGTTTTTCACCCAGAGGTTGTGGGAGTGTTGGGAACTTACTTCCTGAAAGGGTAGTAGAGTCAGAAACTCCCATAACATTGAAGCAGTATTTAGATATTCATTTGTATTCTGATAGCCTCTAGGGATAGGTGTCAAAATCTAGAAATTGGTATTAGTGTAGTCTGATCTTTATTGACTGATACAGATACAAAAGGCCAAATGGCCTCTTCTTCTGTTGTAAGTGTCAATGGCTCATCTGCTTACGAAGAACAAAGAACAGTCCAGCACAGGAACAGGTTCTGCAGCTCACCAAGCCTGTGCTGACCCATGATGCCTTTCTAAACTAAAAACCTTTTACTTCTATGTGGTCCATATCCCTCTACTCCCTGTCTATTTATTTATTTGTCAAGATGCCTCTTAAATGTTGCTATTGTATCTGCCTCCATCACCTCTTCTAGCATGGATGCCAGGCACTTAACAGCTTCTGTATAAAACATTTGCCTCCCACATCTCCTTTTAAGTTTACCCCCTTTTACCTTAAATTTATATCCCCTAGTATTTGACATTTCTACCCTGGGAGAAAAGGACTCCAACTATCCATTCTAAATATGCCTCATAATTTCATAAAGTTCTATCAGGTCACCCCTCATTCTTGGAATTCAAGTGAAAATAAATCAAGTTTGTCCAATCTCTCCTCATAGCTAATACCCTCCAAACCAGGCCACATTGAGAAACCATTTCTGTATCCTCTCCAAAGTTTCCACATCCTTCTTGTAGTGTGGTGACCTGAATTATACACAATATTCTAAATGTGGCCTAACTAAAGTTCTATGCAGATGCAACATGGCTTGCCAATTTTTATACTCTGTGCCCCAATCACCGAAGGCATATGCCTTCGTGGCCACATTCTCCTGGCTGAGCGTTTTAGATCATAGAATCATAGAATCCCTACACTGTGGAAACAGGCCCTTTGGCCCAACAAGTCCACATCGACCCTTGGAGCATCCCACCCAGACCCATCCCCCTATAACCCACCTAATCTACACATCCCTGAACACTATGGGCAATTTAGCATGGCCAATCCACCTAGCCTGCACATCTTTGGACTGTGGGAGGAAACCCGGAGGAAACCCATATGTTTTTAAGGACATTCACTCCTAGAGTGATAAGACCTGCTATAAATAACTTGACCCAGTATATCCATATCATTTTACACTAATTGTTTCCTAAATGAAGACTTTGTGTGCCTTATATATTGCATTGCAATGTGAACTTCATGTAACATTGGGATACTGTTGTAAAATCAAAATCTGACAAAATGAAGACTGAAAATGCTGAAAATACTCAACAGGTCCAACAGTTTCTAAGAAGATAGAAACATATTCAGTTGAATTAAAATTTTCTCCGGAACTGAATGATGGTAGTAGTGTGATGAATTTTATTCAATTGAAAGGTGAGGAACAAGAAAAGAGGTGTTGGTCAGAGCAAAGGACGGAGAGATTAAATAACAAAGATATCAGAGAATGGAAGGCAAAGAGAATAGTATTGCTTGTACATGGAACATAGGACAGTACAGCACAGGAACAGGCCCTTCAATCCACCATGTCTGCACTGACCATGATGCCATTCTAAACTAATACCATCTTCTTGCACATGGTCCTTAACCATCTATTTCCTGCCAGTTCATGTGTCAGTCTAATGCCTTTTAAATGTTGCTATCATGTCTGCTTCTATCACTTCTTTCGGTGTTAAAAACTTGCCTTGCACATCTCCTTTAAACTTTCCCCTCTCACCGTAAACTTATGCTCTCTAGCAGTTGACATTTCCACCCCGGGAAAAGGAACCTGAATATCCATCCTATCTATGCCTCTCATAATTTTATACACTTCTATCAGTTCACCTCTAAACCTACAGCTCTCTAGTGAAAACAATCCAAGTTTGTCCAACCTCTCCTTAAAACTAATTCACTCAAATCCAGGCAACATCCCGGTAAACCTCTTTTGCATCCTCTTCAAAGCTTCCACATCCTTCCTATAGTGTAGCAATCAGAACTGCACTCAATGCTCCAAATGTGGCTTAACTAAAGTTTTATACACAATTTGCCAACTCTTATATTCAATGTCCTGACTGATGAAGGCAAGCATGATATATGCCTTCTTTATCCAATTGCATTGCCACATTTAGGGAGCTGTGGACTGCATCCCAAAATCCCTCTGTATATCAATTGGTCCTGCCATTGACTGTATACTTCCCTCTTGCATGTGACCTCCCAAAATGCATCACATAACACTTGCACACTTGTAGTAAAGAAACAAAACATTTTATCCAGAGTGAGTGTGAATGGTGGAATAATGAACAGCTGAGTCAGAAAGCAAAATCAAAAAAAAATGTTCAGATTGACATATGGCATGAAAAGCACAATGGCAAGCATTTATGGTCTGTAATTGCTAACCACAATGTTGATTCCACAGGCTGTAAAGGGCCTAAAGGGAAGATGAGGTGCTGATCCTCAGGCTTGCACTGAGCTTCACTGAAATATTGTAGCATGCCAAAGAACAATATGTGAGTTGAAAGCAAGGTAATGAATTAGAATGGCAAACAACTAGAAGCTTGGGCTCATGCTCCAAGCTGAGCAAAAGCGTTCCACTAAGTTGTCCCAATGTGTGCTTGGTCTCACCAAGATAGAAGAGGTTGCATTGTGACAGATCTGTCTGCTACAATTATTTAATGAGATGTGGGCATGACTGAAAGATCTAGTTTTTTGTTACCAGTTTACTATAGTCCTTAAGATCATGGTGACCTGCCTTCTTGAACTGTTACCACCCAACTGGTGCTGCTCTGCCCATGGTGCTGCTAGAAAGGGTATCCCAGGACTTTAACCCAGTGACAGTGAAGAAGAGGTGATATAATTCCAAGTCACGATAGTGTTATATTGTTTGGAAACTTGCTGGTAGTGGTCTTCACTGGCAACTATTCCCCATGCCCTACTAGAAGATAGAAGTCATGGGTTTGGAAGATGCTGTCCAATGAGCATTGGCAACTTACTGCAGTGCAGCTTGTATACAGTACACACTGCTACTGTGCAGCGATGATTGAAGGGGTTAATTTGTAATTTGTAAGATAGAGTCTATAAGGCCTTGAGATATTGAACAGGATATGGGGAATCAGGATATGAGTTATGCACATCAGACTTACCAGCCACTGACTTGCTCCTGTATCCACAACATTTCGATGGCTAGTCCAGTTCAGTTTAATTTCTTTACAATGGTGCCCCTCAAGAATGTTGATATTTGGGAATACAGTGATATTTATGCTTTTGAACTTCAAGGGGAGATGGTTAGATTCTCACTGGTTGAATTTGTCATTATTTGACACTTGTGTGGCACGAATGTTACTTGTGACTTGTCAACCAGACTTTGCTGCATTTTGGCACAGACTGCTTCAGAATTTGAAGAGTTGCAAATGATGCTGAACATTTTTCAATCATCATTGAATATCCCCACCTCTGATCTTATAATAGAACGAAGGCCCTTGATGAAGCGTGTAAAGATATTTGCATCAAGAACACTACAATGAGGAACTCCTGCAGTGATGTCCTCAGGATGGATGTAGAGGCCTGTTAATTCCAAGCTGCAAATCTGTTAAAACTTTTCTGTACGCTGCCTGTGAAGATGCATGAATGCCCTTTGACAAAAGTGAAAACTCACTATAAAACTTTCAAACTAATTTCACAAACACTGTAATTAATGGCAGATGTTATTGAAGATCACCTCAACTATAACTTTTTGGATATCAACAGTGGGTGTTACACTTGCAACTGAACCTATGCCCACCCTTGACTGACAAGTAGAAGCACTCAATAGACTTGTATTATCAGAGTATAGAATGCAACAGCACAACAGAATGACTGTTGAATCTGGCTTAACGATTTGCATGATTGTCAATGTATGGGACACCCACATGCGTGAAGGCCTTCAGTTTCTGTAGCACCAACAGGAAATATATTTCAGAGCTGAAAGTTTTAAAAATATATGAAATACTTTCTTTTTTGTACTACACCAAAATGTATTTGGTCATTGCTGCAACATTATCAGTGCAGACTCCAATGTAATTTGTTGAAGTGGTTTCTGCTGAAGTCACGTAACCATTTAACACTTCAAAAATATCATCCAACCTTGAAAGTTTCTTGAGTTTTTTTTGAAAAATATTAAATTTTTTTATATCATCACTCCACACATGCTAAACATAGAGAGGTAAATTGGACATATTAGAAAAGTTTGAATTTATCAAGTTCTATAGTAAAGTCATGGCCACACAGCTAATCAATGCACAGCAAACCTTTTCTTCTGACATTAATCAATCTGTTCTTTGTCTGTATCTTTTGACAATGGTATTTTTTTCAGTCTCTTGACCTTCTACAGTCCCAACATTTCCCTTATGATTTCAATGCCACACAGATTATCAACACCTCAGCAAGTGAATGCAATTATTTTGCTTTAACAATTTTCTGTGGTGCTCAGTAGGATGAGTATTCAAGCTTTTTATCAGTGATTGTTGTAAATTTCATTAGACATCAGTTCTCAAAAAATATTTCATTCCTGGAAATTAAATCTCTCTATGTCAGGGTTTCATTGATTCAATGGCCAATACTTGTTCACAAATTACACGCTGCGGTAAAAGTATATCTTCATTTCCTGTGCACATAAAACCAAAATTGATGTCCTCATACATCCTCATTTTGCAGGGTTTATATTTTTCATCACATCACCAGCTCCTCACTATTTTTCTATCTTTATGGTTGAACTTGATGAAGGAGGTTCTGTATTATTACTCTGTTGATTTTGTTTCCTTGAACACCATGTTTGCGTTAAGAATGTATCTGTCTGGTATTTATTGTGTGTTTCCAAAAGATTTTCCTGCCTTTTCTCATTTTTTCTTACACTGAAATAGCTGTTTAATAGTTTTAGTAAAGGAGAATTTATTAACTGCTAAACTTACAAGCTGTGCCCACTGGCAACAAGGTGCAGAGCTAGACGAACACAGCAGACCAAGCAGCATCATAGGAGCAGAAAGGCTGACGTTTCAGGCCTACACCGACTGATGCCCATTACCTATTCCACTCTTGAACCATTTACCTTACAGGAAATGATCAGGTGTAATAAGTGTAGTGTTCACTACAATAAGAACAAAAAAATGTTGGAAAAACTCAAGCAGCTGTGGAAAGAAACAGTGTTAATGTTTCAGATTGATGGTCTTCATCAGCACTGGGGGCATAAAAACATGAGAATATGACATGAGAACAAGAAAAGTCATTGGCCTTTTTCCTACTTTGCCCATTAGATGCTAGTGTTATAGCTGTGAAGCAACAGTATGAATACGGGTGCAATGACATTGGGTTCAACAAAATTCTATATGTTAAAAAAATAGAAATTAAAGAGTATTATAGCCAAGAAAAGTGTACTTTGAAGTGCAGTCACTGTTGTAATGTGGGAACCATGGCAGCCAGTTTCGGCAAAGGTACTGTGTTATAACCAGCTATTCAGCTTTTTAGTAATGTTGTTCAAGATATAGTATCGGCCAGGACACTGAGCAGTACTCCTGTCTTGGATCACAGAGTATATCCAAGTGGTCCTTTCCAGATTCTGTTAAATATACTTAAGAGAAGGCCTGACAACAGCAATTTGCTTAGGTATGAACATTTAGTGAGTAATGATAAAAGACAAAAAAGAAAGGAACATTTATTAAGTAAATAAAAAGAATGAAAAAAAATGGAAAAGAACAATAAACCTCATGCCTTTCTGGCCGTTAGGGACCCCTCGATCAACGGCTGGTCTGGAGGCAGAGCTTCTTCCTGGCACTGTTCATGATTCTGGTCTGAGGCGACGTCCAGTGACTTGGAACAAAACTCTCTCTCTTATACAGTGGAACAAACAGCAAGGCACAGAAAAACAACCACAGAACACAGGTTGATTGTGCTGTCTTCAGCAAGTATAGGAATGTTCACTGGACTCATTCAAGGTCATGCAACTGTCAAATATCATCAACAAGTTTAGCCCTTTAGCCCACCCTATACAACTCCACAGGTGTTCTTCATTTAATACCGTACAGTCTTGGTTTAACATCTCATCTGAAAGACAGCATCTCTGACAATGCAACATTTCTTCCATCCTGCATTGGAGTTCAACTTGATTTTGAACTACTATGTTTGGCTTAATTGAAAGTGCTTCCAACTGAGCCATGGCTAACACTAAGCAGTTGTGTCAGGTCTAATCTTTTTCAAATTTGTGGCATCTAACAGTTGCTATTCGGCAGTTCTTTGTCTGAAGAAGGGTCACTGGGCCCGAAACATTAACTCTTGATTGTTCTCTGCAGATGCTGCCAGATCTGCTGAGTTTTTCCAGCAATTTCTGTTTTTGTTTCTGATTTCCAGCAGACGCAGTTCTTTCGGGTTTTTTTTTTATTTAGCAGTTCTTCGCCATCTATGGCAGTGATCTTTGGATGACTTGGGGAGTAGATTTTCAGAATTGTTTTTCCTTTCCAATGAACATCAAGAAATGAAGGACTTGTGACAGATTGATATCTTCTGAGGTAACAACGACTGTTGTTCATTTTCTTCCTTCACATGCAAGAAGAAAATAGGGGCAAAGTGATTCATACTTTAATATGATAAAATATCTTTCTACCTCCACAGAACTTAAATTTATATTAAAAAAATCTATGAATGTTTAAGTTTTCTTGGTACAGCATTTATAAATAAGTTATTCACAGAAGATTTATGGAAAATATATTTCAACACATCAGAAAACCTGATTGCATAACAACTACAAGTAGCACAGCATACAATCAGTAAGCACTTTATAACCCAGCACTTGAATTACTGCAACATATCAAACAAAGTTAAGTATCATAAGTGATGCATAAGCATGCCCTACAAGAAAGGAATCCACATATAAGGTATTAAATAATAATTTGAATATCTGCAGGTTGTTACAGTGAATATAAAACAAGATTCAGTTAAAGTTTAGAACCCTGCAGGGAAGGAATAAGTCCAAGTACGAAGTACAAAGTAAGGATAGCAAAGTTTTACTGCCTTATTTCAGTGCTGAAAACAATAAACTCCAAGTTAAATAACATTGTAGTATGTTGGTTAACACAAATGAGATTACTGTAGATGTGAAATCCATCGATTAACATTATTGATACAAATTTCTGAAAAAGACCAATAGTAAAGATACAACTGCACAAACCCAGTTAGTACATTTCATCTGTG
Organism: Rhincodon typus; assembly: GCF_021869965.1. Lineage (NCBI taxonomy): Eukaryota > Metazoa > Chordata > Chondrichthyes > Orectolobiformes > Rhincodontidae > Rhincodon > Rhincodon typus. The sequence continues at coordinate 27,019,314 of NC_063340.1, read as the reverse complement.
TAAAACCGTAATGTATTTAAGAGGAAGAACAGTACAACTCAGTAATGCAACAGCAGAACTATGTGCAGCAGTCAATGCTGTAAAATAGATGGGGCATTAATTAGAGCTTGAATCTACCTTTTTTTTATTCTTTCACATGAGGTGAGCATCAAATGTTAGGCCAGCACTTGTTGCCCATCTGTAATTACCCTAGAGAAGGTGGTGGTGAGCTGTGTTGTTAAATGCGACAGTCCATAGACCCACAATTATGTTAAGGAAGGAGTTCAGGACTTTGACCCCACAACAGTGAAAGAACATTATTAAAATTCCGAGTTAAGACGGTGAGCAGCTTGGAAGGGAACTTGCAGGTGGTGGCAACATATTGCCATATATTTTCCACTTTTGTCCTTCTTAATGGTAGAGGACGTGAGTTTGGAAAATGTTATCAAAGCAGCCTTGATGAGATTTTATAATACATCTTGTAGATGGTGCACGTTTCTGCCACCGTGCATTTGATCATGAAAGAAGTAAATGTTTGAGGATGTGGTGGATGCTAAGTTCTGTTCTGGATGGTATAAAGCTTCTTATGTGTTGGAGGTGCATTGTCCCGGCAACTGAAAGGTATTCCTTCACACTCCTATATGTGTCTTGTAAATGGAGAACATACTTTTAAATGACTTGCGCAGAATTTCCAGCCTCTGACCTGCTCTTGTAGTCATTGTATTTACGTGACTGGTCTTGTTTTGTTTAAACTCAATGGTAATTCACAGGATGTTGACAATGGAGGATTCAGTGATAGTAATGCCATTGAAAGTCAAAGGGAGACGACTGAATTCTCTTTGCTGGAGGTGGGAAATGGTTTGTCATTTGTGTGACCCAAATGTTACTTGACACTTATAAACTCAAGCCTGAATGTTGCTCAGACCTCGTTGGATTTGGACACAGTATCTGAACGGTCACAAATGGTGCTGAATGTTATGCAATCATCAGAGAACATCCTCACTTCTGACCTTATAATGGGCGAATGTGAGTGATGAAGCAGCTGAGGATGGTTTGGCCAAGGACATGACTCTGAGGAACTCCAGCAGAGATGTTCTGTAGCCAAGATGACTGATCTCCAAGAAATACTTACATCTTCCTTTGTGCCAGATATGACCCCAATCAGCGGAGAGTTTTCCCAGTTTCCCATGACTCCAGTTTTGCTCAAGTTCCTTGCTGCTAGACTCTGTCAGGATTTAATCAAGAACAGTCATTGTGGCTTTGTAAAGGGAAGGTAATGTCTGACTGACTTGATTGAATTTTTCAAACAGGTTTCTAGGTGTGTTAATGAGGACAATGCTTTGGTGTAGAGGTAGTAGGAACTGCCGATGCTGGAGAATCTGAGATAACACGGTGTAGAGCTGGATGAACACAGCAGGCCAAACAGCATCAGAGGAGCAGGAAAGCTGATGTTTTGGGTCGAGACCCTTCTTCAGAAATCATTTCTGAAGAAGGGTCTTGACCTGAAACGTCAGCTTGCCTGCTCCTCTGATGCTGCTTGGCCTAATGCTTTGGTGTAGTCTACTTGGATTTCAACAAGGCTGTTGACAGCAAACGTTACAGCTCATGAGATCTAAAGAAATTTACTAAACTGGATCCACAATTGGCTGAGTGGCAGGAAGCAGAATGTGATGGTTGAGGGGTGTTTCTCTAAATGGAAGTCGGTATCCAGTGGGGTCCCCCAGGGATCACTGTTGGAGCCCTTGATGTTATGGAAATGATTTAGACTTGAACATAGGAAGCAAGCTCTCAGACGATAGAAAAATTGGTAGGGTGGTAAAAAGTGATGAGGATAGCGTCAGAGTATACGACTGGTCACATGATCCTATCAGTGGCAAATGAAGTTCAATCCTGATAAATATGAGGTGATGCTCTTGGGTAGGAGAAAAAAGGCAAGGGAGCACATGATGAATGGTAGGACCCTGGGAAGATCTGAGGATCAAAGAGACATTGGTGTGCATGTGCAGGTGGATAAAGTGGTTAGGAAGACACACGGTATTGTTGTCTTTATTAGTGAAGCAGGAGTTTAAGAGTAGGGAGGTTATGCTGGAACTGTATAACACATTGGGGTTAGGCCAAAATTAGTTTATTGTGTGCAGCTCTGGAATCCACATTATAGGAGGGATGTGATAACACTGGAGAGGGTGCAGAGGTGATTTACCAGAATGTTGCCTGGGCTAGCGAACTTCAGTTATGAGAAGAGATTGAACAGACTGCGGTTGCTTTCCTTAGAACAAAGGAGTTGAGAGGAGACATGACTGAGATGTATAAAATTATAATAAAATTAATTAGATAGGGTAGACAAGAAGGAACTTTTCCTCTTGATGGAGGGATCAATGACTGGGGCATAAATTTAAGGTAAGAGGTAGAAGGTGTAGGGGAGATGTGAGGAAAGATGTTTTCACCCAGAGAGTGTTGGGAATCTGGAACTGGGTTGGGAGACTGCATCTAGTTCACTGCCTCACCCTGCTTTTTGCTGCTGTCTTCTCCAAGGAGAATGAGAGGCTTTGTAAGGAGGAGACAAAGAGAGCAATGAATTAGAGTTGATGTTTGTGTTCATTCAATCCATTGAAGGCATTTGGTGAGGGTGACTGCAGGGAATAAGCATTGTTTTACATAAACCTGATTATCAGTGTTATTGGTCGAGTTATGAAGAAGTGCATAGAGCAGGATTGGTGTGCCTGCGTGGTAAGTTCGAATGAGAAATTATGTTCTGAAGCAGGCTTGAGCACACAGATTGATGAAGTTGGAGTAATGCATAAATTAGGATGTAATGAGTGAGCAATTGTAATCACCTTTTCTGCTCTGGTGAGGTCATTGAACCGCTTCTTACATTGTGTACTGTAGAACTATATCAGAATCCTGCAGCTGACCTGCTCCGCAACTTCCGACACCTTTTTTGTCTCCACTGTCAACTTATTCCTCTCCTTAGTAGGTCCATCACTGCTGCCAAAGGGACATTGCTGAAGTGGGATGCTAACCTGTCTCTGTCACTTAGCAACAAATCTGTTGCTCATGGCAACAAAGTTCTTTCAGTTTGGTTTGTCACATATTTTGCAGTTGAAATTGATTTGTGCACAATGTCATCAAGTCTTCTGATGCTAATTGGATAGGAAACTCAGAAATGGTTCATGTGAAAAAAACTCCAGTCAGATATATCACATTTGTGCTCTCGATCCCCACTGCTCCCAACACATCTACATTTTAAAATCCACCCCAAGTTTTCACTCAGTGATCACTTCTCCCTACCTTTCAGAGAAGGTAGTATGAACAAACTTGGCTAAACTGCTCTCATGATTTGTCTGTAGAAATTTCTTGCATCACAAAATCGTTAAACTTCTGCTTGTGGAGGTTGCTACTTCCTGCCAACAGATACCATGATGGGGTAATCAGTACGAAACAGTGGCAGGCAGAATCTGACCTGCTGGCTCTTTACCCCTGAGATTTCTAAAGAGTACTGGGACACCTTGAGATAAGGAAAGGTGCTTTAAATGTGGGAGTTCTTTCTTTTCTAACATAATTCAAAAAACAAAGTTGCAACTTTGCTTTCTACAAACTTGGCTTACTGATGGAAACTTTGGATTGCAAATTTACCGCTGATTCCTCATTGATTATAGCATTAAGTTGGACAGGCTTTTTATGGATGTGGCAGTTTTATTTTTGCTGTGTCAGCTTTTCCAATAATATAGTATTGATTCTGCAGAAGAACAACCAGCTCTTAAAAGTATAGTGGAGCTAACTCAGAAGGTATGGATGAAACATACAATAAATTTGCTTAAAAGAAAAATAAAATGCACGCTTTGATGAAAGAGCATGGCAGTGGAACCAATTGACAAGCTCTTTCAAAGAGGCAGTAGAGATGTGAAGAGCTTGGATGGCCTTCTTCTGAGTTCTATGATTCTATGGGCTGAATTTTGTTAACAGTGTGCTATTCCCAAAACTGAAACCAGAAGTGTGTATCACTTCTGCTTTCTCTCTTTTACCTTCTCCCACACTATTATAATTAAAATTCTAAGTGAAAACCCAATTTGGTTTAGCAGCAGGGAAGCTTTCCATTGATGAAACCCACAACCAGCTGACACTACTGCATCTATGGGTGGCCAGTTAAAAAGCTGCCAGGTCAAGTAGGGAAGCTCTGCAACACTTTCTGCCTACTCCATTTCCATTAATGGAAGACTTGAGAGCGAAAAGATGTGTTCTTCAAATTTCAATTTCATTTGTGAATATTTCTTGTTATGTTAGTTTCACATAATTCTTGTGTGAAAAATCATAATTCACTGAGACAATATAATGACAACCATAGAGCCATGGAGATCTACGGAACACAAAGCGGACCTTTGACTCATCAAATCCATGTCAGTCAAAAACAACCAGCTAATTATTCTAATCCCATTCTCTAGCACTTGGCCCGTAGCCTTGTATGCCTTGACATCACAAGTATACTTCTAAATACCTCATAAATGTTAGGAGGTTTTCTGCCTCTACCACTCTTAAAGACAGTGAGTTTCAAATTCCCAACACCCTTTGGGTGCAAAAGCTTTTCTTCACATTTCCTCTACACAATCTGCCCCTTTCCTAAATCTGTGTTCTGTGGTCATTGATCCCTCCATTAAGGGGAAATGTCTCTTCCTGCCTACTCTATCTATGCCGCTCATAATTTTATATATCTCTGTCCCATCTCAATCACCTCTATTCTAAGGTGTCCAATCTTTGTTCATAAATACAACTCTCCAGCCCACGCTACATCTTGGTAAATCTCCTCTATACTTTCTTTAGTGCCGTCACATCCCTCCTACAATGAACTGTAGCCCTATCCAATGCTTTATACAGTTCCAATGTAACTTCCCACTCTTAAACTCTAGAGCTAAATGTACTGGCACGCCTCATGATTGGCAGACATTGGTGGTTACCAAAAATTAAGAATATTTCCTTTATTGTGAAAAAACAATGGTTGCATATTTTTATTGTTCTCAGCGTGCACTGCTTAAACCTGGTATGTTGCGAAATGAGGTAGGCCAAGTAATTAAATGTTAGGGAGGAAACATTTAGGGAACAGTGATGGTATTATCCAAAGGTTCAGGATTACCATGGAAATTACAGTGGTAAACCCAGAGTTAAAATAATCAACTGATAAAGCAGCAAAATGCATGAGATGCATCCAAGGATATTGAAAGAAGTGAGACCGGAAAATGTAGGGGCACTGGCTAACTTGACCCAACCCAATTAACCAACCTCCTTACCCCCACCTGTACCCAAAATCTCTTCTTAACTGCTGCATATAGCCCCCACACCCTGTTATTTTCATTTTCTTAGAAATATTTCAGGACAAGAATATAAAATAATTTCAATGGCACTTAGTTCTCCAACCCTATAATTTGAAAATTGTTAAGGCAAAAGAAAATAATATAATTGATGTTTTATTGAGAGCACATTGAAAGAACCTTGGGTGATATGGTTCCCACTAATTTATGTAAGACATGGCTGCTATGGAACTCATAAATTTGAATGTGTTACTACTTACTGTTAATATGACATACAATATTAATAGGATAATGTTTGATGATTAACGTAAGCACCTTTTCTCTTTGGGGGCAGGTGAACTGTAGGTTTAATATCATTTATTTTTGAGTTTGGATTGATGAATTTTGAACTATTTGCATTTAGGTTTTTCTGTCTGTATGAAGGGCTTTAATAATTTACTTAAGTATTCCTGTAACCGTGGTAATGTTTTTCAAAACAGCTTGAGATAGCCTCCAAAAACTAATGAATTTTTGTTTAGATTAGATGAGTTTACCAGCAAACAAGTTGCACAGTGTAGTACATTAGGTTTTCTGAAGGAAGATTCCAGACCTGCTTTTTGCTCAATTTAGAGGGAAACACCCATAGTTTGGTTTTAGTTTCATTTTGAGGCAGTTCTACAGGGTTCTCCGCTGAAGACGGCTGTCAAAAGCAATTGCTTCTGAGAAATAGAAATAATTTAAATTTGTCAAAAATTTGATTATTCCAGAATAAGAGGCTTTGGGACTTTCAGAACAGAAGTGAAGGATTATTGGAACTTAAGTTCAAATCTATGAAGGCTCCTGGAAAAGGTTATCAGATTCTCTAGACTGGAAATTGAAGTAATGTTAAGCCAATAGAGTTGATAGAGAAGGAGATTCTCTCTGGTTTGAGTGCTGTAAAGGATATATTTGGGATCTGCATGGAGTATTTTGGAGCTGTAAATGAGCATTTTTTGGGATAACTGGGATTATGTTTTTACTATGTGTTTCAAAATCTATAAATTTGTGTTATGTGCACATGGTATTGTTTATTCCATCTTCATTTCTTTTATAAAACAAACTTTGTTTTTATCAGCATCATTGCATGCTTATGTTTTGGTGAGAGACCACCTCAGTGGTTAGCACTGCTGCCTCACATTGCCAGGGACCTGGGTTCAAATCCAACCTTGGGCGACTGTCTGTGTGGGGTTTGCACATTCTCCCTGTGTCTGCGTGGGTTTCCTTCAGGTGCTCCGGTTTCCTCCCACAGTCCAAAGATGCGCAGGTTAGGTGGATTGGTCATGCTAAATTGCCCATAGTATTCAGGGATGTGTACATTAGGGGGTTATATGAGGATGGGTCTGGGTGGGATGCTCTGAGGGTCAGTGTGGACTTGTTGGGCCGAAGGTCCTGTTTCCACACTGTAGGAATTCTGTGACCTAAAACAAAAACAAAAATGATCTTTTGAGCTATATTTCAGTCTGGGATCTGGCTTGTCCAATAATATCAATAGCTGGTATTGTAACACAGTCCTCTTTCTTACCATTAACCTTTGCCACCTTGTACATTTTTTAATCAATTTGATACTCTTCTAAACTTCCTTGGTTAACCATTGTTGGTTTATTCCTTTCCTAGAATAATTCTTCCACAATGGGATATAACTTTAGTGTGAATCATGAACTATTTTCTTAAACGTCTGCCATTGTTTCTCAACCATCATTTCTGCAAAGCTCCTTTTCCAGTCTACTCTAGTGAACTCTACCTTGATTTATTTGCTAATTACCTTTATTTTAGTTTAGCTAAGTTGTTTCTGACTCATGTTTCTCACTCTCAAACTGAATGCTGAGTTCTACCATGTTATAGTCTCTGTTCCCTAGAGGTTCCTTCACTCTGAGATTATCTGTTAAACCTGCCTCATTACATATTACTAAATCTAAAATAACTTGCATGTTGTTTGTACATGCCTATTTGTTCCCTGTGCAACATCTTCTGTATTGTTGCATGACTGTGCAGACATGCAGCGCAAAGGGAATATTGATGGGGAGCAGAAATATCCACAATACTGTCGTGTGGTCTAACAAACGTTCCACAGAAGCTTAGTATAACTTCTTTTCAATTCTATCCTGTTAGAAATAAGCATAAGTTCTTGATTTCTTTTCATGGTTCCATTTATTGCTATTGTCACTTTTACTGATTTGTGCACTTATCCCCCAAGATCCCATTACTCCTTTATTCCAGTTTGTTTCTTATCTTACAACTTCCTTTTATTTTGCCAAAATCCAGTACCTCATGTTTGTTTATGCTGAAAATTATTTGCCAATTGTATGCTCATTCTGCATGTTTGTTAGTATTTTCGTGTCATTTGTTACAGTCCTCCACAATATTCTCCATTTGTCCCAATCTGATGTCAACTACAAATTTAAGAACTGTGTTTCCAACTTTAAAAACTAAATCATGAATATAACTTTTGACAAGTCATTCCTGGAATAATCCTTATAGAACCCTGCATCCAGCTTCTCTCTGATTAATTACTTTTTACCCCGGTCTTGAAGTCAAATCATCATCCATTTAGATCCTTGCCCTTTTCCTCTGCATTCTCAGATCTTGTACATTAGTTTATTGTGCAGTAGTTCATCAAAGGCCTTTTGACTATAATATAGGATCTATATTGACTACAATATAGGATCTCGCACAGAAGACGAAGGTAATTGGAGACGTGGGAGTATCCAGGCAGACGATCCCAGACATCTGTTGCCTTGTCGCCAAAGACCTTGCACCACTGGATGTCATGCTGTGTCAGTGGTCTTTGTTTCTGATTCCTTCAACGAATTGTCTCCTGATCTTAGTGGTATTTCAAAAAACAGCTGCATCTCACTGGTCACTATGTCCTCTTTGTCAAAGCTGGACGTTTATTTCAGGACAGACGTGGTCTTGCAGGGATCAAGAGCAATGAGATTTGCCACCAATACTGGATTGGCCCCGATGTAGGTATCATAGATTGTTCACATGTGGCAACATGATGGCATAGAGTGACTGCCATTCAGATTCATCAGCTAAAAGGCTTTCCATTCCCTCAAAATTCAAATGGCCTATGAATACAACAAGAGCTTCCTCTATTTTTGCATTCATCCTTGCAGCTACCGTAACTCCTTCATTCTCTGTCAGTCCAGGCTGCCTCAGATCTTCACTCCAAACCTCCAAAGTATCTGTATGTATAGTACCCAGGAAGCAAGCAAAGTTCTTTGAGGGATGGCCCTTTACCCCTCTGTGGAAGTTCCAGACAGAGGAACAGAGGTGATGTCACATGCTGACTAAGACAACTATTGAGCAGGTCATTGGGTTCTGGAGATGCGGTTCTGATATCTGAACTAGTTTACAGGTGACCTTCCATACCCTCCTGCAAGAGTCTCCTTCATTGTAGTGGTCTGCTGCATTCTCTACAACATGGCTGTCCCCAGAGGTATGGACCTTGAGGTTATAGAAGGCTGAGAGAGAGATACATCACAGGTGGAAAAGCAGGAGATGATAGAAGAAGAGGAGTTGGAAACAAGGGTAAATGTAACAGAGCAGAGAGATGGCCTTGTCCTGACTGGCCCATTTCCCACCATTCCTCCCCCCGCACCCCCAACACCCACAGAGCGGAAGAGGGCTTCCATCCTCACCTTTACAGCATCCAGCTTTGGATCCAGATCGCCATGGGTGAAGCAAGGGGCAGGCCTCCCCTGATAAATCCTACTTCCTAACAGTGCTGGCAAAGATTTTTGTACAAACTGCAGATCTCTCCCCCAGAAACAAACATCAGAGTGCTATGGAGAGATTTGGGTATCGTCATGCATCAATTGCAGAAAACTAGTATACAGGTACACCAAGTAATAAGGAACACAAATAGATTTTAGCATTTATTGCTAAAGGAATAGAGTATAAAAGTAGGAGAATTGTTGCTGCAACTGTACAAGGCATTCATGATACTACACCTGGAATATTATGTACAATTTTGGTCCCCATACTTGAGAAGGGATGTAGCTGTATTGGAGGCAGTTTGGAGAAGGTTCGCTAGATTGATTCCAGAGGTGAAGGGTTTGTCTTATGAAAAGAGATTGAACAGTTTAAGCCTATACTCTCTGGTGTTTAAAAGGATGAGAGGAAATCTAATTGATGTATATAAGATGCTAAAGGAGACTGACAAAGTGGAAAAAGAAAGGATGTTTCCTCATGTAGGGCAATCAACAATTAGAGATCATAGTTTTAGGAGAAGGGGTAACAGATTTGATACAGAGATGAGGAGTAATTACTCCTCTTAAAGGGTCATCATCTGTGAAATTTATTACACTAAAGTCCAACGGATGCTGGGATATTGAATAAATTTAACAAGGAAATAGACCAACTTTTAATTAATAATGGATTAAAGGTTTATGGGAAGTAGGGAGGAAAGTGGAGCTGAGGCCAAGATGAGAGCTCCATTTTTTGCAGCAGCAGCGGGAGCAGTGAAAGCGAGGACCAGGGGGCTGCCGGGAGGTAAGTTTCCCAGTTAAAAACTTACCTCGTGCAATCAGCGGCCTCCATATTTTTTGCAGCAGCAGCAGTGGGAGCAGTGAGAGTGAGGACCAGGGGGCTGCCGGGAGGTAAGTTCTTCATTTCGGCAGCGGAGCTGAGTGGGAGCGGTCGAATTGCGCTCTGGGAAGGTGAGTGAACTGATATATTTGGGCAGTGGCTAAACCCGAGACACTACACGTGTAGTATTTGATATTACAGTAGGACTAAGTTAAGCTTAAGAGTAAAAATGGCAGGAGATCCCAGACCCGTGTTATGGTCCTCTTGCTCAATGTGGGAGCCCAGGGATGCGGTTGATGTCCCTGACTCCTACACGTACAAGAAGTGTGTCCAGCTGCAGCTCTTGCATGACGGCTCTGGAGCTGCGGATGGACTCACTTTGGAGCATCCGCGATGCTGAGGAGGTGGTGGATAGCATGTTTAGCAAATTGGTCACACCGCAGATTAGGACTGCTGAGGGAGAAAGGGAATGGGTGACCAAAAGGCAGAAAAAAAGCATGAAGGCAGTGCAGGTGTCCCCTGCGGTCATCTCCCTCCAAAACAGGTATACCGTTTTGGGTACTGTTGGGGGAGATGGCTCACCAGGGGAAGGCAGCAGTAGCCAGGTTCATGGCATCGTGGCTGGCTCTGCTGTATAGAAGGGCAGGAAAAAGAGTGGAAGGGCTATAGTCATAGGGGATTCGATTGTAAGGGGAGTAGATTGACGGTTCTTTGGTCGAAAATGAGACTCCCGAATGGTATGTTGCCTCCCAGGTGCACGGGTCAGGGATGTCTCAGATCAACTGCAGGACATTCTGAAGGGAGAAGGTGAACAGCCAGCTGTCGTGGTGCATATAGGCACCAATGATATAGGAAAAAAACAGGATGAGGTCCTACAAGCAGAATTTAGGGAGTTAGGAGCCAAGTTAAAAAGTAGGACCTCAGAGGTAGTAATCTCAGGATTGCTACCAGTGCCACGTGCTAGTCAGAGTAGAAATGAAAGAATAGGCAGGATAAATGAGTGGCTTGAGAGATGGTGCAGGAGGGAGGGGTTCAGATTTTTGGGACATTGGAACCAGTTCTGGGGGAGGTGGGACTATTACAAATCAGACGGTCTACACCTGGGCAGGACTGGAAACAATGTCCTGGGGGGTGCTTTTGCTAACGCTGTTGGGGAGGGTTTAAACTAATGTGGAAGGGGGATGGGAACCAAATGAGGAGGTTAGTGGACAGTAACGAGGTAGTAACTAAAGCCTGTAAGGAGCTAGATAATGAAGTCAGTGAGACTAAGGGGAAGAGTAGGCAGAGAGCAGATGATGAGCGCAAAGGGACAGATGGTCTGAGGTGCATTTGTTTTAATGTGAGAAGTGTAGTAGGTGAGGCCGATGAACTTAGGGCTTGGATTAGTACCAGGGAGTATGATGTTATTACTGAGACTTGGTTGAGGAAGGGCAAGATTGGCAACTAAATATCCCAGGATATAGATGCTTCAGGTGGGATAAAGAGGGAGGTAAAAGGGAGGTAAAAGGGGTGGAGGAGTTGCATTACTGGTCAAAGAGGACATCACAGCTGTGCTGAAGGAGGGCACTATGGAGGACTCAAGCAGTGAGGCAATATGGGCAGAGCTCAGAAATAGGAAGGGTGCGGTAACAATGTTGGGGCTGTACTACAGGCCTCCCAACAGTGAGCGTGAGATAGAGGTACAAATATGTAGACAGATTATGGAAAGATGTAAGAGCAACAGGGTGGTGGTGATGGGAGATTTTAATTTTCCCAGCATTGACTGGGATTCACTTAGTGTTAGGGGTTTAGATGGAGCAGAATTTGTAAGAAGCATCCAGGAGGATTTTCTAGAGCAGTATGTAAATAGTCCAACTTAGGAAGGGGCCATACTGGATCTGGTGTCGGGGAATGAGCCCGGCTAGGTGGTTGAAGTTTCAGTAGGGGATTACTTTGGGAATGGTGATCATAATTCCGTAAGTTTTACAATACTCATGGACAAAGACGAGAGTGGTCCTAAAGGAAGAGTGCTAAATTGGGGAAAGGCCAACTATAGCAAAATTCGGCAGGAGCTGGGGAATGTGGATTGGGAGCAGCTGTTTGAGGGTAAATCCATATTTGATATGTGGGAGGCTTTTAAAGAGAGGTTGATTAGAGTGCAGTACAGACATGTCCCTGTGAAAATGAAGGATAAAAAGGGCAAGATTAAGGAACCATGGATGACAGGTGAAATTGTGAGACGAGCAAAGAGCAAAAAGGAAGCATACATAAGGTCTAGGTGACTGAAAACAGATGAAGCTTTGGAAGAATATCGGGAAAGTAGGACCAATCTGAAATGACGAATTAAGAGGGCTAAAAGTGGTCATGAAATATCTTTAGCAGACAGGGTTAAGGAAAATCCCAAAACCTTTTATTTGTATATAAGGAGCAAGAGGGTAAGTAGAGAAAGGGTTAGCCCACTCAAGGACAAAGGAGGGAAGTTATGCGAGGAGTCAGAGAAAATGAGTGAGATTCTTAATGAGTACTTTGCGTCGGTACTGAGGAGAGGGACATGACGGATGTTGAGGTTAGGGATAGATATTTGATTACTCTAGGTCAAGTTGGCATAAGGAGGGGGGATGTGTTGGGTATTCTAAAAGGCATTAGGGTGGACATGTCCCCAAGTCCAGATGGGATCTATTCCAGGTTACTGAGGGAAGCGAGAGAGGAAATAGCTGGGGCCTTAACAGATATCTTTGCAGCAGCCTTGAGCACAGGTGAGGTCCCAGAGGACTGGAGAATTGCTAATGTTGTCCCCTTGTTTAAGAAGGGTAGCAAGGATAATCCAGATAATTATAGACCAGTGAGCCTGACGTCAGTGGTGGGGAAGCTGCTGGAGAAGATACTGAGGGATAGGATCTATTTACATTTGGAAGAAAATGGGCAGCATGGTTTTGTGCAGGGAAGGTAATGTCTTACCAACTTGATAGAATTCTTTGAGGAAGTGACAAAGTTGATAGATGAGGGAAGGGCTGTGGATGTCATATACATGGACTTCAGTAAGGCGTTTGATAAGATTCCCCATGGTAGGCTGATGGAGAAAGTGAAGTCGCATGGGGTCCAGGGTGTACTAGCTAGATGGATGGAGAACTGGCTGGGCAACAGGAGACAGAGAGTTGTAGTGGAAGGGAGTTTCTCAAAATGGAGAACTGTGACCAGTGGTGTTCGACAGGGATCCGTGTTGGGACCACTGTTGTTTGTGATATACATAAATGATCTGGAGAAAGGTATAGATGGTCTGATTAGCAAGTTTGCAGATGACACTAAGATTGGTGGAGGAGCAGATAGTGAACGGGACTGTCGGAGAATGCAGCAGAATATAGATAGATTGGAGAGTTGGGTGGAGAAATGGCAGATGGAGTTCAATCCAAGCAAATGTGAGGTGATGCATTTTGGAAGATCCAATTCAAGAGCGAACTATACAGTAAATGGAAAAGCCCTGGGGAAAATTGATGCACAGAGAGATCTGGGTGTTCAGGTCCATTGTACCTTGAAGGTGGCAACACAGGTCGATAGAGTGTCAAGAAGGCGTACGGCATGCTTTCATTCATCAGACAGGGTATTGAGTACAAGAGTTGGCAGGTCATGTTACAGTTGTATAGGACTTTGGTTTGACCACATTTGGAATACTGCGTACAGTTCTGGTCGTCACATTACCAAAAGGATGT
>NC_063340.1:26945493-27005401 GCF_021869965.1 Rhincodon typus | reverse complement strand
GGGGGACTCAATTACTAGGGGTCACGATTTCAAGGTGAGAGGGGAAAAGTTTAAGGGAGATATGCGTGGAAAGTTCTTTACGCAGAGGGTGGTGGGTGCCTGGAACGCGTTGCCAGCAGAAGTGGTAGAGGCGGGCACGATAGCGTCATTTAAGATGTATCTAGACAGATACATGAATGGCCTGGGAGCAGAGGGATACAGGTCCTTGGAAAATAGGCGACAGATTTAGATAGAGGATCTGGATCAGCACAGGCTTGGAGGGCTGAAGGGCCTGTTCCTGTGCTGTAATTTTTTTTGTTCTTTGTTCTTGAGATCAGTCATGATTGTATCAAATGGCAGAGCAAACGAAAAAGGCTGAATTGCCTATACTTGCTCCTATTTATTACATTCTTATGTACAGGACAACCTCACTGACAGCTGCCTTGGGAGTCTAAATAAGTTCCATACTTAGATGACACACTTCCGTTCTCATTTCCACTGGCTTGAAATGGCCAGAAAACCTGTCTCCATATCTGTAAAGGACTCATCCCCATGAAAATCTGAAGTTTAATCCATTTCTCACTGGAGGCAGGTCTCTGGTCCAAAACCAGACATGGCACCCATTTCTTACTTCACTGGTGAAAATTCAACCTGCTGTTATTGGAATGAACTGTTAAATGGTGGCTCAGTTCTCCTGGTAACCCACAAAAATTTATCCCTCAATGTAATGAAAGCAACTGATCATCTCTTTCATAGTTGTTTTTGGGACCCTCTCCTGTCTGGATTGCCTGCCAAATTTTCAGTAGTGAATATCTTTCTAAAATACATGAATTGTTTCGGGACATTCCGACAATGTGCAAATCTTTATATAAATTGGTTTCACTTGTCAATTTAAGACTTTGCATTTACTTTCTGCTCTTTACCCATCCCTCTATCTTTGTGTCCACAATAATTCATGTGCTACAAATGTTGCCATTACTCACCCTTGAGATATCTGATCAAATGCTTTTAGAAAATTTATATAAACCACATCAACCACACCAATCATTGCTCCTTGACATTCAATGGCATTGCCAAAATATAAACATTTTGAGTGTTACCATTGAGCAGAAACTGAAGTGAACCAGTTATGTAAGTACTTTGGCTACAAAATCAGATTAAAAGTTCAATGGTGAATAACACAGTCAGGGGTGTGATGGATTACACTCCACTTATCTCAATGAATGCAGCCCAAACAACATACAAAAAACTGAAGAGTGTCCAGTACAAAGCAGCCCACTTGATTGGCGCACCGTCTAACACATTCACCATTTACACCCTCCACACTGTTGCACACCAGCAGCAGTGTGTACCATCTATAAGATGCACTACAACAACTCACCAAGACTCCTCAAAGTACGTCTTCCAAATCCGTGACCTCTAACACCTGGAAGAATTAGGGCAGCAGATCCATGGGTTTACCAAAACCTGCAAATTCCCCTTCAATTCACACATCATCCTGACTCAGAACAATATCACCATTCCTTCAGTGAAACTAGGTCAAAATTCTTGAACTTCCTCCCTCTGCGTGTAACTACATCATCTGACAGCAGCAGTTCAAGAATGCAGCTTTCCACTAGCTTCTCAAGGGTGATTAGGAATTGAAAATATATGTTGACCCAGCCAGCAAAGACTATATCCCCTGGATGAAGAGAAACTCAGTTTTAAATCCTAGAAAACATGATCAATTTCCCACATACGCATACTGCTATAAGTGCTCATCATATTTGGATCTGATCCTAAATTATGTCTGCATTTGCTCAGATTATTTCGGATCATCTGGGAACTTTTTTGAAATTGTTGGCCACTTGCATTGGCATACAATAGTCAACGTGATTAAAGCATTTGAGTTGGTCATTATCACAGTGAACAAGCTGATAATTATACTTTCTCTGTCACAAGGGTGACTACACTTCAAAAATAGATAACTGGTAGTTAATTCACTGGAAAACACTTTGGAACATCCCAAAGTTGTGATCAATGCTATAGAATTGCGAGTCACTCCAACTTTTTGAGTTCAGCAGAGAGGTGGGTTAATTTTAATTATGTGATGTTTCACAGCTGCAGCATGTGGAAGCTCCTGGGTACCAGTGTGTTCTAGGATCCAGTAAGTCTTTACAGCTTGAAGACTTCTGATCAGAAGCTGGAGGCTTAACATGAACACTGCTACACATCAGGAAGGGGGAAATTTAAATGGTTATTTTGTGTTGGGAAGCAGTCACATCTCTTAGGAGAGGGCCTTTTACTGTGGTCAGTAGTCAGGAAAAAGAGGAAAGTAAGGAGATTCAGAGGGCAAGACTGTAGGAGCCTCAGACTTTATAATTCTCCAGCAGGTTTGAAGTTCTTTCTGCTTGTTTAGATGAGAATGAAGGCTGCAGGGTGGATGAGGAAACTGACCATGGCACCATGGTACAGGAAGCCAGTCAAGCAGGGGAGCAAGATGGAATGAGGTGGTAGTCGGAGATGGTATAGTGAGGGGGATAGACACTGTTCTATGCAAAAAAGAGTGTGAGCTCACAGGCTATGGTGCCTATGCTAGGGTTTAGGACATCTGCTCAAGACTGGACAGGAACTTGCTGGGGGAGGGGTGGATCCAGTTGTCATGGTTCATGTAGGTATCAATGACACAGACAGGTCAAGGAGAGAGGAGTTTTGCTTATACAGCATGAGAAACTAGGTACCAAATTGAAGAACGCGAAGCATAATAATCTCTGAATTATTACATGAGCCACATGCCAATTGGCAGAGAACACATAAATTTGATCAAATGAATACATGGCTCAAAGATTGCCATGGGAGAAGCAGGTTCTGGTTCATAGGCACTAAAAATTAGTTATGGGTAGTATAGAAGCTGTAGTGTTGGGCTGTAGCTATGTTTAAAAAAGGCAAGAGGAACTAAAATAAATGTTGATCATCTCGAGAGAGAGAATGGAAAGTTAATGGTAGACAGTAATGATTATGAAATGAACAAATTCGGCCTAAAGGATATGGAAACCATTCCAATAATGGCTGAATATCAGGAGGTGATGGAAAGAGAAACTTTGTGAAATTAGAAGCACTAGGGGAAGAGACATTGAATAAACTGATCCAGCTGTAGCTGTCATATCCTCTGGTCCTGTTGGACTTCATCCTAGGGTCTTAAAAGTGCTGGCCTATGAGGTAATAGATGTATTGGTGTTAATTTCCCTGCAGTTGCTAGATTCAGTAAAGGTTGCATCATATTGGAGAGGAGCAAATGTAATTCCTCTATTCCAAGAATGGAAGAAGGCAGGAAATGGGAAACTATGGGCAGAATGTTATAGAGGTCTGACTGACATGGGCTATGGCGTGGTTTGTAACAGAATCAGACAAGGAGTCTAACTAAGCCACTCTCAAAATTGGGGGGCATTTCACTCCATGTTTTATGCTATCAGGCTAGGCTGAGGGTTTGTCAGTTAAAAGGGATTTTTGCTTGCTAAATGTCATATTAAGTGCCGGAGAGAATGGTCCCTACAGAAAGCAGATGGGGTGGGGGGAGGGGAATATCTCTTTTGTGGTGGAGTCTGATTGCAGGTAGCGAAAGTGGTGGAGGATGATGCTTTGGAAACAGAGGTTGGTGGGGTGGTATGTGAGGATGAGGGGAACTCTATTCTTGTTGTTGTTGGGGGTAGGGGTTTGAGGACAGAAATGCAGGATATGCAGGAGATGCGGTTGAGTGCATTATGAATCATGGGAGAGGAGATGTTATACTGCTTGAAGTAGGAGGATATCTGGGATGTCCTGTAGTGGAACACTTCATCCCGGGAGCAGATTGGATAAATTATTGATTGATTTGATTGAATCATTTATTGTCACATGCATTCAATGTAGAAATATAGTTAAAAGTGTGTACCTTCGCCATACATACATGACGCAATTCACATTAACTTAGAATAAGATTTTAAAAAAATAACTTAAGAGACTCCGACTTTCCTTCACTGCCATCGTCCTGTTCCGGGCTTTCCAGCCTTCACCATGCTGCCGCCAGAGTCCTGCTCCAGGCATTCCAGCACCGCTGCCTCACTGGCCCAATCTTGACAGCACTGCCTCACCAGCCTACTCTTGCTGGGCCACTGTTGATCCGCCGCTGTTGCCCCAGCCCATGCTCGATCCACCATTGCTACAGGACACAACCCGCGTGTTCAGCTCCTGCCACGTGGCTCCCGGTCACGATGTGGCTCCGTCGCGACTCCTTGGGTAAGTAGTTAAAAGTGTGGGGGGATAGAATTACTCCAGAAGGAAAGAGAAGAAGGTAAAAAAAGGGAAGGACAAAGAAAGGGAGAGAAAGAGATCTGGCGAGCAGAGTGGAGTTCCGAATGGAGCGACTTACCGTGCCCCCATCTTGCCGAATGTGGCAGAGATGGAGGAATTGGGAGTACGGGATCATAGTTTTGCAAGAGGGTGGGTGAGAGGAGGTGTAGTGAAGGTAGCTATGGGAATTAGTGGCTTTGAAATAGAGGTTGGTGCTGTGTTGGTTGCCAGAGATGGAGATGAAGAGGTCCATGAAGGACAGGGAGGTGTCGGACATCCTACGCATCATCCTCCGCCACTATCACCACCTACAATCAGACCCCACCACCAAAGAGATATTCTCCTCCCCATCCTTACCTGCTTTCCATAGGGACCACTCTCTGTGTGACTCCTTCGTCCAGTCCACACTCCCAACCAACCCCACCACACCCAGTACCTTTTCCTGCAACCACAGAAAGTGCTACACATGCCCCTACACCTCAGCCTCGCCTCTGTTCCAAGGCCCCAAACAATCATTCCATATCCAACAGGGTTTCACCTGTACGTCTTCTAACCTGGTCTACTGCATCCGTTGCTCCCGATGTGGTCTCCTCAACATCAGAGAAACCAAGAGAACACTCGATGACTGACTCTCGGATCATCTACGTTCTGTATGGTCCAATCAACACCATCTTCCAGTTGCCAGCCATTTCAACTCCCCTTCCCACTCCCTTGGTGATATGTCCATCCCAGACCTCCTCCAATGTCACAATGACACCACATGTAAATTGAAGGAACAACACCTTATATTCTGCCTCGAGGGCTTACAGCCCAATGGCCTCAACATAGAATTCACTAGCCTCAAAGTTCTCGCTACACCCAGCCTCATCCCATCTCTAGCCATCCCTCTTATCTCCAGCTCTTTGACCTGACAAAACTTAATCATCTTCCTTCTCACCTATCTGCCCCACCCTTCCCATTGACCAATCTCCACAACCCCCCAACCTGCATCCACTTATCACCACCCCACCAACCTTGCCCAGCCCTACCGCACCCATTTATTTCTGAACTCCCTTCCCCTCCCAGTCCTGATGAAGTGTCCCAACCTCAAATGTCAACTTTTTTGTTCCTCTGATGTTGCCTGACCTGCTGTGTTCCTTCAGCTCCACACTGTATCGTATTGATTAAGTTGTTGGAAAGGATTCTAAGGCGTAAGATTTACTTGAATTTGAAAAGGCAAGGACTGATTATGGAAAGTTAATGTGGTTTTGTGCATGGGAAATCATATCTCACCACCTTGATTGAGTTTTTTAAAGAAGTGACAAAGAAGACTGATGAGGGCAGAGTGGTGGACATTGTCTGTATATACTTCAGCCAGGCGTTCAACAAGGTTCCACATGGTAGACTGGTTAGCAAGGTTAGATCACATGAAATCCAGTGAGAGCTAGCCATTTGGATACAAAATTGGCTCGAAGTTAGGAGACAGAGGATGGTGGTGGAGGGGTTCTTTTCAGACTGGAGTTCTGTGATTGCAGAGTGATGCAAGGATCGGTGCTGGTTCCACTGCTTTTTGTGACTTATATAAATGATTTAATGTGAATACGGGAAGAATGGTTAGTAAGTTTGCAGATGACACTAAAATTGGTTTTGTAGCAGACAGTGAAAAAGGTTATCTCGGAATACAACAGGACCTTGATCAGATGGGCCAATAGTCTGAGGTGTGGCAGATGGAGTTTAATTTAGATAAATATGAAGTGTTCCATTTTGGTAAGACAAATCAGGGCTGGACTTATACACTTAATGATAAGGTCCTGTGGATTGGGGAGTGTTGCCGAACAAAGAGACCTTGTGGTGCAGGTTCATAGATCCTTAAAGGTGAAGTTGCAGGTTGATAGGATAGTGAAGAAGGTATTTGGCACACTTGCCTTCATTAGTCAGTGCATTGAGTATGGAGTTAGGAAGTGATGTTAGTTAGAAAGTCATGTTGCATCTGTACAGGACATTGATTATGCCACTTTTAGAATACTGTGTTCAATTCTGCTGTCCCAGCTATAGGAATGATATTGTTAAACTTGAAAGGGTTCAGAAAAGATTTACACAGATGTTGCCAGAGTTCAAGGATTTGAGCTATAGGGAGAAGCTGAATAGACTGGGGCTATTTTCCCTAGAGCACAGAGGCTGAGGGCCATGGGTAAGGTGAATAGCCAAAGTTTTTTTTCCCAGGGTAGGGGAGCCCAAAACTGAAGGACACAAGTTTAAAGTGAGAGGGGAGAGGTATAAAAGGGACCTTAGGGACAACTTTTCATTTTCATGTGGTGCGTGTATTGAATGAGCTGCCAGATATAAAAGTGGAGCATGGTACAATGACAACATTTAAATGGCAGCTGGATGGTTATGAATAGGGATATCTAGAGGGATACGGGCCAAATGCTGGCAAATGGGACTAGATTAATTTAGGATATCTGGTCGGCATGGATGAGTTGGACTGAAGGGTCCCTTTCCATGCTATTCAACTCTATAACTCTATGTCACAACAAAAAAAATGGAAGAACTGACGATTCTGGAAATCAGAAACAAAAACAAAAACAAATACAGAAGTTGCTGGAATAAGCTAAACCTCGAGTAGTTGGAACGCTCTCGGAGCCATCGCCAAAAGCTACCCTTATCCTCCCAAGCTGTCTGAGGACAATAATTTTTGCTAGGCCTGCTGAACTCTCCACTGGAAATCCCAGCATCTGCAAGTACTTGACATTTTGAATATAAAGATGCAGCAGGTAAAAAATGTCACGTTCCCACTTCCATGACAACTGGATCCCTATTTACTTGCTAATCGCATATTGTTCTCCATTTGTTGCATTTTAGTTTCCTTATGCAATCTGGTGTAATCTGCAGATGGAGATTTGTTTTAATGATCTGAGTTCCATCCCTCAATATCCAAATTTGTATCCTCTACAAGTACATTGAGCTACAGAGCAATACCTGAACCCTGCCCATTAGGATGTTTGATGAGTAATTAATCTGCAATACTTGATCAGTTTTCTGACTGCTTTTTCAGTGAGGTGTTGGTTGTAGTGCATCTGACCTCTTGGAAAGTACACCATGTAAAGCTGAATGGAGCTGTGAGTGTGCTAAAAAAAATGCAGAAAATTAATTCTTATTGATACTTTCAATGTATTAAACAAAACAACAGCTCCACCCCAAATAAAGGAATGGTAAATTTTCATGCGAGTGAAAAAGAACTATGGTACTTCTAAACGGATGACTTAAATTGCCTTGATTTAGAATCAGAGAAGTCCACAGCATGAAAACAGGCCCTTTGACCCAACTTACTCATGTCACCCAGTTTTCACAATTTAAATTAGTCCCATTTGCCTGTGTTTGCTCCTTATCCCTCCATATCTGTTCCATTCATGCAACTGTCAAAAGTTTTCTTAAATGATGAAATTGTTTTCGCTTCCACCACCACCTCTGGCAGCCCGTTCCAGACACTTATCAATCTCTGTGTGATAAAATTGCCTGTTTGGATTCTTTCGTATCTCTCCCACCTTAAACCTATGCCCTCTAGGTTAAGACTCCCCTATCATGGGAAAAAGCTGTCGGCTATCTACCTTTTCTAGGCCTCTCATGATTTTATGGACCTCTATAAGGTCACCCTTCAGTTTCCTACACTCCAGTGAAAAAGGTCCCAGCCTATCTAACCTCTCCTTATAACTTAAACCTTCCAGTCCAGGTGGCATCCTAATAAATCTTTTCTACGCTGTTTCTAGTTTAGTAAGATCCTTTCTATAGTAGTGCGACCAGAACTGCACACAGTACTCCAAATGTGGCCTCACCAATATCTTATACAGCTGCAATAAGACGTCACAGCTCCTGTACTCAGTGCTCTGACGGATGAAAGCAAGCATACCGAAAACCTTCTTCACTGCCCTGTCTACCTGTGACCTCATTTTTAAGGAGCTATGAATCTGTACCCTGATATCTCTTTGCTCTATAACACTCCTCAGGGCCCTACCATTGACTGTGTAAGTCATCCTGGATTGACCCACCAAAATGCAACACCTTGCATTTACCTAAATTAAACTCCATCTGCCATTCTTCAGCCCATTGGCTCAGTTGATCAAGATTTCTCTGCATTCCCAGATGACCTCCTTCACTGTCCACTATACAACCTGTCTTGGTGTGATCCGCAAACTTACTAACCATATCTCCTAAATTCTCATCTAAATCATTTATATAAATGACGACTAACACTGTAGCACGCCACCGGTCACAGGTGTCCAGTCTGAAAAACAACCCTTTACTACTACCTTCTGTCTTCTATTATCAAACTGATTTTGTCTCCAATTGGCTAGCTCTCCCTGGATTTTTTATTTCTGTAGTTGAAATGCGGATGGACAGATTTAATTTGTAATCAAATCATTTATTTTCTTTTTTTAAAAATATACATTTAATGTACTTGTTGGTTATTGGTGCATTTTCTGTATTTAATAGTCGATATGAAAATGAATTCCTGTGATTCCTTTCCAATAATAAATGAAGAAATCTTCCATACATTATTGCAGAAAAACTAATAATACCAAAAACAAAAGTGGAAACTTGATCAGAATATGAATTTGTTGCACTGATGTGTGCTCTTTCAACTTTCTAGACACATTCTTTATGTGGGGAAGTCTTTGAATGAACAGATGTTCATTTATGAATTCAAAAAATATTTTCATTGTCAAGATATTGCACAGAAGTATTGTATTCAGTTTTGGGCATTATACATTAGGAAGAACGTCAAGATGTTAGGAGCAGAAATGATTTACTGGTACAGTACCACGGAAAAGCATGGGTTAAAGGCAAAATGCTGTGAATCCTGAAAATCTGAAACTGTCACAGAGAACGCTTAAGAAATTCAGCAGGTCTGGCAACATCTGTCAGAGATGCTGTGTTAATTTATGGAGTCTTCTCAATGTAATAAGAAAATAAGTTGTTATTCATTGGCTTAATAAACACAACAGGAAACCAGAGCAAACCCATGCAGACATGGGGAGAATATGCAAACTCCACACAGACTTTTGCTCGAGGGTGGAATCAAACTGGGTGCCTGGCGTAGTGAGGCAGCAGTGCTAACCACTGTGCCACCCCTTATTTAGTATTGATTTTATTATTCTTTTATGAGGTGTAAGCATTGCTGGCTGGGCCTGCATTTGATGCCCGTCCCTAACTGTCCTTGAGCTGAATGACTTGCTAGGCCATTCAGAGGGCGGTTAAGCATAAACCACATTCCTGTGGTCTGGAGTCACATGTAGGTTAGACTGTGTAAGCATGGCAAATTTCCTTCTGAAAAGGACATCAGTAAGCTAGATGGATTTTTACAATAGTCAATGATAGCTTCATTTTTTTCTAAGACTAGCTTTATGTTCAGCATTATTAATTGAATTTAAATAACACCAGCTGCCATGATGGGATTTGATCCTGTTTGCCCAAAGCATTAGGCTGGGCCTCTGGTTTGCTAGTTTAGTGACATTAGCACTGTACCACAGTCTCACCAATGCATACAGGTAAAACAGCTAGATTTCTGCATTGTTATATTAAATGACCTCACTTTTCCCCATGAAACACACTTCTTTTTCCTACTATTTCCACTAGGATGACACTTCTATTGAATAAATACCATAAATTTTGATTTAAAAGCTATCTAACAGTTGATTGATGGTGTGTAGAACTTGTTTAAGTAAACATTAAAATTTACTTCACAGCTGTTTCATCAGGATTCACAGGGTATTGTTGTAGTTTATCATGGTTTGGTGGAAAGATCTCAATGACGTAGAATTGAACTTGAATTTTGGTCGACCCTGCTGATACCAACTGTCTAGTTTAACACACAGTGACATGCAGGACCTGAGAAAGGCAACTGGGGTCCATCTGGTCAGTTATGTCAAGAATAAACATTTGGCCTGGTACCAGAGTATTATGTGTCATAACAATGGATCATAACCCAAAATTACTTACCAAACTTGCAAACAAGAGATGTTATTCCTTTAAAAAGCTGACCTACAAGGCAATAATAGCTAATAAAACAAATACTGCAAGTAGAAATTTCCCATGTGAATCTATGGAATTTCACATCCGTAAAATGTCAATGAAACATCAAACAGAGAGAATTAAAAGGAAGAGGAGGAAGGAAAAGACTGATTATCATTCTTACTGAAATGTTGTCTCCTGTGATTTATATCTCAGACTGTAAACATGAGTCAAAAGACATGTTTGAGTTTTACCCTCTCAGGAGTACACAGGAATAGGGGTTAAAAATCCCTGAAGCCCTAGTCTCAGTGTGTTAGTGGATTGATGTACTAGTATGGATGAATATTCTGTCCAGGTAATAGCTTAGGGACAGCTAATAGACACCATAGCACTGCAGGTAAGGAGAGATTCTGACTCACACTGAGTGCTAAAAGCAAGGCCAACCAATCAAGCCACTGTCAAAAAGGAACCAAGAGAAAAGCCTGAAGCTAACTTACTGAAGTAAGATTTTCTAAATTAGCTGCTTCACTACCAATGCCAGTGTTATCAGTATCGTACAACTGAACAACACCATTCCACCATTTATTCTTCACAGAACCCAGAGACGGTTTATATATTCTTTTAACTGTTAACTTTTAACTCAATAGACATATCTAATTTTTGTCTATGTGTCCTCAACTCACTAGTACTGACTGCCTCCTTTTTTCATTGTACCTGCTGTCTCCGTCATTTTCTCCTTCATTGTGACAATGCTGATTGGTTGTCCAATCCTTTCATATGAGAGACTGTATTTCAATTTACTTTTACTTGAAGGGGAAGGGAAGAGGTGAGAAAATTTCAGAAAGATAATCAACAGTTAACATGTATTCAAAAATTTATACAAAAGCGGGAGTTGGAAGTTGCTGTCCAATAGTAAAGTCAGGGAAATGAAAGAGAAATGAGGAACAAAAAACAAACATCAAAGAGAAACAAAATAAAATGGGGGCAGAGATTATAGTCTAAAATGGTCAAAACTAATCTTGAATCCATTAAGGTGTAAAATGCCCAGAAAGTATGAGATACTGTTTCTCATGCTTGCATTAAGTTTCATTGAAAAACTGCAGCTGGCCAAGTACAGAAAGGTCAGAATAAGAACAAGGGGGAGGATAGAAATACCAGGCAACCAGAAACTCAGGGATAGTAGGAACTGCAGATGCTGGAGAATCTGAGATAACCAGGTGTAGAGCTGGATGAACACAGCAGGCCAAGCAGCATCAGCGGAGCAGGAAGGCTGACCTTTCGGGCCTAGACCCTTCTTCAGAAATGGGGGAGGGGAAGGGGGGTTCTGAAATAAATAGGGAGAGACGGGGAGGCGGATAGAAGATGGATAGAGGAGAAGATAGGTGGAGAGGAGACAGACAGGTCAAAGAGGCTTAAGCCCCACCCCCACCTCCTACCTACTAACCTCATCCCGCCCCCTTGACCTGTCCGTCCACCCTGGACTGACCTATCACCTCCCTAACTCCCCACCTACACTCGCCTTTACTGGCTCCATCCCCGCCTCTTTGACCTGTATGTCTCCTCTCCACCTATCTTCTCCTCTACCCATCTTCTATCCGCCTCCCCCTCTCTCCCTATTTATTTCAGAACACCCCTTCCCCTCCCCCATTTCTGAAGAAGGGTCTAGGCCCGAAACGTCAGCCTTCCTGCTCCTCTGATGCTGCTTGGCCTGCTGTGTTCATCCAGCTCTACACCTTGTTAACCAGAAACTCAGGTTCAAGATTGCAGATTGAATGAAGGTGTTCCACAAAGCTGTCACAGAACCTATGTTTTATCTCCCCATTATAGACGAGACCGTATCGTGAGCATTGAATACAGAATACTAAATTGAAAGGATTACGAGTAAATTGCTATTTCACCTTTGGAGGAATGTTTATGACTTGAGCAGTCATGAGATTAGAAGTAAAAGAGTATGTTTTACATTTCTTGTGCTAGCATGCAAATGTGGAATTGTCATGGATGATTGAAGAGTAACTGAAGGAGTGATTCCTTGGAAATTTCAAAAAAAAGAGGGGAAGATATCTTGATAGATACTCTGCATGCCTGGAGGAGTTCATTCGCTGTAGCACAGCTGGGACCCCTGCAAAGATCAATCGATGCTGCTGATTGCTTGCACTGTGCAGCATCCCCTTCACATTATAGATATCAGGACACAGTTCCTGCATGTATTCCAAGTGCTGTCCCACCGGGCTCTCCAGGAGGTTAGCCATACTTTGCTTGGAGCTCTTGTGCTCAGAACTGGAGTGATTGTGGTGCATGTGAGCTGGAAAGAATCTAAATATTCCCTGCCCAAAACTCCACACTGTCTCAGGGAACCCCAAAAACCTGGACAGTTCAAAGTAGAACCTCCTTTCCTGTGGTTCCTGAGGCGCTAGCTCCTGTACCTAGCTGAGCGTGGCTGTGTCTGGCCTTCACTCTGCAAGTGGAGCTGGCCAGAGCTGCCTCTGCTTCTGTCACCTCCTGCTGCATGCTAGTAACGTGGTCATCATCCTATTCCACCATACCTACATATGTGTGAGAAGCCACAGAGATAAGTTAGGACATTGTGGGAAGGTACTAACTTGGGAGAGGGAAAATTGTGTCAGTATTAGGCAGGAGCTAGGGACTGATAATTGGGAGAAGCTGTTATTGATCAAGTCCTTATTTGCTATGTGGGAGTTGTTTAAAGACCTACTGATCAGAGTTGAGGACTGCATGTTCCAGTAAGGAGAAGGGCAAGGATGGCAAGGTAAGAGAACCTTGGATAATGAGGGAGGATAAGGTTGCATTCAGTTCTGCTCGCCACCTTATAGGAAAGATGTGGAGGTTTTGGAGAGCATGCAGTGGAGGTTTACCAGGATGCTGCCCGGATTAGAGGGTATGAGCTATAACAAGAAGCTGGAAAAACTCAGGTTTTTTTCTCTGGAGCAGCGGAGGCTGAGGGGAGGCTTGATAGAAGTCTCTAAAATTATGAGATGTGTAGATAGGGTTGACGGTCAGAATGTTTTTCCCAGAGTTGAAACGCCTAATACTAGGGAGCATGCATTTAAGACGAGAGGGGGAAAGTTCAAAGGAAATGTGAGGGGCCAGTTTTTATGCAAAGTGTGTTTGGAGTCTGGAATATGCTGCCAGGTGTGGTGGTGGAGGCAGATATGATATGCAGGAATGGAAGGATATGGACCAAGGGCAGACAGAAGGGATTAGTTTATGTGACATCATGTTCGGCATAACACCATGGGCCAAAGAGCCCATTCCTGTGCTGTACTGTTCTATATTTTATAACAGTGTCTATACCAGCACAGGGTGTGCTCCTAAAGTGTGATAGTGTTTGAGGGTTGTGAACCTTTGGAATTCTCTACCACAGAGAGTTGTGGAAGCTTAGTGTTTGAGTAAGTTTAAGATAGAGATTGGTCAATTTCTGATGATGTATGGGGTTATGGGAATGGGGTGGGTGAAAACCATTGAGGTGTCTGATCAGCCATGATTATATTCAAATGCCTAGCAGATTCAATGGGCTCAATTGCTTACTCCTGTTCCTATGTTCATCTTCATTTCCCTGCTTTGGGCCCACAGAGGAAAGGGGAGTGTATGCATTAAGATAGACACCGGCGCCTATGGAAAACACAGAAGAGAAAGTGAGAGCTCCTCTGGGCAAATGGAAACCTTTGGACTGGAGGCTATCCAATATTACTCATAGTGCAACACACTGTCAGAGAAGGTGGAATGCACTATACACACTGACTGTACACATTGCCCTCTGTAATTACATCATATAATGTAAGGCTCATCGTGAGCTCTCAGCTAGCTAAGACAGACTGCCTCTCTTTCACTATCCTTGCTGTCTCCATCACTGTCTCCCTTATTTGGACAAGGACGCAGAATAGGGTTGTCCAGTATTTTCATATGGGAGACCATTCAATATTCTCTCAATTGTTGAGTGGGGTGAGGGAGGCAGAGGGAGGTGATCATATTTCAGAAAGATAAGCAACAGTTAACATGCATTCAAGAATTAATACAAAAATGGAGGTTTGAAAGCTGTGTCTTTCATCTTAGGATTCCATTCTCTCCCAGCCTGTTTTTCTGATAGCGTTTATTTTCTGTGGGAGGAAGGAGTGGCAAGTGGGAAAGGAGGAAGAGGGGAAAAGTGGGCGTTGTTTGGCTTATTCAGCCTTAGTGTTCAGACATATTGACACTCGTGTCCCCCTCTCACTTCTCTTCACCTCTCTCTTCCTTTCTCCTCTCTTCACAGACTTTCTGTCCCCTCCCTCTCTCTCCCTGCCTTTATTCCCTCTCCCTTCACTCCCTCTCCTCCTCCCCCTCTCCCCACCCTCTCTTCCTCCTCTGCTCTCTCCTTCATCTGCTCTTAGCCTCTGTTTTCTTTCCTTTGTGTTTCACCCTTAATTCCTTGCCCTCTCCATTCTTTCATGCGCAGTCCCCCACCTAATTGCGCATATAATCTTCCCCTTCCAGGATTAATGAAAGTGGGAATGTTCACACAGCCTGCTGCTTCTCCAACCTGAGTCTGTTTCTCTTCCACGTTCAGCTACTGATAGGCTCACCGTAAGCCTATCAGCAGCAAAGGCAAGAGAGAGCTTCCCTCTGATTGGAAGACAAGCTCCTTGAGGAATCTTCTGTGTGCCCCTACCTGTCACTTAAATACAGGTCAAAGGCAGGATAGGACCCCAGCGAATTGCATTCTGGCCTATAGGCCAACTGTTGGACGAGCCTGTTGTAGAAGAAGACCTGCCCTCCTCCTAAACAGCCCTCTTCTGCACGTCTTGTAACTATTCTCCTGCAAGGACAAATGAGAGCAAGATGAGGTATTGCCATTTGTCTAATGTCATCTATCCCATTAGGATTTGCAGGGCTCTCTGGTGACAGGCTGGCAGCATCACTAAGGCTATGAATGATTCAGAGTGGCATGCCCATGGAGAGAAATCATGAGTGAAAAAGGAGAGAAGTTATGTGGGGAGCCACAGGAAGTGGGAGAGATCCTTAATAAGTGCTTTGTATCAGTATTCACCGAGGAGAAGGACATGACTGATGTTGAGGTCAGGAATGTGTGTGTGAAATCTCTAGAGAATGTCAGTATATTAAATGAGGAAGTTTAGGGTATTCCAAATTGCATTAAGGTAGACAAGTCCCCAGGGTCACATGGGATCTATATAAAAACCAAAAGAACTGTGGATGCTGTAAATCAGGAACAAAAACAAAGTTGCTGGAAAAGCTCAGTAGGTCTGGCAGCATCTGTGAAAGAGAAAACAGAGTTAACATTTTGGGTCCGGTGACCCTTCCTCAGGTCACCAGACCCGAAACGTTAACTCTGTTTTCTCTTTCACAGATGCTGCCAGACCTACTGAGCTTTTCCAGCAACTTTGTTTTTGTCACATGGGATCTATCCCAGGTTGCTGTGAGAGGCAAGGGAAGAAATAGCTGGGGCATTAGCAGATATATTCACATCCAGACAAATGTGAGGTGATGCATTTTGGAGGATCATATTTAGGTGTGAATTATACTGTTAATGGCAGAACCCTTAGGAACATTAACATTCAGACGGATCTGGGCATGCAGGTCCACAGTTCTGTAAAACTGGCTACACAGGTGGCCAAAGTGATTAAGAAGGCATATAGCATGCTTGCCTTCATCGGCTGGGGCATGGAGTACAAGAGCTGGTAAAACATGTTGCAGCTATATAAAGTCCTTGTTAGGCTGCATTTGGAGTATTGTGTGTAGTTTTGGTTGCCACATTACCAGAAGGATGTGAAAGTTTTGGAGAGTGCAGAGAAGGTTCACCAGGATATTGCCTGGTCTTGAGGGCATTGGCTATGTGGAAAGGTTAAAAAGACTTGGATTGTTTTCACTGCAAAGAAGGTGGCTGAGAGGGGACCTGATAGAGGTCTACAAAATTATGAGAGGCATAGATAGGATGGATAGTCAGAGGCTTTTCCCCAGTTCAAGGTGAGAGGGCAAAAGTTTAAGGGAGATGTGCGAGGAAAGTTTTTCATCAGAGTGGTAGGAGCCTAGAACACACTGCAGAGAAGGTGGTGGAAGCAGGCACCTTGGCGACATTTAAGAAACATCTGAATGGTTACATGAATAGGGAGGGAATAGAGGGATACGGACTGAATAAGGGTAAAAGGTTTGTTTTTTAGTTTAGTCTGGGCATGATGATTGGGACAGGCTTGGAGGGCCGAAGGGCCTGTTCCTATGCCGTACTTCTCTTTTGTTCTTTTGTTTTGTTCTTGATTCTCTCGTTTCCTGACTCCTTATTCGCTTTGCACCCCCACCCTGCCCACCTACCCCAACACCCCAGCTCCTATTCCTTCCTTTCATATCAAAAAACAAAAATATGCAGATGCTGAAAATCAGAAAGAAAAACTGGAAGTTGCTGTAAAATCTCAGCATGTGTGGCATCATCTGTGGAAAGAAACCAGAGATGTTAACTCTTTTTTTTTACACAGATGCTATCAGACCTGCTGAGTTTTTCCAGCAATTTCTATTTTTGCCTCCTTTTCACATATTTCAGGTGCTCACGATTGGGAATCACATCACAGTGGGTTGAGACAACGCAGTGTGGAGCTGGAGGAATACAACTGGTCAGGCAGCATCAGAGGAGCAGGATAGTTGATGTTTCAGGTTGGGACCTTTCCCAGAAATGAGGAGGGGGATGGGAGCTGGGAAATAAATAGAGGGAGGAAGTTTGGGGCTGGGGAAAGGTAGGTGGAATGGTGATAGTGGATGCAGGCGGGGGTGGTGAGAATTGGTGGGGAGCAAGAGGACATTTTGTGTCAGGGCAAGGAGGTGAGGATGAGAGGGAGGGTTGGATGTGGGATAAAGTCCAGGATGGGGAGATTTTGACCCTGGTGAATTCTATGTTAAGGCCATCGGGCTGTAGGCTCCTGAGGTGGAATATGAGATGTTGTTCCTCCGGTTTGTGTGTGGCACTGGAAAGGCCCAGGATGGACATGTCATTAAGGGGGTGGGAGGGGGAGTTAAAACAATTGATGACTGGAAGGTGTTGTCGATCATCGTGTACAGAGTGCAGATGTTCCACAAATTAGTCACTGAGTCTGCGCTTGGTCTCACTGATGGAGAGGAGGCCACATCAGGAGCAACAGATACAGTAGACCCGGTTGGAGGATGTTGAGGTGAACCCCTGTAAAAGTTTGCTCTGGGCCTTGGATGGAGGGGAGGAGGGGGGCTGTGTGGGGGCAGGTGTAGCACTTCCTGCAGTTGCAAGGAAAGGTGATGGGGGTGGTGGGGTTAATGGGGAGAGTGGAGCAGACGAGGGAGTCGCGGAGTGAACGGTCCCTACGAAAGGCACTTAGGGGTGGGGAGGGAAATATCTCTTTGGTCGTAGAGTCAGATTGTAGGTGGCAGAAGTGACAGAGAACGATGCACTGGATGCGTAGGCTGATGGGGTGGTATGTGAGGACCGGGGGACTGTGTATCTATTTTTATTGGGGAGAGGGAGTTTGAGGACAGAAGTGCGGGAAAGAGATGTGGTTGAGGGCATTTTCGATCACCAGAGGGGGAATGTTGCGGTCCTTAAAATAGGAGGACATCTGGGTTGTTCGGGAGTGGAGTGCTCCATCTTGGGAGCAGATGCGACGGAGGCAGAGGAATTGGAAGTAAGGGATCGCATTCTTGCAGGACAGTGGGTGAGAGGATATGTAGTCCAGGTATCTATTGGAGTTGATGGATTTGAAATAGATGTCGATGTTGAGGCAGTTACCAGAGATGGAGGCAGAAAGGTCCAGGAAGGGGTGGGAGGTATTTGAGATGGTCCAGGTGAATTTGAAGTTGGAGTGAAAGGCATTAGTAAAGTTGATGAGCTGTTCAAGCTCCTCATGGGAGCACGAGGCAGCGCTGATACAGTCAACAATGTAGGGGAGGAAGAGGTGAGGGATGGTGCCGGTGTAACAGCAGAAAAGGGACTGTCCATGTATCCTATAAGAGGCAGGCATAGCTTGGACCCATAAGGGTGCCCATAGCCACCCCCTTCTTTTGTAGGAAGTGGGAGGAGTTAAAGGAGAATTTGTTCAGGGTAAGGACAAGTTCCGTTAAATGGATGAGGGTGTTGGTGGAGGGGGATTGGCTGGACCTGTGGGAGAAGAAGAAGCAGAAGGCTTTGAGGCCATCTGCATGGGGGATACAAGTGTACCAAGATTGGATGTCCATAGTGAAGATAAGGTTTTGGGGACAAGAGAATTGGAAGCCTTGGAGGAGGTGGAGGGCATGGGTCACGTCCCGGACTTAGGTGGGGAGTTCCTGGTTGAATTCTTTTACTTGGTTTAGAAAAATGTCTTAGCTTTTATCGTCTATTCCCTTATTTATAAAGCCCATCACAAAATCACGTTTCAGTATGATACACTTTACAACCGTTCTTTAGATAGACAGTTACACTCAACTTGGTCATTCATACTACCCAAACAACACCTACTGTCACATTTTCTCCTGTAGCTGTAAATCTCATCACTGTATTTCAGCAAAAGCTGTAATTTTACATGTACCTTATTAACAGCTAATTTCCGATGATATTTTAAGCCAGATGCTTTGCATCCAGGCCTGAGGACAAATGTGGAGGAAGCTCCAGGCCACAGATTTCTTCCCTGCGAAGAGGAAAAGCTAATGTTAAAGATGATAGTCAGTGAAACACCCTGAGCAAAGCTTCCAGAGTGCTTGCAATTAGAGTGAAAAGATGCCATTTAAAGAATTTCCACCTGGTTGCTTAAAATTCTATCTGCTCTGTGATGGGACATTTCAGCCAAAGTAATTGTCTGCTGAAGGGCTGTGTTCACTTCTGGAAACCACAAATCAAGAAGAATGTCAAGGCCTTGGAAAGGGAGCAAATGAGATTTACTGGAACAGTAACAGTGTTAAGGGACTTGTGTTACATGAAAGAAAACAAGCTAGGAATGCATTCTTTAAAGAGTGTGTGTTTGTATTTCAGCACAAAATCATGGGCAGAAGGGCCACTTCTTGTGCTGTACTGTTCTATGTTTTAAAGCAGAGAATTCTAAAAGGGTACGCAAAAGAAATGTTCAAAATTATGAGAAATCATTTGGGAGAAACTGTTTCCATTGGTAGAAGGGTCAG
Source organism: Rhincodon typus (assembly GCF_021869965.1). Lineage (NCBI taxonomy): Eukaryota > Metazoa > Chordata > Chondrichthyes > Orectolobiformes > Rhincodontidae > Rhincodon > Rhincodon typus. The sequence goes on along the minus strand of NC_063340.1, from coordinate 26,986,009 downwards.
TGGACAACCGATTTAACATAATTTACAAAAAGTACGCAGTGCGATTGAGATGAAAAAATTTTCTTCTTGCTGTTATTTATAATCTAAAATGAGTTTTAGAGGCAGATTGAGTAGTAATTTTCAGAAAGAAATTGGGTATATGTTTGAAGAAAGAACAATTTACATGTCTGTGGACAAAGGGCAGAAAGTGAGACTAATTGGATAACTCAGCTGGCACAAATATAGTCATGTTGCATGTCCTCCTTCATGACTAGATAATTCTTTAATTCAGCCATAATGAACAAATTAAACATATGCACCCAAAATAATAAAATTTGACAATAATGAAATAGAAACTCTTACATACAAACAAGCTCCCAAATTAGGTGCAGGAGTAGGCCATTATCCCACAACCCCCCACCACCTCCCCACCCCCCCCACCCACCCCACCCTCACCCCAAAGAACTATCTTTTGATAAGGTTGTAGCTGATCTGCTTGTGGCCTCAACTCTACTTTCCTGTCAACCTGTTACACCTTTTGTTCCCCTTTGTTCCTATTTTGCTGTTTTTTCTTCCATTTGTATACTCAGCACCTTCCTGTAATCTGGACAAATTGAGTATGTGAGCAAACACATGGCAGCTAAGTACAATGTGCATAAATGTGAAATCATACAGTTATTACGATAAACAGAAAGGCAGAGTATTATTTACATGGTGATATATTGGGAAATGTGGATGTACAAATGGATCCAGGCATCCTTATACACCTGTCAATAGAAATAAACAGGCAGATGCCGCAAGCAATTAGGAAAGCAAATGATATGTTGACCTTCATTGCAAGAGGAGTTGAGTTCAGAATTAGTGATGTCTCACTACAGCAATGAATGCACTAACATCAAGTTTGTAGATGACACAAAAATAGATGGGTAGGTAAGTAGACAAGATGGCACAAGGGTTCTACAGAGGGATATAGACAGGTTAAGTACATTGGTAAAAACCTGGCTGTTAGAATATAATGTGGGAAAATGTGAAGTTATACAGCACAGAGGGATTTGAGGGCTCTACTTCATAAATCACAAAAAAAAACTAGCACTCAATTTCAGCGGGTGAAAGATAAAGCCAAATGGATTAAAAACAGAAAATACAGGAGAAACTCAACAGGTTTGGCAGCATCTGTGGAGAGAAAGCAGAATTAATATTTTGAGTCCAGTGACGCTACTTCAGAACTGATAGTGGCTAGGAAATGGTGGTATTTATGCTGATGACAGAGGTGTGAGCAGGAGAAGTGGGGGTAGAGGAAGGAGAAAAGGTGGAAACAGAGACCAGAGCAAAAGAGAAAGAAACTTAGGCAAACAACGGATGGTTGATAGTTCGCCAGGGAAGGAGAAAAGCTGATAACAGGGACAATGAGTGAGTGAAAATGATTTAGCTGTGCTGAAAGTATTCCATGTCACAACAGAGGCTGGAGTGTAGGGGGTGGGTAAAGAACATGGAAGAATGTGTTCAGGCTATAAAGTTATTGAATTCAATGTTGAGTCCTGAATGCTGCAGGGTCTCCAAGCAGATCACATGCTGACATGGGAGGGGAAGGAAACGTATGTTTGGTGGTAGCATCCAATGCATGCGGCAGATAATGGCAGATAATGATCCTTTGGATGCTGTTGCTGATGGGTTGGAAAGTGAGGACCAGGGGATGCTGTGGGAGGGAAGAGAAGGGACGGGTGCAGAAGTTCAGGAAAAGGGTAGGACACAGTTGAAGGCCCAGTCAACCACACTGGCAAGGAATCTTCAGTTGAGGAAAAAGGTGGCATCATCAGAACAGATGTGACAGAGATGGAGGAACTGGGAGAATGTGATGGAGTCCTTTCAGAAAGCAAGGTATGATGATATATACTCAAAGTAACTATGAGAATCGGTAGGTTTGATAGCCAGCCTATCTCCAGAAATGGAAACAGAGATTTTGAGGAGGGGAAGGGAGGAGATAGACCAGGTAAAAATGAGACCAGGGGAGAAATTGGAAGCAAAATTGATAAATCTTTCCAATTCTATACGAGAGAGTGAAACAGCACCTATGTATTGGAAAAAGAATTGTGGGGAAGATCCGAGTAGGACTGGAACAAGGAATCTTCCAAACAAAGAGACAAGACCCATGTGGGTACCCCGACCACACCTTTGATCTGAGGAAATTAAGGGAGTTAAAAGAAAGGATATTCAAAGTGAGGACAAGCTCAGTCAGGCAAAAGGAGGGTGATAGTGGATGGGATTGGATCAGGGTCTATTTTCCAGGAAGAAGTAGTGAGCCAGAAGACCATCCTGATGGGGGATGGATGTGTAAAGAGATTGCACATCTGTGGTAAAGAGGGGGCAGTTGATGCTCACAAATCGGAAATTTTGAAACTGACATAAAATGACAGAAGAATTGCGGATGCAAATGGGAAGGCACTGGACAAGGTTTGGAAAAAATCAAGTCAAGGTAGGAAGAGATAAGTTCTGTAGGGGTGGAATGAGCAGAAAAAAAATGGGCCTAGCTATGTTGTCCTGTTTATCAATTTTGGGAAGAAAATAGGAACAGATGTATGGAGCTGAGGCACCATACCTGTGGAGGCTGGGGATGAGGGAGCAGTGCAGAATCACCAGATTACCAGATAAAATGAGATTAGTGACTGTTGTGGACACAATAACCCAGGTTAGATGGTAGTGCCATGGTCCAGGAGAAATTAGAAGGTCCCAGCAATGGCATTCAGACTCTGCAACAGAGAAGTCAGCTTGCCAGAAAACAACAGTACCACCCTTGTTAATAGGCTTGATTACAAAGTCAGGGTTGGATCTGAGAGTATGGAATGCTTCTCTTTTAACTTGCTGAAGCTATACAAGGCACTAGTCAGACTACAGCTGGAATACTGTAAACAGTTTCGGACTCCTTAGTTGTGGAAAGATATACTGACATTACAGGCAGTCTAGTGAAGTTTCACTAGGTTGATTCTAGGTATGGAGGGTTTTTCTTATAAGGAGAGGTTGAGTAGACTGAGCTTAAATTTATTGAGGTTTAGGAGAATAAAAGGAGACCTTATTGAAACATATGATTCTTAGAAGACTTGACAGGGTAGATGTGGAAAAGTTGTTTCTCTTTGAGAGAGAGTCTTGCACCGGGGGACATAATTTCAGAATAAGGAGTCATACATTTAAATTAGAGATGAGAAATATCCTCTCTCAGAGGGTGGTGAATCTGCGGTATTTTTTTCCACAAAAGGCTGTTAATGCTGGGTCATTGAGTATATTCAAGGCTGAAATCGATTTGTAATCAGGAAGGGAATCAATGGTTATTGGGATAAGGCAGGAAAGTGGAATTGAGGATTATGAGATCAGTCATGATGTCATTGAACGGCAGAGCAGACTCAATGGGCAGAATAGCCTATCTCTGCTCCTACATCTAATGGTTTCATGGTCTTTTGGCCCTGAAGCCTCATTGCATCTTCCTCATAACTCTCAATCCCACCTACCATGGATAGAAAGGGCCAAGCAGTGATTCCTGTGATACATCTCTAGTCACCGCCTGCCACACAGAAGAAGACTCATTTATTCCCACACTCTGTTTCTGGTCTGTCAACTAATCTCAAATCTCATATGCTTTAATTTTTTTCCACTAGCCTCTGATGTGGGACCTGATCAAAATCTTTCATCAATAATCTCTGAACCCAAGAACAATTCCACTGTGGAACAAGCTGCTAACCAAAATAGTTACATCTTTAAAACCCATTTCTAGATTACTTCCATTCAAAAATTTTAATTGCCAAAGCAAGCCATACCTGATTTACCTTGTGTTGCCCATGTAAATGCTGTTAGAATACACTGATTACTTTTTAATGCTAATACAACTATAGCAGAAGCAATAATCACAGGTGCACTGCTGCAGCTTCCTTTTGAGGCAATAGGGCCAACCCTCCGCTAAAATATTTTGATTTCTCCAGGGATGGGTTGCTGAATATCAACTCATGATCACAGAGTATTTCTAGTGCTGCTTGACCTCCCTAGCATGCCATTGTACCCTAAAGTTTACAACCCAAGCAATCCCAAAAGAGTTCCTTTCTCTCCTTGGTGCTGTTATATTCCTTGGCTTCAAATATTTTCCCAACTTTTCTTGAGAGGATATTTGGGTTTCTGCCTCGTTCATGCGATTTCATGTTCCACTAAACCTCCAATGAAAATAGATTTCTCCTCATTTTGTCTCTTCTTTATTTGTAAGGATTTTAAACTGCTAACTCCCTTGTTATCAACTCAACAAAGGAAGTAAATAATCTATCACTCTTCAAACTACTTCAAATCCAAATAAAATGCTATTCAACCTCCTCATAAGCCATCATTCCCTTTGAAAATCATTCCAGTGCCTCAAATTTGTTGTCCTCATAAATTTGGGTTCCAGTCTGTAGCATTACTCTGCCAAATTTATGCCATATTCTTCCTATAGCTTTATGCCCCTCCTTGTAATGAAAAATGCATTATCTTCTTTCCCAGATGCCCAAATAATGGAATTTCCATTGAAAAACAGATTGGCACCATTGCTGGTGCTGGGGTGGGAAATCCGTTATATACATCAATTTGCACTGAGAAATAAAATAAGAAGAAATAAAAATAAAGGAAATAGTTTAAAATAGCCAAATTATAATTAATGTGACATTATATACATCAGTATAAATACAGCTACTCTGCAACTGTGAACTCAGTGGTTATTATTTACATCAGCCATCAATCTGTTTCCAGCAGTGGAAAATAAAATGTGGGCTGAGCATTAGTATTAAAATAAAGATGGAGTATTTCCTCAGAATTGCCCCTGCTCCACTATGATAATGTTGCAAAAAGCATAGTAAAAAACTTGAGTTCCCGCCATACTTCTGGCGAAGTAACAGGTAACATGCAGGAGCAGCTCTAAACAAATTACTTACCACGAGGTCAGACCACGAAAGTGTCTTGCAAATAGGGAAACTTTCATCATCTCAGGACATCCCAAGATGCATTACAGCTGGTGATATAATTTTCAAAGTGCAAAAGTGAGAATGGACATCAGGTAAAACAGTGTGAGGAGAGAAAAAAAAAGTCCGAGTGATCTTACAGAAATGTTGCGAATTTATTGGTTGTTGACCAGCTGCTGATAGGGGCTGTACTTCAATTCCAGTAATTGTGAGAAAAATAACTTTCTAAATGAGCACTGTGAAAGAACAAGTTTATAGACATGGAAGAGGGAGCTGGTTTGTAAGTAGTGGCAAAAAAGTTTTATTTCCTACTGATCCCTAGTTTGTGGTTACTACTATAACTGTAAAGTTAAAGTCAATAAAATAAAATTTGAAGGTTAAGGTATAGCAGGACTGTGCAGCCAAGCAGAATGCCCATCCTGTGGTATGTCAGGAGTCATGCACACTGCTCATGATGTAGATGAGCCCATACGCAGGAAGTATTACAAACTGGACAAGTCTGAGTTTGGCGTTTGAGAGCTTCAGCATCAGCCAGATTCACTGAAGTACAACCACGAGGCAGAGAACTATGTGGATAGTCCATTCAGAGAGGTTGTCACACTGCAAGTTATTGGAAGAAAAGGTGGATATGGCATTAGTGACACCCAGGTAGCCAAAAGAAACATTGGGTGGTGCAGGAGTCCCCAGAGGTTCCACTCACTAACCATTTCTCTGTTCTGGTTACCAGTGGTGACAGTGAGGAAAGGAGAATGAGGGGTTCCTGAGGAGTGCAACAGGAACGAAACCCATTGCACCACGAGTGACTATCTATATGGGAGGCCAGGGAGAAGAGCAAATGGGCAGGACTGTTTCAACTGCCATCAACATGACCCCAGGATGGTTTGTTCCTCCTTGATGCTAAGGTCAAGAATATCTCAGAATGAATGAAGGACATCCTTCTGGGAAAGACTGAACAGTCAGAAGTCATGATCCGCATTGGTACTAATAATGTGGGTAGGAAGCAATTGCAATTTTGGAAACTAGATAGAAAATTAGTAAGCAGGATCTCAAAAGTAGTAACCTCCAGATTACTCCCAGTGCCACATGCAAGTAAGTGCAGAAGTAGGAAGATAAGAAATGTGTGGCTGGAAAAATGATGCAAGAGGGAGGACTTTAGATTCCTTGGACACTGACACCAGTTGGAGGAAAATTGCACTTGTACAAAGCAGATGGGTTGCACTTGAACAAACCGGGATTGAGTTCCTTGTGGGGCGCTTTGCCAGTGCTATTCAGGAGGGCTAACCCAGGATGCATAAAATGCTGAGAGAGGCATATAAGGTGAGATCAGAGTAAGGGAGAAAGTAACGAAATCCGAATCATGGTTACACTGTATGTATATGAATAAATATAGTTAATAAGACAGGGGAGTTACAGGCACAAGATTCCCTTGTGGAATTATGATGTTGTGAAGATAATGAAGATCTGGCTTAAGGAAAGGCAGAGCTGGATGTTAAATATCCCTGGCTACAAGATGTTTAGAAAAGATAAGAAAGCAAAATAAAAAGAAGAGGAACAGCATTTCTTTGGCTAAGAAGAATGATAGTAATGAAGCTAGCCAGGTGTACTTCATAGAATTTGAGTTCCTAATTGGGGCTGTTAATCCATTCCAATCTGGGAACGCTGGCTGACAGATAAGAACAGGAGTGTTCTAAAAAAAGAACAGAGGTGGCATACATTCTGTTCACTCTGAAAGCTGGCTCTGAGGGAGCTGGATCAGTATTAAGGACCCCCCATGTATTAATAAAGGGTGACTTTAAGATGGGATACTGGCCTCTATGAAGTTATTTCAGACAGTATTGCAGTACTGGAGAATAAAGGATGCTTCATGTGTTCATGGACAGAATCAATGTAGCTAGATCTAAGGAATAAGTTAGGTGCAATTTCATTGTTCAATGTAATATACAGACAACAGCTGATGGGAAGGCTATAAAAGGAATAAATCTGCATGGAAATTACAGAGCTGTGTAAACAACATAGAGTAGTTACAATGGAATATTTTAAATAACTGTAAATTGACTGGTGTAGAGGCAGTGTCAGAAGTAATAAGTGACAAGTCTTCTCCAATTGTGCTCAGTAGAATTTCCCACAACACTATTTGTCCTGTCCAACAAGAAAGGAGCCTGCTATTCTTGGTTCTTGGGAATGAGGTGGGTCAAATAGATCAAGTTACAATGGGGGAACATTTATGAGATAGTGATCATTGTATTATAAGTTTTAAGAAATGCATTGGTCAATCCAGAGCAAAAATAATCAACTGGTAAAGATGTGGATTCAATAGAGCATATTCAGGGCCAGGCTGGATAGACTGGAATCAAAGATTGGCAGGAAAAGCAAAAATACCTGAACAATGGGCGAGCTTCAAAGAGCTTGTGTTTTGGGCACGGTCAATATATATTCCCTCAACAAGGAAAGGCAGGACAAACAAATCCACAGCTCCCTGAATGATGAATGCAGTTAAAGAAGAAAAGGTGTGCTTATGAGATGTGGCAGTAGTAAATACAGTTTGCTGAATTTAAAGCTGAATTAATAAGGTCCAGAAAAGAGGTGAATAAGTAAATACGAAGAGCAAGAGGGGTTGTGAGAAATGACTGACATCAACAGTAAAAGTGTGGTAGAAGTTGGTGCAGGGATGATTTGGGACCAAAATGGGATTTTATACTTCAAGGCAAGAGGAAGGAGTGAGGTGTTAAATGAATACTTTGCATTTGACTCAACCTAAGAGGCAAATGCTGCCCAATTCATGGTAACTGAGGGGGAAACACAGTCACTTAAAGTGCTTAACATTGATTAGGAAGTGGCATTGGATAGGCTGTTTGTACTTAAAGGAACCAAGATGAGATGCACCCAAGGCAATGGAAGGAATTACGAGTGAAAACTGCAGATGCGCTGGCAATAATCTTTCAATCTTTCCTGGATTCAGGGGTAGTATCGTAGGATTGGAGAATTGTAAACATTACATTCTTGTTTAAACAAGGATTTTAAAGCCCAGCAATGAGTTAGGAGCCTTACCTTTCTTGATATACATTTATAAGTAATCTAGATCTTGGTGTACAGCGGACAATTTCAAAGTTTGCAGAGAACACAAAACTTGGGAAAAGGTCAATGTAGAACTTCAAAAAGACATTGACAAGTTAGTAGAATGAACAGGTAAGTGTGAGATGAAGTATTTTGGTACAAGAACATGGAGAGACATGATAAACTAAAGGGGTCTATTCTAAAGGATTGAAGGAACATAGAGACCTGAATATACACGTGCATAAGTCGTTAAAGGTGGCAAGTCAGGTTGAAAGAGATTTTAATAAACCATATAGTGTTCTTGGTTCCATTAAAAGGGGAATACAGTACAAGAGCAGGAAGGTTATGATGAACTCATATAAGAAACTAGTTACACCTCAATTGGAGTCTTGTGTACTGTTCTGGGTATCACATGATAGGAAGGATACAAATGCATTGGAGAGAGTTGGAACGATGTTTATGAGAATGGTTCCAGGGATGAGGAAAAATTAAACAAGTTGGGACTGTTTACCTTCAAAAGGAGAAAGCTGAGAGAAGATTTAGTTTAAGTTTGGCAAGTTTTGTATTCAATAAGGCAAGATATGGCCTTAACAAGACATTTTAACAATCAATAATGAATGTCAATTGCCAATTTACTGCAGCCTTGCAAGAACCTCACCACGCCACTTGTGAAAAGCATAAAAGATGAAGAGTGATGCATTTGAAGCCAAGATGGCTGTGCTGCACTGCACCAATCTTTGTACAGTGACCCTTGGTGCTGCATAGGAATGTCAGCTTAAGCTGTGTGCTAATTTTTAGAGTGGAATCTTATCCAACTATCTAAAATGATAGCTTATGATCGACAGTGACATTGTCTTTGGTTGTGGATAATTTAATAACTCAAAACCACTGCCCTTCTGAATGTACAATGTTACTTGCTAATGAGAGACATGTAAGAATATTTTTAAACATAAATACAAAAAGACAGCAAGGTTGAAGTGAACCTCTCCCATCAAGATCAGAATGTCTTTGACCTACTAAAGGATAATTAAATAAAGTATTCAGCTCAGTTTGAACATTTAGTGCAAATGATCACATCGTCTGTCAGTATCAGGCACGAGGGAGTTTTGATTGAGAACAGACTTAACAACAAGTTAATTGTTGTGAAGTAGTTAATGTCTCATTGATCATTTACTCTCCAAACTAATTTATATGTTGTGTGTTTACAAACCAGCTTACAATACAGAAGGCGGTCATTTGTTTCAATATATCTCCACTAGAACAACCAAAACTAAACCCGTTGTCCAAATCATTACTTATAAAAACCTCTTTTTCTCTCTGCTTCAAATATGATCCAAATTACCTTAGAAGGATAGTTTGCATCTCAACCACTTCCTGTTGTCAAATGTTTGTCTGCCATAGCTTTTTGACTGAAGTTTGAGGGAAATATCTTGTAATCTGGTGCAAACTGGACACAACTTAATTTATATTGGGAAGCAGAATGATTAAAATAAATTCTTGTTTTACAAAGATACTTTTCACAACTTTATTTTGTTCCTATGTGCTTTAAAATCAATGAGGTTTTCTTGAAGTCCAGTCACATTTATAATGCATGAAGTAGCCAATTACCCGTAGCAGGGTGACATTAATCAGATCACCTGTTGCATTGATGTTGATGAGATAAAGAAGAAGAATTTCACTGTTCATCATCAATTTAGTTAAGTTTCATTCAACTGAGAGGACTGATGGGTACTTGGTTTAATGTCTCATCTAAAAGGTTTCCCATGGTAGGCTCATTCAGAAAGTAAGGAGGCATGGGATTCAGGGAAAGTTGGCTGTCTGGATACAAATCTGGCTGTCCAATAGAAGACAAAGGGTGGTAGTAGATGGAAAGTATTCAGCCTGGATCTCGGTGACCAGCGGTGTTGCACAGGGATCTGTTCTGGGACCTCTGCTCTTCGTGATCTTTATAAATGACTTGGATGAGGAAGTGGAAGGGTGGATTAGTAGGTTTGCTGATGATGCAAAGGTTGGTGGAGTTGTGGAGGACTGTTGTAGGTTGCAACAGGACATTGACAGGCTGCAGAGCTGGGTGAAGAAGTAGCAGATGGAATTCAACCCAGAAAAGTATGAAGTGATTCAACTTGGAAGGTTGCATTTGAATGCAGAATACAGGGTTAATGGCAGGATTTTCGGCAGTGTGGAGGAACAGAGGGGTCTTGGGGTCCACTCCATAGATCCCTCAAAGTTGCTACCCAAGTTGATAGGGTTGTAAAGAAGGTGTATGATGTGTTGGCTTTCATTGGCAGGGGAATTGAGTTTAAGAGCCGTGAGATTATGCTGCAGCTCTATAAAACTCTGGTTAGACCACACTTGGAATATTGTGTTCAGTTCTGGTCACCTCATTATAGGTAAGATGTGGAAGCTTTAGAGAGGGTGCAGAGGAGATTTACCAGGATGCTGCCTGGACTGGAGGGCAGGTCTTGTGAGGAAAGGTTGAGGGAGTTAGGGCTCTTTTCATTGGAGCAAAGAAGGATGAGAAGTGACTTGATAGAGGTGTACAAGATGATGAAAGGCATAGATAGAGTGGATACCCAGACACTTTTTCCCAGGATGGAAATGACTATTATGAGGGGGCATAATTTTAAGGTGATTGAAGGAAGGTATAGGGGAGATGTCAGAGGTAGGTTCTTCACACAGAGAGTGGTGGGCATGTGTAATGCGCTGCCGGCAGTGGTAGTGGAGTCAGATACTTTAAAGACTTTTAAGCGGCTCTTGGATAGGCACATGGAGGATAGTAAAATGTAGGGTATGCAGGGTAGATTGATCTTAGTAGGATAATAGGTTGGCACAACATCATGGGCCGAAGGGCCTGTACTGTGCTGTACTGTTCTATATTCTAAAAAAGGCACCACCCATGACAGTGTGGTAACCCTTCAGTGCCGTCCTGGAGAGTTGGCTGAGAATGGAACTTGGATCTTCCTGTCTTGGGTGCAAGTGTGACCAGTTAAGCATTGGTTGACACGTTTTACAGTGATATGAGATGGGTCTCATTGCCTCTTCTGTGACTAGATTTTGTAATACTTGCTATTTTTGTAATAAAGGTTGAATGAATTGCATAATACTTCTTCCTTAGATGTGTCAGCAGCAGTCTAATAACTGTATTCTGCCAAGATTTGTATGAATAGAACCAGTTAAACCTGATGAAATGGTGGGCGTTCTAATGAAAATTTTGAAATGGACATAATCTAAATAATGGGGCTTGAAGATTTTAAGTGATGGAATTGTGACTATTTCCATTAGCAGCTTGTTACTTTCTGAGATTGTGGGAATAAAGATTGTTGATATAAACTCATAAAATAGTAGAGCAACTCAGCAGGGATGGTGGCATCTGTGAAAAGAGAAACAGAGTTCACATTTCAAATCTTGTACAGCTCTTCTTCAGAACTATAGTTATGTGGAGGTTCAAAATAAGACTCATACCTGACTCAAAACGTTGACTCTGTTTCTCTGTTCACAGGCGCTGCTAGACCTGCTGAGTTTCTCCAGCATTCTTTGTGTTTGCTTCAGATTTCCAGCATCAACATTATTTTGCCTTTGTAAGATTGTTGATAATTGTACTGGAAACAAATGGGGCAGAATCCAATTGGGGTCTGAGCAATGTGGGCTATGGAGAGATGTGCAGCAGAATAGGGTGACAACAGCAATGAGGCCCATCTTGATGTCAGGATTAAATTGTGCCATCTTTTATGCTTTTTACAAACACTATGAAGAGATTCTCATTAGGCAGCTGCCTGTTGCAAAGTGATGTGCTTATTAAATATATTGTTATTAGACCAAATCACCTTATTTGATATTTGGTCTCTTATCTTACCAAACTCGCCAAACAAGCTCAACATTGGGAAAGACCAACAAGAAAACCAGAGCAAGCACTGAGCAAATTTGACTGATATGATATTCATGTTGGGAACTGGGCAATGGCCACTTGGACCCTATGTCCAGGGACATTGGCATCCAACATGTGCCAACTTCTAAGAATCCTCATGCCACATCTCTGATTTACTGACAGGATGTTTCTGCACTTCTGTGCTGCATTTTGGGCTGCACCAGCAACTATCATTACAATGCAACAGCAAGGGCACAGTACGATCAGGGGCATGCACCCAGATCATGGACTGGACTAGGCTGCATCTCTGGCTTTTAGCCTGCTGTCATAGCACTTAGTCTGAGCCTACCCGGATGCTAATGCATCCCTGCCTTGCATTGCCTCTTTGCTCTTTGGTCCCTCAGCCAGGTTCATTTTACCATTGTCTTGTCTGGTCATTTAGCACAAACTCAGAGTCTTGAAGTTTATCATAGTTGCCAGCAAAGCCAAGAGGGACAGCTTTCGGTTAGGGATTGCACCATAGTAAATCAAGAGCAGTCTCTGTTGCCAGTCAAGGCCTTGGTTGGGGTAATCAGAGTCAGGATCTTCTCATAAGGGGTAAGAAGTTGAATGATAGGCAGCACACCACCCATCTTTTCTCTTGCTGCCTTATTGTGGATTGTTTTCCTCATGGAGTGAGATGAGGCAGGTATTAGAGAAGATGAAAATTGGTGGCACAGCTGTTACTGCTGATACAGGTAGGAAGATGACCAAGTGATTAGGCATCACAGAGGGCATGCAGGATTAGTGGGATCTGGGGTTGGGGTTGGTGACAGAAAATAGCGAACATGTTGTAGGCAATACTGAGAGCGGTAGAGCATGTTGGAGGTGAGTACAGTAGCAGAGTGTGAGGTATCAGAGAGAATATGGTGGCACTGAGGCTAGTGGAGTGGAGAAAGACATTGACCTCCTTACAATGTTGTGCATTCCTCCAGTTGGCTGAGATTGCTTTTATGCTGGTTGGCAACCTTTAGACCAAGCTAGCATGGACTGGTGTTGTGGCATCCACTGCTGGTCCTGGGAGAGGAGAAAGAACCACAGCAGCACCACCTCATCCAGCGGGACATACAGGATCCTGCCCACAAATCAGGGTGCTATCTGCTGTGTCCAGGGCAAATGTCAGCAACTATGTAGGGCAGCTCCTGGCTAACAGTGCTTGTCCAGAAGAGCAAATGGCCTTTAAAGAGAGTGTGGACGTTAGGACAGCTTGATACCTACTTCGTGGCAGCTTTTCCAGGAACTATGCAGAATAAGTTGGGGTAGAAACCGGACATGAAGGACACCACAGGGGTATGATTGGTAATTCATGAGATGGGTTTGATACGATATGTTGAGAGAAACCTTCAATAAATGTGATACAACTCAGACTTGGCCAAAAAACATAAAATTCAGCCCACCCTGTATTTTTTAATCTTGTTAGGAAGGTCCTTAGTACATATCAGGAGAAGTGTCCCAACGTAGTTCCTTTGAGCACTTGGGAGAGGACATCACAAGATATGATTCTTATCACACTCCACTTTATGTCTTCTGTTGGTAAGAAAATGCAGATCCAATTTAATGATAATCAACAATGATTTTAGCACAAACAAAAGTACTTTCTGAAGGCAATCGAACAAACTATTCTTCATTATTGAGCATTGAATCAAAGTTTCACCACAAATCCATGTAGAACACTTTATGCTGGATATAATCTTCAGATTAATCATTCTCCTGCATTCTCACTGATTTTCTCTTTGAAAAACATAGTTAAGAAAAAACAATATTGGCGTAATGTGGTAGATTTTAAAACTAGAGTGCTCAGCAAAACAATGGCAGGACTACATTTGAGGAATTTTGTGTTCAAAGTTCACCATACCCTGCATGAGAACAAAGTGAAATGGAATGCCCTTATCTCCATGTTCAAGTTTCTAACACCCACTTTAGTCACACAGAATTCTAGTATATAAAATCCCTTTGTATATTCCAATAATTTAAGCTTCACAATTGACCTGTAGCTGCAAGTTTTTGCCAAATGGTACCATATTCCATATGTCTATTTAATAGATATTATGAGGCATTTTGATACTTGATAGGAAGAAACTGTTTGTTTCCATTGGCAGGGCCTCAGTGATCAAAAGGTATAGGTTTAAGATAATTGGGACAACCAGACGTGGAGATGAGGAACAAGACAAGACATTACAAAGCAACACAGTGTGGAGTTGGAGGAACACAGCAGGCCAGGCAGCATTAGAGGAGCAGGAAAGCTGACGTTTCGGGTCGGGACTCTTCTTCAGAAATGGGGGAGGGGAAGGGGGCTCTGAAATAAATAGAGAGGGGGTTGGTCGGGCTGGGAATGGTAGGTAGGATGGTGATAGGTGAGTGCAGGTAGGTAGTGGTGGGGATTGGTCAGTGAGGTGGGAGGAACGGTAGGTGGGAGAGAAGACAGACAGGTCAAGGAGGCAGGGATGAGAGGGAGGGTTGGTCATAGGTTGAGGCCGGGGATGGGGAGATTTTGAAGCTAGTAAATTCCACATTGAGACCATTGGGTTGTAGGCTTCCAAGGCGGAATATGAGGTGCTGTTCCTCCGGTTTCCGGGTGGCGTCGTTGTGACACTGGAGGTGACCCAGGATGGACATGTCGTCTAGGGAATGGGAGGGGGAGTTGAAATGGTTCGTGACTGGGAGGTGTTGTCGTTTGTCATGAACCGAGTGCAGGTGCTCTATAAAGCAGACTCCGGGCCTCAGCTTGGTCTTACCGATGTAGAGGAGGCCACATTGGGAATTGCGGATGCAATAGACCACATTAGTGGATGTGAAGGTGAACATCTGTGATGTGGAAGGTTTTTTTGGGGCCTGGGATGGAGGTGAGGGGGGAGGTGAAGGGGCAGGTGTAGCACCTCCTGTGTTTGCAGGGAAAGGTGCTGAGGGTGGTGGGGCTAGTGCGGAGTGTGGAGCGGACGAGGGAGTCACGGAGAGAGCGGTCCCTTCGGAAGGCAGATAAGGGTGGGGAGGGAAATATATCCTTCATTGAATCCAGAGGTTAATGGGGTGATACGTTAAGACAAGGGGGATTCTGTCTTTGTTTTTATTGTGGGGAGGGGTGTGAGGGCTGAGATGCAGGAAATGTAAGAGATGCAGTTGAGGGCATTTTCGATCACAAAGGGGGAAAGTTGCAATCCTTGAAATACGAGGACATCTGGGATGTTCGGGAGTGGAACGCCTCATCTCGGGAGCAGATGCGATGGAGGCAGAGGAAGTTGTTTTGACCTGGAATGCACTGGTTGAAAAGGTGGTTGAAGTTGATTGTATAGTAAATTTCAAAAGGGAACTGGATATATATAGTAATATTTTTACAAGAAAAGCAGGAAAGAGCATGGGGCGTATGATTCATGTGTCTGAAATGGATGATTCCCTGACTGTCAATTTTGACTGGAGTGCAGGCAAATAAGTATGACTTTAATACACACAAAGGCAGAATCTGGGAGGCAAAGATGACAGTAAAGAGCCTCATTATTTACAAGCGCACTTTGAAAATGTGAAAATTTTCATAATTGTTCAATCCAATGAATGCTTGGATAACCACAGCCTGAGCCTGTGGAACGTTTTACCACCTGTGAAGGCAGTTCAAACAAAGTCATCCAAAAACGCTCAGAGCTATTTCCTGTTCGCCCATCAGCCTGGAAATTAAGAGGACTGAGATGGTGGCATTGTGGTCACTGAACTAAATAGCCTAGAGGCTCAGGCTAATGCTTTTGGAGCATGAGTTCAAAGCCTCCCATAGCAACTGGTGAAATTTAAATTCAAAGAATAAATCTGCCGTTATAAATTAGTTACTAACAGTTGCCATGAAATTATCATTGGTTGTGGTAAACGCAATCTGGTTCAATAATGTTCTTTAGGAAAGGACATCTGCCATGCAGACTCCACACTAAAAAAACCAAAGAACTGCGGCTGCTGGAAATCTGAAACAAAAGAAGAAATTGCTGGAAAAACACAGCCGGTCTGGCAGCATCTATGGAGACAAATTGGATCCAGTGACTTTTCTTAAGAACTGTTGGTTACTGGGAGGAATCTACATATGCTGAAGACCTTTGGGAGGGAAGGGGTGAGTGAATTGGTGGAGTCGGAGCCCAGACAGAGGGAGATATGCCAGGGGTAGGTAAACATTGAGAATATGGACAGCAGACCAGGAAAGAAGGAAAGCTGAATAAGTGATACCCATGCTACACCTTTGATCTGAAGAAAGTGAGAGGAATTAAAGGAGAAATTGTTCAGGATGAGAGTTAGCTCAGCCAGGCAGAGAGGGTAGTGGTGGATGGGAATTGTTCAGGCCTTCTTTCAAGGAAGAAGTGGAGGCCCTTAAGACCATACTAATGGGGGATATAGAAGCAGGCTGTACGGGATTGGGGGATTATGAGCTGGGAGGCTGTAGCAGGGAGATCACATGATAAGTTTGGTGACAATTGTGGACACAATGACCTGATGCTTGATGGTGGGGTCATGGGCTTGGGAAGATAGGAGGAGTTGCTCAACAGCTGGTACTCAGCCTCCATAATGTAGAGGTCAGTATGCCAAACATCAACAGCACTGCCACCCTTGTCAACAGGCTTGATTACAGAGTCAGGATTAGATCAGAGAATATGGGGCACAGCATGTTCAGAGAGAGGTTCAAGTGGATGAGGCAGGTCAATGTCACATCAACAGTTCCTGATGAACAGGTCAAGTGCGGGTAAAAGGCCAGTGAAAGAGGTCCAGGTGGAGTGACAGTATTGGAGGTGGGTGAAAGGGTCTGTGGGATGCAGAGAGGACTCCTGTCCAATGAAATGGGTACAGTGGTGAAGGCAGCGGAAGAAGAGTTCAATGTCAATGTCATGCTCCAGATACCCTAATTGCTGTGCAAATGCCATTCCATTCTTTCAGTTTCTCCATTTCAATCATGTCTGTTCTCATGTTTCCACCTTGCTCCTGGTATGTCTTCCTTTTCTGAAACCAAGCCTTCCAACCACCAACCCCGCATCGTAATTGACATCGTAATTGATCCTCAATCATGTCTATCCCATTTCCAAAATTTTTTTCTCTCGTCCTTTCCCCTCCCTCCCAGTGCTATAGTAGGTTTCTCACTTTCCTCACCTTCCACTCCTCCACTCTCACTATTCAACAGATCATCCGCTACCCTTTCCACCACATCCAATGTAATGTCATCACCAAACATATCTCCCACTTATCTCCCTTCCAGCAATCTTAATTGATTGTTCCCTCCAACCTTCAATTACCTCCCAAATCCCCTCTCCTTCCCATGGTACCTGTGCATGCAAGTGCAGGAGGTGAAACACTTGCCTTTTTACATTTCTCTCCTCACTGTTCATCATCACAAATACTTCAATTAGGTGAAACAGTGAATTGTGTACATTTTTTTTCAATTAACTACACTGTATTTGTGGCTCTAATGTTGTCTGTTCTTCACTGAAGAGACAAAATGCAGATTGGAATGCAAATTTGTGGAGCACCTCCATTCAGTTTACAAGCATCCACAGAGCTTCCAATAGCTTGCCATTTTAATTCTCCATCATGCTCTCACTGTTATTTCTATCCTCGGTCACCCAGTATTTCAATGAAGCTCAGCCTAAAATCAAGGAACAACTCAATTAGGCACTCTACAGATTTCCACTCAACATAATGTTTAGTAATGTAGACTACAATCTCCCTCTCCATTTTGATTCTCCTGTCTCAATTAGCATTGATTTTGCTGTCTCTGCTTTCTCTGGTTTGTGTTTTTGCATGACAGCTATTCATCATTCTGCCATTTCCACCTCTTCCAGACACATCTTTTCTTTCTTTCCTTGTCCATTGTCAACTCCTTTGGCCCTGCACCACCAAATCTTTTGTCATTTAATTTCTCCTGTATTCCATCTCATCACAAGCATAATCTTTTGTTCTTTTTCTTCCCTACAATCTATCTTTCACCTGCTTAAAACCTGTTTTATTTCATTGACTTTTAAGATTTGATAAAGTGCCACACATTAGGCTGCTTAATAAGATAAAAGCCCATGGAAGTAGTATATTAGCATAGATAACCGGTTGGCTAACGAAGAGAAGTTGGAGAGTTGGGATATGGTGTCATTGTCAAGATGGTAACCTGTAACTAGTAGTGTGCCACAGGGATCAGTGCTGGGGTCACATAATATATTAATGACTTAGATGAGGAAAGTGAATGTACTACAGTTTTGTAGATGACACAAAAATAGGTGGGAAAGCAGGTGGGAGGATGACACAAAGAATCTACAGAGGGATATAGACAGGATAAGAGAGTGGGAAGAAAACATGGCAGGTGGAATATAATGTGGGAAAATGTAAGGCTATGCATTTTTGCAGTAAGATTAGAGGAGCTGCATGTTATTTATATCGAGAATAACTGCCAAAAGCTACAGAACAGAGGAATTTTGGAGTTCTCTTCCATAAATCATAAAAAGCTAGTATCTAGTTTTGGTGGGTAATAGGGAAGGCAAATGGAATGTTGGCCTCATGGGAGAATCTAGAACCAGAGGGCATAATTTCAGAAAAGGGGTTGCACATTTAATGCAGAGGTGAGGAGGAATTTCTTTTGTCAGAAGTGAATCTGCAGGATTCTTTATCTCAGAGGACTGTTGAGGCTGAGTCATTAGCTATATTCAAGGCTAAGACAGACAGGTTCTTAATCAGTAAGGAAATCAAGGGTTATGGGGAAAAGCAGGACAGTGGAGTTGAGGATAATCAGATCAACCATGATCTTATTGAATCATGAATTAGACTTTATGGGCTGAATGGCCTACTCCTGCTCCTACATCTTATCGTCTTTCAGATTTCCAGAAATTGTTTTTGCTTTTTTATATTATTGTGCATTGGTAATTGGAGTACTGTGCATACATATATATTAATGTAAGGACTTTCAGAAGGACATGTTGAACAGAATATTAACTGCTGAATGGAGGTGGGTCAAGTTTGACAAGGGGTGGTACTGAGTGGGTAACACAAACATGATCCTGCCCACTTCCAGATTTGACCCAGAAGGGTTTACAGAATAATGGAGAACCTTTGAGCAGCTGTCAGGAAAATCATTAAAATATGCAAGTATGAAATGAGCTTTGAATTTAGTCCTGTATTCTGACTTTAACAACCAGTGCACAAATTCCTGGAGTTCTCTGCATCTTAACAGGGTCACAGAGGTTAGTGCTCAGTGGGGAAAGATTAATAAAACTTAATAAAACTGCTTAGCTTGTGGCCTGCCACAGTAAAAGGCTTGTGCTTGCAGAATTAGTTCAAAGAGCCTGAAATCACTGCTTTGAGAGTTACCTCCAACATTTTAGAAATACTTTCAACTACTTTGGAGCATTCTCAGATTATTCAAAGATACATGATGTTTTGAAAGGAGAGGAGCTAGGAACAGGTAGACCACTGTCTCTCTTAAGTTATGATAAAAGTGGGAGGAGTTTACCATCATTTTAATTTTACTGCTCCAATGAAAATAAAAATACTTTGTCCAGTCACCTTATCCATATCAGATTGTAAAAAAAAATCCATCAGTTAAGTTTCCTAATAATCACAATTCTGGGTTTATTATCAAAACAAAACTTATTCACTAAAAATGCAACAATTGGTTAAGATTACCAAGCAGTAATATAGTAATATAAATGCCATCTCACTAAATATACCAAAAGACAGACAGACAAACATGCATGCACATACACAAAGAACAAAATGAAAAAAAAACAGCTCTCTCTGCAGAAGTTGTTTTTCTGGGAAAGAAAACTTCAGTCAGTTGATTATTCATAAGTGCAAGTGGTTAAAGCCTAAAAGCAAAAGCAAAATAATGTGGATGCTGGATATCAAAAATAAAATAAAACAGAGAATTTTGGAGGAATTCAGCAGGTTTGGCAGCAACTGTGAGAGAGAAACAGAGCTGTTTCTCACTTCATAGATGCTGCCAGACCTGCTGAGTTCCTTCAGCCCTTTCTGTTTCTATTTTTGATAAAGCACGGGACATGTTTAAGAGACTAATATCCATATGTTGAATCAAATAGCAAAAGACTTTCGGAAATTTTCAAGTGTTTTATTGTCAACCTAGAGTTTAGCTCAAACACCAGCATCCAACATTCCCTACTGGACACTTCCTCTGTTCAGAGTCAACCACAGCCCAGCCCCCCACCACAAAGAAGAACGAGCATAGGTCTTTTTGAAGACCTAACAGCAAATTGCCCAGTTAATCAACTAAAGAAGTGACAGTTAGCAAGCACATCCCAGGGCAGTCCAATAATAACAAAAAGAAGAAGAAAGGGTAGGGAAAGTGGGAGGAGTTATATCAAAGTAGTGGTGGAGGGGGAGATAATAAACACCTCCCCCTTGTGGTGCCCACCAGTCACTGAAAGTTTTGAAAGCGCTAATGGACATCACATGTTCACTCTCTAAGGACACCTGAGCACAAATATAGCTGCGGAAAAATAGAAGGCAGTTAGGATTTACGACCCCCTCCATGGTCCGCTGCCTGGACCTGTTGACGTCCACCTTGGCCAGATGCTGAAGCAGGCCTACAAGGTGACCCTCTGACTTGCACAAACCTCTACCTCGAGAGCCAAAGATCAGGAACATGGGGTTGAAGTGCAACCAAAAGAATTACAAAAGATTTATCAAATAACTAAAACAGAGTGCAACTACCCACAGCTAATATATACATGATCCACAGACTCTATGATATTACAGAATAAGCTGTTGGGCTGGGAGTTCATGAACCTGCAGCATGCAACAGTCTACATCCCAGGTCCCCGATAGTGTGTAGAGGAACCAAGCAATTTTTTTTTAGTTGGTGACACTATAATTGCACCACAGGAGCTGCTAAGACATGACTCACATTTTTAAATTACCCAAGTAATCAAGTAAACAGTGAATTAACAAGCACTGCCCACCAGGGATAATTCAACAACAACAAAAGTAGAAGAGCTTAGGAAAAGAGGGAGTGGACTAAATCAACATGGAGTTGAGTGAAAATATTACACACAGCTACCGCAGTGCCTACATCTGTTTAAATGCCTTGACAGAATTAATAGGCACCAAGTTCTCCCTCTCGAAGGACCCTCGGACATGACTGGAAATCCACATATAGTGTAGTACAGAATGGGGCCTTCAGAGTCTGTACCACTAAAACACTGTACAACCTACACTAGTCCCACTTTCCTGCAGGAGGCCCATAGCCTTGAATAATATGACACTTCAAGTACTCATCGAAGTACTTTTTAAAGGTTGTGATGCTCTCCACCTCAACTACCCTTCAGGCAGTGTATTCTAGATCCCCACAACCCTCTGAGGGAAAATGTTTTTCCTCAAAACCTTTCTAAATCTCCTGATTTTCACTTTAAAGTTATGCCCATTGTTATTGACCCTTTGACTTAGGGGAACAGCTGCTTTCAAGCCACCTTGCCATGCCCCCTATAATCTTAAAAACCTCTATCAGGTCCCCCCTCATCCTTCTCTGTTGCAAAGAAAATAGCCCGAGCTATCCAGCTTCTCTTCACAGTTGAAATATTCTATCCCAGGTAACATCCTAGTGAATCTCCTCTGTACCCCCTCCAGTGCAATCACATCCTTCTTACAGTGCAGTGACCGGAACTGCGTAGAGTACTCCAGCTGTGGCCGAACCAAAGTTCTGTACAGCTGCAACATGACTAAATTGCTCGTATAATCTATGCCAAGACCGATAAAGGCAAGTGTCTCGTATGCCTACTTAACTACCAGATTAACATGACCTGCCACCTTCAGGAATCCATAGACAACCATCTCAAGATTCTTCTGTTCTGCTGAGCTTCCTAGTGTCCTGCCAATCACTGAGTTCTCCCTTGTCTTGATCTTTCTTCCAAAGTGCATCACCTCACATTTATCAGGGTTAAGTTCCATCTGCCACTGATCTGTTTATCTGACTAAAACATTTATATAGATCA
This sequence comes from Rhincodon typus, assembly GCF_021869965.1. NCBI lineage: Eukaryota > Metazoa > Chordata > Chondrichthyes > Orectolobiformes > Rhincodontidae > Rhincodon > Rhincodon typus. Next base: position 26,964,161 of record NC_063340.1, on the reverse strand, counting down.
TAGACAACAAGGTGCAGGGCTGGATGAACACAGCAGGCCAAGCAGCATCATAGGAGCAGAAAGGCTGACGTTTCGGGCCAAGACCCTTCGTCAGAAAAGGGGGAGGGGAAGGGGGTTCTGAAATAAATAGGGAGAGAGTGGGAGGCGGATAGAAGATGGATAGAGGAGAGGATAGGTAGAGAGGAAACAAACAGGTCGAAGAGGCGGGGATGGAGCCAGTAAAGGTGAGTTTAGGTGGGGAGTTAGGGAGGGGATAGGTCAGTCCAGGGAGGACGGACAGGTCAAGAGGGCGGGATGAGGTTAGTCGGTAGGAGATGGGGTTGCGGCTTGAGGTGGGAGGAGGGAATAGGTGGGAGGAAGAACACCCCGTCCACGCAATAAGAACCAAAAAAGAATCCCCCTCGTCCTCACATACCACCCCACCAACCTCCGGATCCAACGCATCATCCTCTGACACTTCCGCCATCTGCAATCCGACCCCACCACCAAAGACATCTTTCCCTCCCCACCCTTATCTGCTTTCCAGAGGGACCACTCTCTCCGTGACTCCCTTGTCCGCTCCACACTCCCCTCCAGCCCCACCACACCCGGCACTTTTCCCTGCAACCGCAGGAAGTGCTACACCTGCCCCCATACCTCCTCCCTCACTCCCATCCCAGGCCCCAAGAAGACTTTCCACATCAAGCAGATGTTCACCTGCACATCTGCCAATGTGGTATACTGCATCCGCTGTAACCGTTGTGGCCTCCTCTACATCGGGGAAACCAAGCGGAGGCTCGGGGACTGCTTTGCAGAACACCTACGCTCGGTTCGCAATAAACAACTACACCTCCCAGTCGCGAACCATTTCAACTCCCCCTCCCATTCCTCAGACGACATGTTCATCCTGGGCCTCCTGCAGTGCCACAACGATGCCACCCGAAGGTTGCAGGAACAGCAACTCATATTCCGCTTGGGAACCCTGCAGCCCAATGGTATCGATGTGGATTTCACAAGCTTCAAAATCTCCTCTCCCCCTACCGCATCCCAAAACCAGTCCAGCTCGTCCCCGCCTCCCTAACCTGTTCTTCCTCCCACCTATCCCCTCCTCCCACCTCAAGCCGCACCCCCATCTCCTACCTACTAACCTCATCCCGCCCCCTTGACCTGTCCGTCCTCCCTGGACTGACCTATCCCCTCCCTAACTCCCCACCTACACTCACCTTTACTGGCTCCATCCCCGCCTCTTTGACCTGTTTGTTTCCTCTCCACCTATCCTTTCCTCTATCCATCTTCTATCCGCCTCCCACTCTCTCCCTATTTATTTCAGAACCCCCTTCCCCTCCCCCTTTTCTGATGAAGGGTCTAGGCTCGAAATGTCAGCCTTTCTGCTCCTATGATGCTGCTTGACCTGCTGTGTTCATTCAGCCCTGCACCTTGTTGTCTCATGGTCTGATATGTGTCTGTATCTGTCTACATGTGTGTAAATGCTCTTACAATGTCACTAGTATTATCCTCGATCATTACGCGCCTCAGGGCATTGACCTTTAGAAGTTCATAGAAGTCATAAGATGTGTAACAAGACAGGACAGCATGATTTTATTTAAATTTTCAAGTCTTCTTTCTGACATTGCTGACTCACAATGCCCTGGAAGGATCTTCGACTGAAGGTGGAGGGCCATACATCAAAGGTCTTTCGAGCAGCAGGATTTCACAAGGTAGTGACCCTTTCTGATGAAGGGTCTAGGCCCGAAACGTCAGCCTTTCTGCTCCTATGATGCTGCTTGGCCTGCTGTGTTCATCCAGCTCTGCATCTTGTTGTCTCAGATTTCACAAGGTGTCTGCTTGGCCTTTCCCTTTCCAATATAATGATAATGAGTGGGGTTTCAGGCATGGGCATGAATAAACATGATGTGACACAGTTGAGTAAAGCTTACACCATTGGGAGAAGAGTTAAATTGCAACAAAGAATAATTATGATGTTTTCCTCCTCTGACAATAGCCATGTCAGATGGCAATGTAGCTCAATTTGTTCCATTGTCCGGGATCTCTGAAATGGGTGAGGATGGGACAGAGGCAAATACCTCACGCCAAAGCAATGCAGTTAAAGAGGGAGGGCAATGTCTTGAGGGTGACATACTTGTCTCCGAGAATGGTGATGATGGTAGGAATTAATTGATCATTTTAAATGTAACAGTGTTTGAGGAGGGCAAAACTCATGATATTTTGCCTATTTTCTGGTTTTAACTGCAGCACCTGCACCTTTTCATCAGCAGCAGGTCCCTGCATCTTGACCAACTGTAGCCCAAAGTAGAGACACTGCTGCTGTCATCTATCACACAAGACATCATGTAATGTGGCAGGAGTGTGTTGTGTTAGCCTCACAGCTGCAGTATACCTTTTAAGGGACATTATGTTATGATGGCAGATCAGAACACCAAAATTCTATGGGCATTTTTAGCCCTTAATTCCAATATATCTTTATTAAAGAGGACTGCCAAAGATACAAAATGACTGCAGGTGTAAATTCAATGGCTGGCAAAAAATCTGTGTGGGATAGATGGAATGTATCATCTAAAGGTATCAAATAGGCCTCAAACAAAGGGCAGTTCGAAGTAATGAGGAGGCTGAATTTTCCTCCCACCTTCAGTGGAGAGCTACCTTTTGTAGACATTTTTGTATATTCTTGGAAGTGAAAACCACAAAAGGGGGGCTAAAAGACAGCTTCAACATTCATCTGTGTGCTATGATTAGATTGCTGTAGATTGATGTCTATGGAAGTCACAGTTTGAGAGCAGCAGGTGAGGAAAGTGATTCTCTCTCAGTCTTAGTGCTGTAAACTATTTAATAAGGGAATCAGATTGAACAGTTCTGATGAAGGGTCAACTGGATCCAAAATGTTGACTCTGCTTTCTCTGCACAGATTCTGCCAGACCTACTGAGTTTCTCCATCAAGTTCCATTTTTGTTTCAGATTTCCAGCAAGTTCTTGGTTTTATTTCAGAATCATAATATGTCCACAAAAACACTGCCCTGCATTAATCAGTATTATTTTATGCCTTATGTTTTTCTGAATTACCTCACCAGATTGTCTCCTGTTGCCTGAATGGTTAAGTCAGATGGAAAAGTTGTAACCTGAAACCATTAGGTTGACATCAATGAATGAAGTACAAAGCCCTATTAAGAAGTGCCTAAGTCACAAGTGAATGCAGATCCTTAGAGTACTCTGGGAAGTGCTGCACAAGTCAGCAGTCCTAGGTTGAAATGAGCTACTAGTGCTGTGGTGATTTTCATTGGCATTGACAAGGTAGCATGGCATCTCAAGGTTGGCATCATGTCTTCATTCAACATTTCACTGAGGCTTTCAATTGTATTTTTGTTGAATGGTAATTTCCTGATATAGTTCCTCAGACATCATATCTGTATGTATACTCTTTGGGCTGGGTAATTGCTCCTCTGCACAATCAATCAAACATGAGCTGGATTTTTCTTTTGTCCCTGTGCCTGCGTTGTGCATTCAACGCAAGCAACACAATGCCAGAATTGAAACCTGAATGCTGAGGAAGAAAGTGGCAAACGTATCTATCACTAAAGGTTTCAATATAGGGATACTGGAAGACTTACTGAAGGTGATTGATAATATCAGCTACCAGCTCACTTGCATATATTTTATATCATTTCATGACAGTGAATTATAAAACACAGCACAACTCTATCAGATATTTCAAATATGATTTCTAAAAATGTTATAAAGATCTATTACAGACACTCTTAGCACTGAAATACATCATTTGGCATCACTGAGCAATATCTTTACCTGAAACTTTTGGCATGTCTTCAACATCATTAATTCCAAAGGACAATTTTCACTTAATCTCATGAGCACTGAAATGTAATCTCTCAGTATCAGTTGGAAACAATTGCATGGAGGAGTTGTAAATTAACATTCCAAGTTGTCATGAACTGACATCATTGTCATTAATTGACATTGAATATAACCATAGCACACAAGCATTTGCATGTTAACCATATTGTGAGTTCCTCTATACTTTCAGCTGACTGAAACACAGAGTTGATTTGACTAAGTCTCTGCAGTGAGATAATTTGACTAACTCTTCCTACAGTTTATCATGCAGTCTATACCATTTTCTATAGTTTTGTAGGCTGAGTGTAGCTGTGTCTTAAGAATTCAAGCGTATGTTTATTTCTAGGTGGGTCTTAGAGACATTAAATGTCAGTCCACAATTTTTTGATGGTTGCTTATAGCTCAAACCATAACCTGAATAGTTACTGACCACTTCCAGATACCCTGCATGTAGCCACTGGTAGTTCCTTGTGCCAGATCATATGGAAAACATCTATTCCCAGTGTTGACTTTCCACTCACTTCAGCTGCTGCGGCGTATTGAGAATTTCTCATTGATTCATGTAAAGACCTTCAACGTTCTCAGGATCAAATGCAAATACCCTGGCATCACTCTTGTTGGCTTCTACAAGTTGTCTCACTTGTCTGCAATTAGAACAACTAAATTCCTCACTGAACTGTGTCATGTTCATGACACTAACTTTTGCATGCAAATCACAGGTTCCAAGTAGTGGGAGTAGCTTTACATTGACTTCTCCTCTGATGATCACAGCTCACATCAGAACTAAGCATGTGCATCTTTCCAAGTATCTCACAAAATTTCTTCAAGTAAAACTTCATGCACAGTTTTCTTTCATAACACCAAAGGCCATCATTCTTCTAAATTCCAGTGAATACAATCCTAACCAACTCAAACTTTCCTCATACATTAGTCCTGCCATCACAGGAATCAATTTGGTGAACCAAAACAGAAATTGTGAGAAAATCTCAGTAGGTTTGGCAGCATCTGTGCAGAGAAAGCAGAGTTAATATTTCAGGTCCAGTGACCCTTCTTTAGAACTGATGGTAGCTAGGAAAAGGTTGGTAATTATACAGAAGATGGGGTGGAGGAGGTGGGAGAGTAGACAATAGGTAGAGATAGAGTCCCAAAGAGAAAGATAAACAGCTGTATAGACAAAGGACTGGGTAAAGGTCAGAAATCACGCGTCACCGTGTTATAGCCAACAGATTTATTTGAAAGCACAAGCTTTCAGAGTCTTACTCCTTCTTCAGGTGTTATTGAGAGAGGGAGTATCAGACACAGAATTTATAATTAGAAGATCAAAGGGTCACATTATTAATGAGGATCTACTAAACAAACCTAAGATGCTGTTAAATCTTCAATCAGTTGGAAGATTTTAATTGATTAATACGTATATGCAAAACCCCAAATTCCTTTGAAGTCACTGCCCTGAGAGAATTAAAGGTTTTATTAGTGTAAAGAAGAGGTGACATTTTAGGTCAGACAATGCATGGTAGGTGTGAGGCCTTGGTTAGATTCTGTTTGTGTTTTGGTTTGGAGTCAGACTGGTGTTATTTCTAAAGTAGGAAGTAATAAAATGCCACATTGACTGACTGTCTATAAATTGTATGCTTTTTGAACAAAATAGAATGTATCTGCAAATACAAATTGTGTGAGTGTATGTGTGTATGTGTGTGTGTGTCACACACTCTTTCTCTCTCTCTCTCCACACACACACACACATTCTTTCTCTCTCTCCCTCAAACACACACTCTCTCTCTCTCCTCCCTCTCTCACACATACACATACCCACATCCACTGGTTCCCCCTGATCAACTGTACTAGATACATCCTTGATGAATTTCAGTAGATTTGTCAATCATGATTTCCCTTTTGTAATCCATGCTGCCTGTGCCTGATACTATAACTGTTTTCTAAGTGCTGTGCTATAAAATCCTTGAAAATAGACTCTAGCATCTTCCCCCACTACTGACGTCAGACTCACTGGTCGATAATTCCCTTTTTTCTCTTTACCTCCCATTTTAAATAGTGGGGTTTCATTAGCTACCCTCCAATCTGTTGAAACTATTCCAGAATCTAAAGAATTGTGGAAGATGAACACTGTACATCTATTATTTCTAGGATCACTTCCTTAAGTACTCTGGCATACAGAGTATCAAGCCCTGGGGTTTTATTTGCCTTCAATCTCATCAATTTCCCCTACACCATTTCTCTATTAATATAGATTTACTTCAGTTCCTCCCTCTCACTAAACTCTGTGTTCCCCATTATTTCTGTTGTGTTATGTCCTCCTTTATGAAGCAGAAGAGAAATATGAATTTAGTTCATCAACCATTCATTGCTGTCCATTATAAATTCCCCCATTACTGACTTGAGAGATCTACATTATTTTTCACAAACTTTTTTTCCCTTTACATACCTATAGAAATGTTTATAGTCAGTTCTTCTGTTTCTCACTAATTACTCTCATACTCTGTTTTCCGTTTCTTATTCAATCCCTTGCTCCTCCCTTGCTGATTTCTAAATTGTTCCCAATCCTCAGGACTGTTTTTCTTTCTTGCCAACTTGTATACCACTTTTTGCATCTAAGAGTATCTCTAACTTCTTTTGTAAACCATTGTTGGTCACTGTTCTCTTTGCACACTTGTGCCAGGCAAGAATAAACATTTTTTGTAGTTCCTCCATTTTCCCTTTGAATGTTTGCCATTGCCTATCCACTGTCATTTATTTCAATAATGTTCCCAGTCTACCATTGCCAACTCATGCCTCACACCATCATAGTTTCCCTATTAAGATTCAGGACTCTCATCTCAGAATCAATTAGTTCACTCTCCATCTTGCTGAAGAATTCTATCATATTATGGTCTCTCATCCCCAAGGAATGTCTCACAACTACATTACCAAATTATTCCTTTTTTATTACATAATACACAGTCTAAGATGGCCTATTCTCTAGTTGGTTCCTCAACATATTGCTCCAGAAAACCATCCTGTACACTTTCTAGGAATTCCTCTTCTGCAGTATTGTGACTACTTTGATTCATCCAATCAATATGCCCATGAAAGTCTCCCATAATTACATATGTTTCTTGACTGTATGCATTTCTGATTTCCTGTTCAATGCCATTTCTAATGTCACCCTTACAGTTTGGTGGCCTATATGCCACCCGCACTCATGTCTTTTTGCCCCTTGGTATTTCTCAATTCTCAATTTTCAACGGGCTTTTCAGTAAAGTAAAGCAGCTATTCATCTTTATCATATGCTCTCCCAGAGTTAGGATTTGTGCACTCACAAGTATTACTGCTGTCACTTCTGAACATGTTATTGTGATCACAGATTCTGTGAAATGTAGAGATTTCAGTCCAGTGAAATAGTTCTTGAACAGTTACAAAGATGTTCAGCAAGAGTTTAGGGAAGGGCAGTGCAATTTAATAAAGTTTATCAAATCACCCAGCTATTCCCCAGAAAGTCTAGGCCTGAGTACAAGGGTTAATCCTATTAATGCACTTTTTGAGACTGTACTGAGGCACCAATTGAGAGAATGAGATTGGTTTCACATACTTCGCAATTAAGCAAACTTCCATCTGCTAGATCAGTTTCACTTCTAGCAAAGGGGAATTGTCTTGTGTTCCATTAAATTCAACTTCAGTGTCGACTACCGCAAAACAACTAACTGAATGTAAGCATACAAACACATGTTGAAGAAGAGTTGTTGAGATAATCAAACAAACATTGGGTTATTGTGTTGCTTATCAGAAAGGCAGCAGGCAGGTGCACGATGAAATCTGACACTGCAGCAACATAGAGGATGGTGAGTATGGTTTTCACTGTCTTTCATTCCAAAGTATCTTTGGAATTGAGCTACAAGGCAAACCTTTTGTGCCTGTAAGTACCCTTTCATTCTTGAAAAAAATGACTATTGTTCTTCAGGACAGTGAGAGACACGATATAAGAAAACACACATTATTTAAAGCTAAATCGTTACCATCTCCAGGAACTAGCTAGATTGTGACGTTCATCTCTTTCCCTTGACAAGTGCACTCCTGTGCCATACTTCCTGTTTCCCTGGTGTACATTTGAGTAGAGTCTGAGATGTCATGAGAGAATCCATCAGTTTGCAAATAAAAACCATGTGCCAGTGTAATCCATACATAGCACTGAGGGCTACAAAGAGAAAAATTTGTGTGTCTGTGGGCAATATGGCTTACCTTCTAAGTTCAATTTTTTTTTAGTCAATAGGCAGACTGGCACAGCACCCAAGTATCATTGTCAACCTTGCATTTTGTACCTAGATGGGTAGGCTGCTGGGAGTCTATCCCACTAGCAAAGTTGTTGGTGAATCCGCAGTCTTAGAAAATGTATCCTCATGCCTATAAAACTGGATGGAAAATCTTGCACCCTCAGTGTTCTCCTTGGTCTGTGAGTTCAGGTATAGAGGGCTGAGAATAATGGTAATAGCAGCAGCAAGCCAGTTGAGGGAAGTTTGAGCCAGAAATTCCATCAGTGCATCTAGTTGGAGGCATGTTGAGCTGCAAATGTGCCTGTAGAGAGCTTATCAGTGCCAGGGGGAGAGCAAGTGGAGGCAGTAGCAGTCAGGGTTGACATAGTAGTGGCCAGGTGCATTAATAGCAGTCAGGAAAGCAATAGTTTTGACCAAGGAGAGAAGCGGTGGCCTTCAGTGGAGGACCATTAGTGGTTGGGAAAAATGTGTTGGCTAGGAGAAAGAGAACCCATGAGGTCAGGAGAATAGCCAGAGCGGAACCAATTGAAGTGGAGGGAAAGACAAAGTGGGGAAGCATGGAAGTGCTGGATTGTTCTGAACTTCTTTTCTTGCCTCAGCCGGTGGCCAATAGTCTCTCCAATCACCCTCCATGTCGTTATATTTGGATAGTAGTGACCTCATTGCCTCTAGTATGCATGCAAACCCAGCAGTCAGCCAACAGGAGAAGTTCACAATGGTGTTCTGCCTAGGTAAAATCTCCATCAGCATTGAGCCATTGTCTCCCAACCAAGGATGACAATAGGCAAAGTATGACATGCTGAGTAAAGTAAGAAGTGACAAGGAAAGTTCACAGCCAAGAACAAGAAGGTAAACAATTCTTCTATTTTTCTTCACAATCCCTGAAGGCATGAAATGTGGGTTCTGTCCTGTGGCTGCACATCCTGTAGGTAATGGCCCAGAGATGATCTATTTTGTGTTGTTCCAGTTACTGCATGATTTACATCCTCCACCATGTAGATTTGTTTTTTTTTATTCACAGAATGAGGACATCACTGGCTAGGCTAGCATTTATTGCCCATCTTGAATTGCCCAGAGGGCTATCCATCTGGAGTCACATGTAGGCCAGACCAAGTAAGGATGGCAAATTTCCTTCCCTAAAGGGGATTAGTGAACCAGATCGTTTTTTCCAAAAATTGCTTATCATTAGACTCTTAATTCCGGATGTTTATTGAATTCAAATTCCACAATCTGCCATGGTAGGATTTGAACCTGGGTCCCAAGAACATTGCCTGAGTCTCTGGATTAGCAATAGGCTATTGCCTTCCCTTTGGTACTGTCAATGATTATTGCAATACTAGTCTATCAAAAAAATGGTAAGGGATGAAGCTAATATTTTCACTAGAAGAACATTTCACTCTCCATGCACACTGATTTATTTATAGATATTTCCTAATTGACCTGTTTACAGGTGTTATCATATACCTATGGAGCAGGTAAGACTTGAGGCCAGGCTTCCTGGCTCAGAGGTAGGGACCCTATCATTACACCATGAAAGCCTTGCTAATTTATTTATATATTTTTCAGACACAAGGAACAAACTTGCAGTTCAGCGAAAGTACAGTCTCTCCAGCAGCAAAGCTAGCAATGGCATGCAGCAGTGGTTAACTGGGTAGAATAGCAAATAAAAGGGAGGATGGTCGAAATCACTGCAACCAAAAGTGTGAGGAGAACTTGAAAGACTCCACAGCGAAAGCAACAGCAAGACCACAAAAGACTTACTGAAAAGGAAAATAAGTCAGGAATTCTGTTCCCGGCTTTATTCAATTGGTTTCCACAACCCTTAGCTTCCCCAAAGTAGTCAAAGAAGGTAACATGATTTTCTCTTCGTACTAAAGTCACAACTCCTGCAAAGGTACGATTTCCATGTGCAATTGTTCCTTTCCTGGAGGATAATTTTTACACTGAAGGAAGGCCAATCAGTGCAAATTTTAGTGTGCGTTTATTGTGTACAGGACACCAGTGCCCAGCAATTATCCTGAAGAACAAAATGATCACTGAGACGTCACAAAAACAGAAGTTACTGGAAAAGCCCAGCAGATCTGGCAGCATCTATGAAGAAAAAATCAGTGTTAATGTTTTCAGTCTGGTGACCCTTCCTCAGAATCACTGGGATTTGTAGGGTAACATCCTCCCCCCATACAGAGGCCACCCACAAATGATGAAAATCACAAATGGCTGTAAGTGAGAAAGAAGATTTGATATATGTACAAATCACAGAGCAAAGAAAATGATATGGCCTCGCTCTTATTGTTGACACAAGTAGAGAATGATCTTAGTGCAGCCATACATAATGCTCATTATCTGCATTGTCATATACTCAAATGCATTTCCTACCTTGCCGAACAATGCGCAGGAAAAAGCTGAACTTCTGATCAGCAGATGTCTATTGTCACTTGTGAGAACTTGCCAGTCCTCGGCAAGGTGAGGAAGCTGTAACTCAAATTGAGGTACAGATAGCAAGAACTACAGATGCTGGAATCAGAGACAACACAGTGCGAAGCTGGAGGAACACAGCAGGCCAGGCAGCATCAGAGGAGCAGGAAAGTCAACGTTTTGGGTCGGGACCCATCAGAAAAACAAAATTTCTGATGAAACGTCAACTTTCCTGCTTCTCTGATCCTGTGTTCCTCCAGCTCCACACCATAGAATCCCTACAGTGTGGAAACAGGCCATTCAGCCTAACAAGTCCACACCATCCCTCCAAAGAGTATCCCACCCACCTAACCTTAACATCCCTGGGCACTATAGCATGGCCAATCCACCTACCCTGCACGTCTTTGGACTGTGGGAGGAAACCAGAGCACCCAGAGGAAACCCGTGCAGATATGGGGAGAACATACAAACTCCACACAGACGGTCACCCGAGGCTGGAATCAAACCCGGGTCCCTGGTGCTGTGAGGCAGCAGTGCTAACCACTGAGCTACTGTGTTGACTTAAATTGAGGTACTTGCTGCACATTTCCTTCCTGAGAGAGTCCTGCAGTGAGGGCACAGCCACGGCAGCAGGACCTGGAAAGCAACCATTATTCTTAAAGGTTATTTAAGCTGTCAGGGGCTACTTTAACAGTAAGCAGCCATAGAAAAACACATACATGTATTGAATGGGGAGTATTTTTTGGTGGTGACATGAACACACTAAGTTCTGAGATTATAAATGTTTCAACCATTACTAGCTAAAAGGCAGAAACTCATTAGTTATGATGAGATGACTTTGTGGTGAAATGTTGTATTTTAAACACAGATAGCCTCGCCACTCTAATTTTGTTTTCATAAGAACCTTATTCTCCATAATGTGTAGCCAGCCTGATACATGTACTAAAATCATTTAGGCTCCTTTTGATTTGCTGCACAGATAAATTGTAATCCCTTATGAATTGACATAACAATACGTCATCTTCGCAGTGTTCATAAGGTGGCAGGAAAGAAAAATGGAGTGCCAGTGAGGAGCGAGTTGGAAGTCAAGCGCACTGTCAACAGCTGCTGTTTGAGCCCAAGACAGCTGTCCACCACACAGAAGATGGATTTCAGTCACATAATTAGAGATATGCAGCTATTTGATAAATGAGGAGGATCAGTGCTTAGTTGTTTGTACTACCCACATTTTTATTTGGTTACCATCATTTTTGTAGTTGATTGTGTTCATTATTTCACAGTTTTTGCTTTATAGTTCTCATGCTTGTACAATTTTTATAGTTTTCATAATAATTATATTTACAGCTTTCATGGTCTTGAAGATTTTTTGCCATTTTTTGCATTATCTGACAAGTTTAATGAATTCAGTTAATTGCACTATAATTTATTTTCTGTGCTTTTATTTCCCTAGTCTCAAAGTTCAGGCTGTTGATTGACCTCAATATCAATTTATGTCAAACAATTAATACCTTTAAGGGTTTTTGATGCCTTAAATGAAAATCTCTGGATTTCTTTGAGAGCTTCAGTACTTTGATCTCAACAAGAGCTTATTCGATACCTAAGATATACTGACTCTTTGATATTGAAGAGTGCTACCCACTCATTTTAAATGAGAATATTTGATAGCTGCACCCTTTGTAAGAGCAATGAAAGCAAAATCAATCTTGAAATTTTTGATACGGGTCCTATTAGATACTCTGTTAAAACCAAAATCAACCATGCAGCATTACAGAAGCCAGCTAAAAGGCATTTACAAACACACAGTTCACTTCAGAAAGAGCTGATCAATACACCTTCACATACTTGTAACAATGAATTGTAACAAGTCAGTTAAAAGGCATTGCAAGCACATACTCTTCACTTCAAAATGATCTCATCACAGGCCTCTAAAAATAAGGGACCTTTTTAAATGAACAAACATGCGAATTGCCTTAAAATATTTTAAAATGATTGACTTTTCTAATTTTTTACATATTTAATAGAGTTGTAGAGCGATTTAACAACATTAAACCTGCACAAAATATTTTTAATTCACCTTCACAAGCTCTTCAGTAAAACTGCTGCCTTTCCCAACTGTTAGAGTTATAGAGCTGTATAGCACAGAAGAGGTCCTTTGGCCCATTGAGTCTGCAATGATTTATCTACATTGTTCCCATTTTCCAGCACTTGGACCATAGCCTTGAAAGTTATGACACTTCAAGGACTCATCCACATATATTTTACAGATTGTAAAATTTTCCACCCCTACTCCTCTCAGGCTCTGCATTCCAGATTCCTACCAAACATTGGTGCAAAATGTTTTCCTAAAGTCCTATCTAAACCTCCATCCCTTCACTTTAAAATTATGCCCCTTCAACTAAGAGGGACAATTGCTTCCTCTCCACCCTGTCCATGCTCCTCATAATCTTATAAACCCCAATCAGATCCCTCTCAGTCAAATGGAAATCGAGTACAGAACATCTGTAGGTTTCACTTTATCCGCGTTGTTTGTAACTTCTTCAAAAAACTTCAAAAGTACATTTGGATGATGTGGGCAGTATTTATTGTCCATCCTGATTGCCCTTGAGGAGGTGGTGGTGAATTGCCTTTTTAAACAGCTGCAGGAGTTTGACCCAGCAACAATGAAGTGAAGGAACAACACTATAGTCCCAAGTCAGGATGGGTGCACAGGTTGGAGGGGAACACATGGTATTTCCATGTACTTGTCCTTCTAGGTGGGTAGAAGTTGCAGCTTTGAAAGGTACTCTCAAAGGAACCTTAATAGGTTTCGCAGTGGATCTTGTAGTTACTTCCAATCAAAATATTTAAACATTTTGTGACATATCCCTGGGCAGGTGGGACTTGAGCTGGGGCCTGGTGCACAACAGCATGAACACTATCAATGGGCCACAAGACTCCTTGCAATGGATCTTGCATGTTTGGTACACAATACAGCCACTGTCTGTCAGTGGTGGAGGGAATATATTTGTAGAGGAATGGATGGGATGCCAATCAAGTGGGTTGCTTTGTCCTGGATGATGTCAAGCCACTTGAGTGTTGTTGGAGTTGCACTCTTCCAAACAAGTGGAGAGTGCTCGATCATACTCTTGACTCATGCTGTGCAAGTAGGACAGATTTTGGTGAGTCTGCAGATGGTTTACTCACCTCAGAATTACTAGCCTTTGACAGAATCTAATAGGCACTGTATTTATATGTCTATTCCAATTCAATTTTATCATTGGTAATTCACAGGATATTAGTGATGGGGAAGTTTAACATTGTTAATGCCTTTGAATGTCAGGGGAAATGGTTAGAGTCTCTTTATTTGGAGGTGGTCTTCCCTGGCATGTGTGTGACACGAATGTCACTTGCCATTTATCAATGTAAGCCTCAATATTATCCAGGTCTTACTGCATTTTGGCATGGACTGCTTCAGTACCTGAGGAGTTCCAAATAATGCTGAACATTGTGCAATCATCAGCAAATATCCCGACTTTTGAACTTTTGTTAGAGAAAGATCATTGATGAAACAGTTGAAAATGGTTCGGCCTTGAACACCAACCTGAGGATCTTTTGCAGCAACAACCTAAGGCTGAGATGTTTGGTCTCCAAAAATTACAACTATCTTCCTTTCTGCTTGGTAAGAATCCAAACAGTAGAGAGTTTTCCCTAATTCCTATTGAATTGAATTTTGCTAGGTCTCCTTCATGGCACAATCAGTTAAATGCTGCCTTGATATCAAAAAGCGTCACTTTTACTTCATCTCTGGAATGCACCTCTTTGTCCATGTTTGAACAAAGGCTATAATGAAGTCTGGAGTGAGGGCTCTTGTTGAAACCCAAAATGAGGATCTGAAGCAAGTTGTTACTAAGTAAGTGCCATTTAATTGCACTATCAACGAAAACTCACAGCAATTTGATGATGATCAAACGTAGACAGATGGGGTAGCAATTAGTCAGGTCAAATTTATCCTACTTTTTGTGGACAAGACGTATCTGAATAATTTTCCACGTTGTGAAGTTGACACTTACATTTGGAACATTCATGAAGGAACATGATGGTTAACGATGCCGCTAATTCCAGAGCACAGGTCTTCACTACTAAAGCGGGGCTGTTGTCAGGGTGTATAGTGGTCTCCAGTATCTTCAGCCATTTCTTCAAATCTTGTGGAGTGAATAAAATTGGCATCTTTAAAGTTTGATACTCCAGAGGAGGCCAAGTTGGATTATCTCACTTGTCTGAAAATGGCTTGAAATGCTTCAGTCTTGACTTCTGTACTGACATGCTAGGCTCTAAGATCATTGAGGATAAGAGCACCACCTCTTCCAGTTAGTTGTTTGATAAATTACTACTATTCATGACTAGCTACGGCAGGAGTGAATAGCTTTTATCTGATCTGTCATTGGATCATGTAGCTTTGTCAATAGCATGCTCCTTAAGCTGTTTGGAGTGCAAGAAGGAGAAATTCCCAGAGCAGGCCTTACTGCCGGTAGCCAGTTAAGGAACTCTCCAAAACGTCAGAAGTGTCCTTTGATGGCCAGATAATGTTATGGTTCAATGAAACAGGGAGACTTGAACACATTAAACTGGCAATAACTGTGGATTGTTTCCTTTGAGGACCGTAATCTTGTGGAGACTGGGCTGTATGTAAATATATGCAGTATGGGGTTATCGATTCCAAGAAAACATAAATAAGGGTTTTTTTTGTAGTATTAGCTGTCCATTAGGTAATGTTTAGTTGATATTGCTTTAAGTTTGTTTGTTGCAGTAAATTTCTTACAACATAATCTCTTATTCTGCAATTCCTTTAAATAGAATACTAGAAACATATTTCTTTAAATGGTCAGTCTCTGCAGGGATTGTAACTTTGCTGCACTGTAACTGTGCAGCACTACACCACTGGCCTAGCTTGATGATAAGGACATTCACCCATCTCAGTGCAGCATTCATCCAGTACTGACCATGGTGTTTGAGTAAATATGCATTGGTGCTTCAATATATATGTTAGTGTTTGTTGTTGCAACAGGAATGAATTTACCACCTGGTGTCACATTTCATAGGTAGCTTTATTATTCACGTGTAGCTTCTGGTTTGCAATTCCAAAGGCCATTCACCTTCCAGTTCGCACCAAGTTATTAAATCTTTTCCATCATTGGACCCACTTACTTGCCACCATCCTGTAGCTGCTAATATTTTCAGTGCCCTACAGCCCTGCCATTTTCATCAAGTTTATTGGCTTCCTCCTTACATCTGCTGGATGCAGAACAACTCTCTCTCTCTTATAAAAACAAAATACTGTTTGTACTGGAAAGTTGAATAAAAGCAGAACATGCTGGAAATACTCAACAGTTTAGGGAGCATCTGTGGAGTGAGAACCAGAGTTAATATTTCAGGTTAATGACTTGTCACTAGAAGGCCAGCAAAACATTTCTCTGTGTAAACAAATGGAAAATTTCAAGATGACAAAATGTACCCAAAGAAAATACCGGAGGATATTCAATTATTGAAGTGAGAGACCAGCAACTAACCTGTGAGTATTGATTTTTTTTTAAGTAGCGCTGGTGAGGGATCATTTATGCTGGTTAACAGCATGCTGTGACACTTGGTTATACTTCAATATTGTATCTCTTCAATTCACATTCTTTCCATTTTTGTCAGGCAGGATGGGTGACATCCAGTCCCGAATGACTAAATGTTTCCTCCAATGAATATTGAAAAAATTTAAACTTAAATTTAGATCTAGAAATTTTAAACTTAGATTTAAATAGGGCAGTTAAGATGGCATACAGGATTTTTCTGAAGAAGGGTCTAGGCCCGAAACATCAGCCTTCCTGCTCCTCTGATGCTGCTTGGCCTGCTGTGTTCATTCAGCTCTACGCCTTGTTATCTCAGATTCTCCAGCATCTGCAGGTCCTACTATCTCTGGCATACAGGACAGTTGTTTTATCAGTTGTGGCATCAATAGTTAGAGCAAAGAAGGTCATGTTGGAGCTGTACAAAACTTTAGTTAGGCCACAGCTGAAGTGTTGCATGCAGTCTGGTCACCTCATTAAAGGAAAAATATGATTACACTGGACGGAGCGCAGAGAAGGTTCATCAGGATGTTGCCTGTGTTGGAGCATTTTAGCAATGAAGAGAGGCTGGATAGGCTCGGGTTGTTTTCTTTAAAGTAGAGGAGGCTGAGGGGGGATCTGATAGAAGTGATTAAGATTAAGAGGGGCATGGACAGGGTAGATGGGAAGCAATTGTTCCCCCTAGTTGAAGGATCAATAACAAGAGGGCATAATTTTAAGGTAAGGGGCAGAAGGTTTAGAGATTTGAGGGATATATTTTTCACCCAGAGGACAGTAGAGATCTGGAATGCACTGCCTGAAAGAGCAGCAGAGGTGAGAAACCTCACTGTCTTTAAAATGTATGTGGATGAGCATTTGAAGTGTCGTAACATTTGAGGCTATGACCCAAGTGCTGGAAAGTGGGAATAATGTAGATAGATCAAAGTAGACCCAATGGGCCAAAGGGTCCTTTCTATGCTTTATGACTCCAGGACTCTCTATTAGCTTTTTGATCCCCATCGCAAACTTAATTCCCTATTCAACAAGTCTATCTTTCTCTTTATTCACTGCCTGAAGTTGAATTAGTAATAACTTTAGCATCCTAACTGAGCACAAAATAAATTTCTAACCTTATATTTGCTGACATCCATCAATGAAGTAATTCATGTCTCTGTTTGAATCTGTGCTAATCTCATTTGCTGCCTACACCATCATCTATGCCTTTTCTTTTAGCTCTAAATTTTCATATTTCAACTTTTCCTGGACAGTTTCAATAAACTCATCCAAAACTCTGATTCTTATTGTCCAACATCAAATCCAGTTCCATTCACCCATTACTCCTGCACTTGACCTAGATCAGTTATTGGTCTAGAAATAGTTTTTGCTTTTGTGTTTGAATTAGTCTATAGGTTCACTCCTCCCTATGGCTCATCCTAGAACACTGCAATTCCAATGTACATCCAATTCTGGCCTACTGAGTACTCCCAGATTTTAGTCACTTCATCCCATCGGAATATGAATTTTAATATTTATGAATGTGAATCTTAATCAGTAAGAATCTGAATCATTGTGAATCCAAATTTGGATCATTCCAGCTGTGAAAATGAATGAATGTCAATCAGTTCTGCACTTTCCTGTGTCCAGGCCCTTAACTCTGGAATTCTCTCTCTACCACTCTCTGTCTTCACCTTTCCACCTTCAGTTCACCAGCGTCCTTCCATCTACATAAGATGATAGACATTCAGCAAATCCATTGGGAACAGGGTAGCTTCATATGGAGCACTTTGCTGGTGGCTGAAGTGGCTAATATTTGAGAAGGAAAGTAGAACTCACTGATATGAGGTGGCTATAAATGGCCTTTGTGTGTTTTCCCTCTACAATGTTTCCAGCATGATTTCCTGATGCTAGAATGACCAAAGCAAAATGGAAGATGGTTGGAAGTGTCTTTTGCCAGCTAATTCCAGATCATCCCCAATGGACTACAATCCACATTCAAGCCTTCCCAATTTGGCCCCAACCGTGACAATATCTACACTCATGGCATTGAGATCCTTCAGAAGTGTTTCTCCCTGCGACTCCTGAAACACACACTTGCAGCAATGCGCCGGCATCTCCAGGCACTACAATCAAGCCTACCCCAGCTCAGAGCCTCCCTCCCCCAGACCTGCAAAGGACCTCTCCTGTTTTTTATTCTTCGTAGGATCCACAACCTGAACTCACAATTCTACTCAGCTTTATTGGACACTAAAAACCGTAAGTACAGTAAACTTACTGGTGCCTACCACCCAAAACGGGCTTCCTCCACCCCCCAAATCCCCAGCCGTACCCAGGACCTTCCCCACAATGGGTCCGCCGCCATTGACCATGAGGCCACTATCGCGGAACCCATAGATGACATCACTTCCGGGACAGCGAACACCATCGCTGCCGTTGCCACCGACACTGAAGTCACGACTACCGTCACCGCTACTGCCGCCGCCTACCCCGCTCCTCCCACTGCCGACGCCGCTTCGCCCATCACCGACGTGGACGCAACTCCGCCCACCGCCGACACCGACGCAACTCCGCCCACAGCCGA
>NC_063340.1:26922848-26945093 GCF_021869965.1 Rhincodon typus | reverse complement strand
CCTCATCCCGCCCCCTTGTCCTGTCCGTCCTCCCTGGACTGACCTATCCCCTCCCTAACTCCCCACCTGCACTCACCTTTACTGGCCCCATCCCCGCCTCTTCGACCTGTTTGTTTCCTCTCCACCTATCCTCTCCTCTATCCATCTTTTATCCGCCTCCCACTCTCTCCCTATTTTTTTCAGAACCCCCTTCCCCTCCCCCTTTTCTGATGAAGGGACTAGGCCCGAAACGTCAGCCTTTCTGCTCCTATGATGCTGCTTGGCCTGCTGTGTTCGTCCAGCCCTGCACCTTGTTGTCTGGAATTATAGCAGACTGGTTAAAACAGGTACTGCAAGATTTGAATTTCCTGGTTAGCTTTCTGTTATTACTATGATAACAGTTAATATCTTTTCCATCTCCCTGTGTCTGCATAAGTGTCTGCCAGTTTCTTCCCCCAGTCCAAAGATGTGCAGGTTAGATGGGTTTGTCATGGTAAAATGCAGGGTTACTGAGTCTGGGTCTGGGTGGGATGTTCTTTGGACGGTCGTGCAGACTCAATGGACCGAATGGCCTCCTTCTACACTGTAGAGATTCTATAATTTCATGACATGTAGGCTTTTTTTCTGAGTTAAAAAACACTTCACAAATTTTTAAATGAAAAATATAACTATTATTTAAGAAAAATGAGAGGGAATAATTAGGAAATTATAGACCATTCAGTTGAATATTTGTGTAAAATTTATTGTAATCTATAATTAAGGAGAGAGAGAGACACTGAAGGCTTAGAAAATTTTGAACTGATTAGGGAATGAAAATATGGACATCTAAACAGTAGGTGATATCCAATAAAACTAATTCGGCTTTTTGAGGAATTAACTGAAGTAATCGACAGAGGAATGTCTGTGAGTGTAAGGGACTATTAGTTTAAAATAAAGCTCATGTAATTGAAACAAAATCTTAAACTTGTTAGAAGATGAGTTAAAAAACAGAGAATATAAATAATGAGAGCAAACTTGAAATGGGAAAATGTAACTAGTGCTGCCCCACAGGATCTGTGCTGAGGTTTCAACTTAGACTTAGAACTAACGACTTAGATAAAACAATAGAAAGCCACATATCCAAGTTTTCCGATGATGCAGAGCTTGATGCCATTATAAGAAGTGCAGACAAATGCATGAAATTACAGAGATACCGATAGATTAAATGGGGAATACTGTGGCAGATGGATTTCAATGCAGATAAGTGGGCTACAACATAAAGGGCGAGAAGTTTTGCTATAATCATATAAAACAACAGTTAGATTGCATCTGGAAGACAGTGTACAGTTCTGGGTACCATACTTTAGAAGGGATATTTTAGCCCTGGAAGGAGTGCAGCAAAGATCCATCAGATTTCCCATGGCTTTAAAGATTAGATTGTGAGGAGCAGTTACATAAACCATGCTTGAGTTCCCTGGAACCAAGAAGATTAAGGAATAATTTGATTGAGGTTTTAAGGATTTCGAAAGTCATTGACAGAGTAGATAGAGATCTTTCCACTGCCAGAGGAGTGTCGGGCAAGGGACCAAAACCTAAAATCAGAATCATGTTATTCAGGAAAAAACTGAGGAAACACTGCACAACTATGGTAAAAGTGCAGAATTCTCTCCAAAAAAGTTTACAAGTAATCATTTTACATCTGAATTTGGTACATTTTTACTAGCCATAGGAAATAAGGCTATGACAGGTGGATGGTGTTAGCATACAGTTGAGCCATATCTATAGGCAGCCTGTGGGCTGCAATGTGGGTTGCTGAGGGGTCCTGTGTGGCCCATGAGGCCATTGTTCAAAGCATATGAAAGTGTAACTCAAGATTCTGCAAGCAGCTGCTCCTTGATTCAGAGGTCGCTTCTCTCATGCAAATGCTGCTGATTGGTTCACCTGAACCAATGTCAGTCTTAATTAAACTCAACTCCTCAGCTCAACCCCTGTCTCCAAATCCTTCCCTGATGATCAGGACGTAAGGTTTAACCAGTTTCTCTCTTCAGCTGTGCTTTTTAATCGAAAAGGGAGTAGAAGGGTTTATTTAAAATCAGACTTGTTCTGACATAGGTCCATGTGAATTGTAGACCTTAAACCTGGACTGTCTGGCCAGGAGGTAGGGGCTTACCACTGCACCACAAGACCCTCTTTTTACATGATGTTTCTGCTAGCTAGCTCTGTCTTTTTACTTTTGAATGGTCATTTTTACTAATTACTCATTTCAATGATTAATTTACTATTCAGAGTTAATATCTCCTCCTCCCTGAAATACATATCTACTGTTGTGGCCAGCCTTATTTTCCTGAAACTTCCTCACTGGTTCCTGAATGACAGCACCAAGTTCATCCTGATCTAACTGAATGGAGGAGCCAACTCAAAGGGCTGAATGATCTATTCTGATTCCTATGTTTATGCTTGTTTTATAGTTCATGGTTACTGGAAAGTTTGTGTTAAAGAAAACATTACCTTAGCTACAAATTTATGCAGTTTGAATCTTCGTACAAATTTCCACAGTTATGGGAATGATGCTAGGCAACCAAACACCTATCAACCTCTAAGCACCGTAGCCTAAATTCTACATATAATTTTGCATGAATACAGCACTGCTGTTATGTGACATTGTCATTGTAATTTAATGTTTAAAATTTTATTCAATTCAACAGAGCTTTGAAGGAATTAAATTCACAAAATACTACAGCTGGGAAATATATATTAGGGTCACATTTTTACATACCAGCTGCACAGAGGCAGGCAACCAATGAAAAAACATTGATATCATACATTGTGACATCCCACCTGCCATTCCCAACCCTGCCAATTGTCATGAAGTTGGGAGGGCATACGTGATTGCCTGTACAGTTAAATGTGCACATTTAGGCAATTAAGCAGTTCCTTCAGTCTTCACCTCAGAGGTAGCAAAATTTTCACAGGGATAGACAATGTTTGGGAGCATTGTAAAGCTGAACAAAGTTGGCAGAGTTGAAAGTTTTAATAGATGATACGTGTAGGCTTCGAAGAAAATATATTTTACAGTAATGAAATGTTAATGATTCAAACATTTTCCACCCTATCCCAGTCTTGATCTTTATCTATCTTGGACAAAAGAAGGTGTAGATTCTTTCATTTTTAAAATCACTCACAGATGGCAGACCGAGTAAGACCAAGAAGCCACCCTTATCATGGCATCCTGTCTCCATTCCCAAGCTCCAGTCACTAATTGGCTACCAACCCCATCCCTCACTAATTGATCCTTTGCCTGCACCAGTATCAGAAGCTTTATCTGATTATTCACAACATGTCTGGAGATTGTGTGCGTCACGGCCAGGAAAGGGGCTCAATTCAACCTCCTCAAACAAAACATAGATCTAAGGCTTAGCCTGTGCAGCCTCATTGATGCACAGCCATACAGTTGTGCAGCAATTGGGAATCCATATTGTGGGAAACAGGTTTTGCACAAGAAAAGCTCCTTTTTAGATTCAGACATGTGAGAACTTGAATCAATCTAAAGGGACTGCATTCAAGCAAATGCGTGCAGCAAGCTAAAGTTAGAGGAACATTCAACTGTAGTATCTTTAATTGAAGTATTTTAGACAATGAAAACTAGTTTATAGGTTCTGATGAAGCTTCCTATCTATTGAGGTGAGTAGATTACCTGCAATACGAGCTTAGATTGATGTCAATATATCCTGTTCTATTAGGCTGCTGAACAAATGTTTATTATAAATACTCTTTGATTCTCAAGGTTACTCAAGTGAACTTTCAGCATATTGATCCATCCCCTTTATTCAATTTTACGTCTGCCTTCAGTGTTTTACTCCTCAGTCCATTTCCAGATCCTGATATTGGTAACAGAGTCAACAATTAATACTTAATCATTTCATCTCAGGTTCATCTATCTTTATAATATGGCATTGATAATCTTCCAGGATTATCCTGGAATCTCCTAGAATTAAAGATTGATCTCATACAGATCACTGCAAAGAATGCAGGAGAAGAGTCAGAGAAGCACTAAAAAATTTATTACTAAAAAATGTTTGCTTTGTGTTTTCATTTTCCTTGAAACTTTTTGTTTATTTGTTCCAAACGTGTGGCAGTATGAAGTAAGGATGTCCAACTACGCAGGGTACTCAGAAGCAGAAAAGAATTTCATAAAACCTTCAGGGAGAGTTGACAAACCTAGTTTAAGAATTAATGGTACACTCAACCCAATATTGATCCACCTGTACATTCAAGGAGTTATAGCACACAACATCTACTGTTGCCAGGGGTTCATTCCACATATTTGGGAAATGGGCATTTCTCCCAAATTCAAATCTCATTGAGACTTATTAATTTTTAACTTCTCTCTACCAGACTATAATATCCAAATCTTCTAGATTTGATGTGACTGCCTCCTGGATACAAACAAGAGAAGAGGGCTTTAATACTGAATTTCAATTCTGACATCAAATTGGCCAATTAATTGGGTTTTCAGCAGATGAGAATAAAAAAGAAAATGGTTTAAATTAAAAGCAAATAAATGAGAACTTGAAAACTACGGAAAGCAATAAAACAATCACTATCATAAAGATAGAAAAGAAAGGGAAATGCATGTTCTATAAACTTTTGAAACTTATGATTCGAAACTCGGTAACAAAGGGAGTTGAAACCTTTTCTATTTTTAAAATGCAAGTGAAATAGCTCCTTCTGTATAATTTATACCTCTCAGAAGTTCAAAAACATGCATTGTGTCCTCCTCACTCTTCTTACCTCCTGTGAAAACAATTTTATTCTTGTGAATCTTCCCTTTATGAGTTGAGCTTCCCTCTGAACATTGTCCAATGTATCAATGGCTTTGGAATTAGCACAGTATCCCAAATGGGGTCTCAGCAGTTTCTTTAAAATTATCTAGAAGACAAGGTTGACACTAACGAAGGTCCCATTTATTGCCCATCCTTGTTGCCCTGGGTGGTGATGATGGATATTCAGCTTGAAATGTTGTAGTTTTACCACTCATTGTACTTCCACAATGGCAATAGTTTGGAAAATTCAGATCTATTGTGCAGCAATGCTGAAGAAGCAGGGGTGTTTGCTGAATTTAAGATGGTAGTGGTTACTTGCAGAGGAGCTTCCAAGTGTCATATGATTCCAGTGTCTTCCAAGAAGGTGGGTCTCACAGATCAGGGCGAATCTTCTCCTGGATTTTCTTGGGTTGCCACACACTCTGTATGCAAATCTTCACTGAAGGGATTAACGTCCAGGTGTGTGTTTTTATCTCCCTCGCCCTGAACCTTCCTGAACATTCTATGGCCTTTGGCCCCAAAGGGGTCATGAGAGTGGTTCAAAACATCCAATGGGGTCATACTGTCACCCTTCACTATTGCCATGCCAGGGAGGTGTAAAGCGAATGTCCTCAGACACTGACTGGGAGTCCAGGTGCCAGAGAGTCTGATTGATACTTCTCAAATACACAACACTTAGTCTGGTTCTAACTGGTTTCCCTTGAACTTTTGAGACCTCTTTGACCTCGGTTTCCACTGTTCTCTGTAGTCGATAGATGCTGGCTGCAGTTTAATGAAGAGAGACAACAAGGTGCAGAGCTGGATGAACACAGCAGGCCAAGCAGCATCATAGGAGCAGAAAGGCTGACGTTTCAGGCCTAGACCCTTCATCAGAAATGGGTGAGGGGAAGGGGGTTCTGAAATAAATAGGGAGAGAGGGGGAGGCGGATAAAAGATGGATAGAGGAGAAGATAGGTGGAGAGGAAACAGACAGGTCGAAGAGGCGGGGATGGAGCCAGTAAAGGTGAGTGTAGGTGGGGAGTTAGGGAGGGGATAGGTCAGTCCAGGGAGGACGGACAGGTCAAGGGGGCGGGATGAGGTTAGTAGGTAGGAGATGGGCGTGCTGCTTGAGGTGGGAGGAGGGGATAGGTGGGAGGAAGAACAGGTTAGGGAGGCGGGGACGAGCTGGGCTGGTTTTGGGATGCGGTGGGGGGAGGGGAGATTTTGAAGCTTGTGAAATCCACATTGATACCATTGGGCTGCAGGGTTCCCAAGCGGAATATGAGTTGCTTGGGGCCTGGGATGGGGGTGAGGCCCGAAACGTCAGCCTTTCTGCTCCTATGATGCTGCTTGGCCTGCTGTGTTCATCCAGCTCTGCACCTTGTTGTCTCGGATTCTCCAGCATCTGCAGTTCCCACTATCTCTGATGCAGTTTAATGAAGTTTGGCTATTGTTCTTTCAGACTCGATTTCTGCGGCTATGAGTCAATTTAGAATGTGAGGTAACCATTTGATTATGGCTGATCATCCAGGTCAGCACCCTGTCCCTACTTTCTCCCCATATCCTTTGATCCCTTGTATTTAGTAAATATTTACTATTTTGTTTATATCCAATATCTTTCTTGAACATCTTTAATGTTTTAACCTCAATAGTTTCCTGTGGCAGAGAATTCTGCAGGCTCATTGCTCTCTGGGTGAAAAAAAAATCCTTCTCACTAAGCTGCAAGATCTGCTGATTTTTAATATTTACTATTTTTACTTATATCCAGAATCTGCAATATTTGGCTTTTGAGCAGCTACAAATAAAGACATTGTTCTAAACAACAGCTGTATGGAAGTTTTAATAGATATACTTCAGATTGTACTATTGTACTTCAGAAGTGCGCTATTAGTTCACGATCCTCAGCCTGCTGTCATTTCTCAGTGTATCTTGTGTTTTGAACTGCAGAAGTGGGGTGGAGGTATGGGGTATGTGTGGGCAAATTATAACTTTTGCAGACAGTGTATAAATCATGACATATTGAATTTGTTACCCGTTTTATATATAATGTTTGACTTTAGTCAAATTGCCTTTTGCTCTAAAAAGGATTTGGTTCCATTGAGCTGCTAGTGTTTGATCCTTGGTATACTTCAAATGATCAACATTATAATCAGTCTGTATTCATTATCTCATGTGTTTAACATACACGTCAGGGGCACGAGACATTCCTTGCAACTCTTGTCAGTTTATGCAATTTTACTCCTGATGTTTGTGCTGATGTTTCCCAGTTATTATCTAAGAGTGGTCATTCTTAATAGGGCTACATTTATTAAGAAATGAAATCTGAAAGACACCTGCTGGACGGTATCTCCTGGATATGGAGACATTATTCAGGGTTTAGTACATGCAACAATTGTGTTATCAGAAGTTTTTTTTTATTCACTCGTGGGACAGAATTTACTTAAGGTTCTTGCAAAGATTTGTAGCTTGGGTTGTGGATGAGGTTGTTGGCTTGCTCGCTGAGCTGGCTGGTCATCATACAGATGTTACATCACCATGCTAGGTAACGTCATCAGTGCAGCCTCCAATGAAGCAATGTTGTTCTACTCCATTTGGTATTTATATGATCCGGTTTGTTGAGTTGGATTGTGTCATTTCCAGTTCTGTTCTGCATGGATTTGTATATGGGGTCTAATTCCACATGTTTGTTGATTGCATTATGGGTTGAAAATCAGGCCTCTAGGAATTCCTGCATGTATCTGTGGTTGACTTGAGCTAGGATGGTCACATTATCCCAGTTAAAATTGATGGCCTTCATTGTCCAAGTGCACTGAGATGACGGAAGGTTCGTTGTGTCGTTTTACTGCTAGCTGGTGTTCGTATATCCTGATGGCTAGTTTCCTTCCAGTCTGACCAATGTAATGTTTGTTGCAGTCATTGTGAGGTATTTTGTAAACTACATTGGTCTTGCATGTCACGGGTATGGGGTCTTTGGTCCTTGTGAGTGTTTATCACTCACAGCTTCATAATTCCAACAACTCCATCCGCAGGTGCCTACTAGATAGACAACGCCAAGAGGACACAGTACGCCCCAATATACTGGCCGCTCTACACTTTATCAAGAACGTATCAGAACTGACAACGAGACTCCTATGACCACTAAGAATCATGGTAGCACACAAATCCACAGCCACACTATGACAAACATTCACAAGGACCAAAAGCCCCATATGCATGACATGCATGACCAACGTAGTTTACAAAATACCTTGCAATGACTGCAACAAACATTACAATGGCCAGCTAGAAGCAAAATGACACGATGAACTTTCCCTCATCTCAGTGCACTCAGACAATGAAGGCCATCAATTTAACTGGGATAACGTGACCACCCTTGCTCAAGCAATAACAGACATGCATGGGAATTCCTAGATGCCTGGTTTTCAACCCATAATACAATCAACAACATGTGGAGTTAGACCCCATACACAAACCCATGCAGAACAGAACCGGAAATAACCAACCCAACTTAACAGACTGGATCATATAAATACCAAGCGGAGCAGAACAACATTGCTTCATTGGAGGCCGCACTGATGATGTTACATAGCATGGTGATGATATGTCTGTACAATAATCAGCCAGCTTGGCGAGCAAGCCAACAACCACAGAATTTATTGCTCGTCCCTAGTTGCCCTTGAGAAGTTGGTGGTGAGCTGCCTTCTTGAACCGCTGCAGCCCACATGCTTTAAGTTGAACCACAATATCATTAGGGAGAGAATGTCATGGTAGAATTAAAAGTTGCACATTAATGAATTAAAATATGGTGTTAATGAAGGTGATAATGAGCAACAATCCCTAGTAATATTCATCTCACTGCTCTCTAGCGCAAATCTCATTCCAACTGAGAAACCTGATAAGAAACGTGACTTGTCGCTCCCATTGTCAAGAGAGGCCTTACTGGAATTCTCTTATTCAATTCTCCCACACTTCTAGCCTTAGTCTATATTGTTCAGGCTGCTATAAGATTCTGTCATTAACTTTGCCTCATGGAGTATAATTCATCAAGTTCATCATTTTCATCAAAATAACATTTGCAGGCACTTTTTTGATTGTGTGATAAACTTTGGTGAAGAGTATCATCTGAACACCATGACAGAAACATCAAGATCGCCACCATTTCTCAACAGAAAGATGGAGGAAAACATTTAGGACTGCTGCACTGAACCATGCTAAAAAAAACCTGCAACATCCAAAGCAATAAATGTGAAACAACGATGACACTCACTTCTGGGATAGTTTTTGCTTAGTCCACCTAACTTTCAGCAATTCACATTATAAATCTATCACAATTGGTGAATTAGTTTTCAAGTTTTTAACTCCTTCACTTCAGAAAGAGTCTTCAAGCAAGCTAAGATTGCAATTATGGTAGAGACTGATCTCATTTATATCTTAATTTGTAAGTTTATTCTAACTTTAAATCTTTGTAATAGTATTTTCGTTTAAGGAGCTGCTTGTTAATGTCTGAGAGCTAGAAATCCATTTGCTGCAATTTTTGGTTATGACCTGGAGCTCCTATGCTGCCCTGGATTCTATTTCCGTGCCAGCCTTCTCGGCACATGGCAGTGGCTGAGTAACATTGTGAACATGCTCCAGGCAGCCTTCGCATTTTAAAGACAGAAGAAGGATCACTCAAAAAGTTAACTCTGCTTTCTCTTCTCAGATGCAGGGTTTTCCCAGCAGTTTCTGTTTTTATTTCTAATTTCCAGCATCCACAGATTTTTTTTGTTTTCATTTTAAAGGCCTAGTCCCTTTAAAGAGGAAAGCTGCAGTTATGCGTTACAGGCTGTTGGATAAGCATTTGGAACTGAGGGAGAATGCAGATGGTACAATAGGAGTAAGAAAAAGCATCTTCCTTTCATGATTCTGTCCTGGAGCCACTGTTTAGAGGCATAGCAGAAAGAAAGATGTTCTGTTTGCATGGGGATATAATGGGTATGAGCAAGACACCCTCAAGGCTGAGCCTCTGCAGGGAATGTGAGCATGTGGCAAAAATGATTAATGCACTGCATTGCCTTACATGCTAACACTGAGCTGGGACTGCACACAGTGAGTTACTGGACACAGAACTGCAGCCAGAACAGGGGAATAGATCATCTGATGTGAAGTTGAACATTATTTCTGCAGCAGGGTTCTTAGAGAAAGACCTTTTGAAGTGGGCTGCAGGAAAACACTGATGATAATGATGCACTCTGAGATGTTTGGCACATTAACAGAGCCTGCCATTATAACCTCCACTCACTGAGTATGGAAGAATCTGACTCCACTGTGGCACAGGGCAACATGCAGAGCTGAGATCCATCTTTTCAACCATGGAACTTGTGGGCACCTTCCAAAGAACATTGACAGACTGACTCATTGAATGTCTCCTGTCCTCTGTCTCAGCTTCCATTGAACTACATGTGGAGTTCTTCCATTGTATTAGGTTGCAAAGGAAACTCAGACAGAGGTTAAGAAATCCTTGGCTTCTGCCAATATGGATGGAAATCTAACTCATTAATGGGGTGTATCAGTGTCACAGCAATCCAGTAACCTGTGGTTCCAGCAGATTGTGAAGATGGCTGAGATATCATGCTGTGTGAATAGCAGTGACGCTGAAGAGCATGAACCTGCTATCCTTTCTCAGAATGGCAGTATTAATGTTCTCACCACTGCCACTCCACCTGAACTCTTGCTGTAATAAATAATGTTGGCCAAGAGAATTTTGACATGAGATTAAACTGGAAGAAGTGTTAGGGAACCGTGGGAGCATATTATGCTCAGCAAGTTCATTTGAACTAAACTGTATTCCCAATACAATCATTTTCACTCCAACCAGTTGCTTGTCATGGATGTGATCTTCATTCCTCCTTCTCTTTCTTTTGTGTTTTCATCCCCTCTTCTTCCTCCTCCTTCTCCCAAGATAGGCTGCAGTGTTAGTCCAGAAAGTCAGTAAGTGGAGGAGATAATTTGAGCCAATCTTGGAACACTCACTGTTATAAGCATTTATTTACATACTACAAATAAGCAACTTCTAACTAACAATCACAATTTAAGACTGTTCCTACTATTATATGTGTAGGTGAATCCATAGTTAATGCCCACCATTTGCTTACAATAATATTCATTTGTCAGTATTTCATAATGTGAGTATGTTTACTATCAATGTTAACTGTGCTTGACTAGTTAAGCCTGGGTGTGGACTCAAGAGAGAAACAAACAAATTGTAGAAAGACCAAAAAGCCAGAGCTGAAGCATGGAGTGGATTTTTAAAACACTGTAAACAACACATGTTAAAAACATAAAAACTAATGTCATCTGAGCACATAAACATACGAATCAGGAGCAGGAGTAGATTCATTAAAGTCATGGCAGATTTGACTGTAGCTTCAAATCTGCATTCCCACCTACCCTGATAACTTTTCACCCATTGCTTAACAAGAATCTATCGACTCTACCTTAAAAATATTCCAGGATCTGCTTCCACCTTTTCATGAAGAGAGTTCCAAATGTTCATGACTCTCAGAGAAAAAAATGCACCTAATCTCTGTATCAAATGGGTGACCCCTGCTTTTTAAACAAGCTTTTGATTCTCTCGTAAGAGGTACCCTGCCAAGACCCTTCAATATTATACATGTTACAAGTTGTCTCTTAGTTTTCTAAATTCCAACAGATATAAGCCTAGCCTGTCCAACTGTTCTTCATAAGACAACAGGCCCATTCCCAAGTGATTAGTCTAGCAAACTGCTTCCAATGCATTTACATCAATAAACTGATCAACACTGTGTTCAGTGCTGCAGACACAGGTTCACCAATGCTATGTATAACTGAAACATAGACTTCCTACATTTGTATTCAATCCCACTCACAAAAAATGATAAAATTCTATTGGCTTTCCTAATTACTTGCTATACTTGTATACTAACCTTTCACAATGGATACACAAAGATATGAGCTCACATTGCATCTCAGAGCTCTGCAATGTCTCACTACTTAGATACTATATTTCTTTTTTATTCTTCCTACAAAAATGGGTAACATCACAATTTCTCACATTATACTTCATTTGCCACATTTTTGCCTACTTATTTGCTCTATTGATATATTTTTGTAACATTCCTGTGTCCTCTTCACAACGTACATTTTGATATGTCTTTGTCGTCAGCAAATTTGGAAACCAAACTTTCTATTCTTTCACCTCAGCCATTTATAAACACTTAAAATAATTGAGGTTCCGGCACCAATCCCTGTGGCAGACCACTTGCTACATCTTGTCAACCTGAAAAACACCAATTTGAACCTACTCTCTGTTCCATGTTAACTAACCAATCTTCTATCAAACTAGTGCGCTGACCCCACACCACGAGCTTTTACTTTCTTCAATAAATTTTGATGTAGTACCTTGTAAGCATGGTACATATACCGGTTCCCCTTTATCCAAAGCATGTGTTACCTCCTCAAAGAATTCCAATAGATTGATGAAACATGATATCTCTTTCATGAAATCATACTGACTGTGCCTGATTTCCTTGAACATATAACCTGCTATAGTGTCTTTGGTAATAGCTTTAACATGCATGACAGATTTGTCACTGAATCATTTATGTTTTGAAAAATTAAAACCAATGCATCAATTATCTTTTTTTTAATTCATTCAAAGGATAAGGGTGTCATTGGTTAGGCAGTATTTATTGCCCATCCCTAATTGCCCAGAGGGCAATGAGAGTCAACCACATTGCTGTGGGTCTGGAGTCACATGCAGGCCAGACCAGGTAAGGATGGCAGTTTCCTTCCCTAAAGGACATTAGTGAACCAGATGGGTTTTTCTGACAGTTGACAGTCATCATTCACAGTCATCATTAGATCGTTAATTCCAGATATTTATTGAATTCAAATTCCACCATCTGCCATTGCAGGATTCAAACCCAGGTCTCCAGAATATTATCTGGGTCTCTGGATTAACAGTCCAGCAATAATACCACTAGGCCATCACCTCCCCTGCCTCAGTAACCATTTCATTTAAGACCCAATGATGAAGTCTAACAGGTCCTGGGCACGTGTCAGGCTGCAGCTCCAACAATTTACTCAGTACACAGCACAGTATGGGGTAGCGCGGTGGATCAGTGGTTAGCACTGCTGCCTCACAGTGCCAGGGATCCAGGTTTGATTCCACCCTCATGCAACTGTCTGTTGGAGTTTGCACATTCTCTCCATGTCTGCATGGGTTTCCTCCCACAGTCCAAAGATGTGCATGCTAGGTGGATTGGCCATGCTAAGTTGCCCGTAGTGTTCAGGGATGTGTAGCTTAGGTGGGTTATAGCGGGATGGGTCTGGGTGGGATGACCCAAGGGTCAGTGTGGACTTGTTGGGCCAAAGGGCCTGTTTCCACACTGTAGGGATTCTATGATCTACAACTTCTTTAGTGATTTTCTTGAGTTTGTCAGCCTCCCATTTCTTGATTTATCACTGCTTTGGGGATGACATTTGTATCCACTGTAGTGAAGAGTGATGCAAAATATCTGTTCAATTAATCTAATTCAAATAACCATTTCCTTATTTTTCATTATTGATTCTCCATTCTGACTTTCTGTAAGATCAATGTTCATTTTGTTCACTCTTGTCTTCTTTAAATATTTATAGAAACCTTCACAATCAGGTTTTATATTTCTGGCTAGCTTTCTCTCATACTGTAATTTTTCCCTCTTTATTAATTCTTTGGTCCTTACTTGCTGTCATATTCTGTCTAATCCCCTGATCTGCCGCCTGTCTTTGCACAATCATATGCGTTTTTTGCTTTATGTTTGAGTAACGTCTCTAGTTAACCTTGGAATGGGTCTATCCCTTGGAATTTTTCTTAGTTGTTGAAGTGTATCTATTCCATATATACTAAAATATTTCCTCAGATGTATCTCTTTTAACCTATCCTTTAATCCACCTTGCTAATTTATTTTTGGTAGTTCTGCTTTATTGTTCTCATAATTGCCCTTTCTGAAATTTTTCAAAAGAATCTCAGAATTACTCTGCTCTCCCTGAAACTGAATGCAAAATTCAATCGTATTATGGTCACTAATACTTAGGGGTGTTTCATAATGAGATTATGAATTAATCCCACCTCACTGCACGATTCTAGGTCCAGTATAACCTGCTCTCTGGTCAACTCAGGACATGCTGTTCTAAGAAACAATTCTGAAAACATTCAATGTTACCTTTTCCGATCTAATTTTTCCAGTCAATCTGCAAATTAAAACCTCCCATGCTTATCACCATACCTTTCTGACATTCCATTTGCTCTGTGGTTGATATTAGGGAGTCTACACATCACTCCCATGAGTGACTTCTTGCCTTTATCATTTCTCACGTCTACCTAAACTGTTCTCACATCTCGTTTTCCTTAACTTAGATCAATCATCTCTATTGTGCTAATACCATTGCTCACTAAGCGAGCCACCCCTCAACCTTTTCCTGCCTAGTCATTCCTTAATGTCCTGTATCCTTCAAGATTTTGATCACAATCTATGTCATCTCTGCACAGATCTGAGATATTAAGCATGTAACACTTACATTATTACAATTATACATTACAATTAAACATGATTAACATGCAATTAACTTTCAGATTCAAGGGGACATTCACATACACTAAAAGCTAATGCTTTAACAAGCAGAGTGAAGAGTGTCAAAAAGTAAAGATTAGTTGGTTGCTTATTTTTATTCAGCTTTGGATTCCCAAAGCTTTCTCCAGTCAATCTATGACCAGGAAAAGAAAGATTCATATTTACTGTATACGGTACTTTCTACAATCTTGAGATGTCCCAATGTGCTTAACAGCCTATGAAATACATGGCAGTTAATGTGCATCCAGTAAGCTCCCAGAAACAGCAATATTATAATAACCAGATAATCTGTTTCTGTGTTGATTAAGGAAGATAAATCAACTCCGATGCTGGAGATCATTTCTCTACTCTTAGAAATAGTGCCATGAGATTTTTTTTAATATCTGTCTTAATATATGAAGAGAGGGTAGCTTTAATTTGAACATTTCATCAGAATGGCACAATTCCAACAATGCAGTACCTTAGGGAAAGTTCTTGGAGTTGAAATTCTGACTCAGGTGACAGAGCTACAAATTGAACCACAGGGAAGTAAGCCTGTCAACCAGGCTGTCTTCGAGCAGCAAGGCAAAAAGATGTCCATGCTAAAACTCTACAACATACAGGAAAACCTGGAGTTCCTCTTCTCCATTATTTACAGGGACAAAAATAAATCTATAGTCAATGCCCATCTCCTACCTAATTAAATGTAATTTACTTATAATTAACATCCAGATCCCAAGAGACATCCACATAACCAAAAAATTAAGACAGAGTGATCAGGAATAAAATATAATGGGAGAGATGGACTCTCTCACTCAGAAAACAAATTCATAGTTTAAAAATTTTCAAACATAGTGAGAGATTTCTGTTTGAATCAGATACATATCTAACAAGAAGTTGATTCCGATCTTGCTGTTTATAATGAGCTTTCTTTTTGCTCCATGCAGAAGATCTACAGGCCCTAATTAGGGTGTTATAAGATTTTAAGTGTGATTCAAATAAAATTGCTATAATTCTGAGAGTATTTCTGTCACCTGCAAGTATTTAATTGAAACAGAGAGTACCCCCTCTTGAATGAATTGTTTTATACAAAGTAAGCCACCGCACTTTTCAAGTGCTACAAACTTCGGAATGTTTAATATTCCCAGTGGCTTTGAAATTATGCAATCAATTGGTGGCATATAAGTGCTAAAGACGTTCATTTGAAATTTTTCCCATGCTACTTAACCCTTTAAATGAGTAGAAGTCTGTTTAATGAACATGCTCAGAATTAATGTATTAACAATCCTGTGTTAACAATCAAACCACACAGCAACATTGTTTTTTCCTCATTTTACCCATTGCTACTGAATGTTATTTATTGTTTTCAGAGAACAGGCAATGCTGTGGAGTTAACTAAACTCTTACATTTAAAAATGTACAATTGAATCTTCTTGTGCTGATATAAACGTGTACCTATATATCCTCCTGGAAATACATGGTACCACTAGGTGTATTCCATGGTTCTATCAATAGCAATTTCCATTTATTTTCTCGTGTTAATTCCTCATAAAGCTTGAGATTATATTCAAATGTACATTAATTGTTAAGCAAATCACTTTGAGAATTTTAGTTCCAAAATGGTGCTATGTAAATGGGAGTGCTTGTTGTAATAATGCCCATTTCTAACCAGACCACAATTCTGCACTTTCTACTCCCTCAGTATCAACATATGAATGAGCTAGAATGTCCTGCAATGCAAAGTCAACAAAATTGAATCCATCTGATTTGACTCCCATTAAAAACAACTAGATCTACAATTGATCATTGAATACCAGTTGTATTCCTGAAAATCACAACTTTATGTGAAACAACTTTAAGTGAATCATGAACTTACAGAAGTATCAATGATAAAGCCAGTGCAGGTTCCTTAGATAATTTCTTACCAAAACAAAAGGAATGCACGAGTTGAAATATTGTACCATAAATAGTATTGTGCATTTTAGCTGAAATAATTTGCAAAATAAAATGTATCATTAAATGTATACAATAAAACAAAACATTCTCTCTTAGACTAAACAGGCTCCAAATAATGGCAGAAGTTGCTAGTATAGATTTCAGCTGAAGTCCCAGGACTACCAGCACTGACAAATTTCTGCCATTCAATGGAGGTCAGAACTTTAGTACGAATTCAGAAAGGGAGCGAGGACCAAAGCCATGAGAAGACAAAGAGAAACTTGAGCTTAAGGACAGTAATCTGATATGAAGGTGGAAGAGAATAATGTCAGAGAGCAAGGGCGGGAAGCAAAGCCAGGTGTGCAATAAGGCTCGGATCCAAGGGTGGGAGTCAAAGCCAGGAGTCAAGGCAGCAGCAGGGGAAAGATAAATTGAGAGTGAGTGGAAGCGCTGAAGGAAAGATCAAGTGTGCAGGTATGTCACAGAATATACCTACATAACAAACGATGTAAAGTGAAACTTGCAAATGGATAAATTGTCACTACTTAATTAACAAAGTTAAAATGAAAATGAAACGTTGTTAAATGAGTCAAGGTTAATTGGGGACTTACTGTAATGTCCTTAAGTGGTCCTTAATTGGCCACTTCAGAGTGTCAATTTGCCTCCAGGCAGGACATTTGTCCTGATTGACTCAACCCTGACTTAATTAGAGGGAACATTCCACGCTGCCTCTTCTGTCTCTATTCGATGCCTCCGACCTCGTAGGCTATTTCCAATGTTCCACCGTATGTTTAGACAGCAAATGTTTAACCTTCCATAAGAAGAAAATAGTTTTTTTCTTCACCATATTCCCAATAAGTATAACATTTTACTAGATTAAATACATTTAAGATTCTTAATAACTAAAGGAAGTGAAGGAATGACCAGGTTTCACAGAGAAATGGTTGATGTTTCAGTGCAGCTGAAGTAAAGGAAACATCACAGCACAAAATCTTATCACAATATAAAAACTCAAGATTTCAATAGAAAGGATGAAAAACATAGAGTTGAGAATCTTATTCAATTGTTTGCCAAAACTTTCTTCAAAATAAACACTACCTGACATCAAACAATTTGACAAGTTCAAATTCATCAGTTTTTGCAATGGAGAAAAAATGGACGCTACGGAATTTGGTGAAATAAATATTGATGTCTTGAAAACAGTCCACATTAGAGAAGGGAAGGTACTGGAGGTCTTAAAACAGAAAAGTGGATAAATCTCCAAGACCTGATCAAGTGCATCCCAGGATGTTGTGGGAAATTAGGAAAGAAATTGCAGGGCCTCTAGCAGAGATATTTGTTTTATTTATAGCCACGAGTGAAGTGCCAGAGGACTGGTAGGTAGCCAATGTTGCGTTTTATTTAAAAAAAAGGCTGTAAGGAGAAGCCTGGGAAATATAGACCAGTGAGTCTAACATCAGTGGTGGATAAGTTGTTGGAGGGGACTCTGAGAGTTAGGATTTACATGCATTTGCAGAGGCAAGGACTGATGAGAGATAGTCAGAATGGTTTTGTGCGTGGAAAATCATGTCTCACAAACTATTTTGAGTTTTTTGAGGACGTAACCAAAAAGATTAATGAGGACAGAGCGGTGAATGTTGTCTATATGGATTTTAGTAAAGTCTTTTGACAAGGTTCTGCATGGTAGGCTGATAAATAAAGTTAAATCACATGGGGTTCATGGAGAGCTTGCCAATTGAATAAAAAATTGGCTTGAAGGTAGGAGACAGAGGGTGGTAGTATATGGTTGTTTTTCGGACTGGAGGTCTGTGACCGGTGATGTTCCACAGGGCTCAGCACTGGGTCCACTGTTGTTTGTCATTTATATGAATGACATGGATGAGAATTTAAGAGACATGGTTAGTAAGTTTGTTGGTGGCACCACAATTGGTGGTACTGTTAATGTGAAGAAGGTTATCTAAGATTACAAAAGGATCTTGATCAATTGGCTAATGGGCTGAGGAATGGCAGATGGAGTTTAATTTGGATAAATGCGAGTTATTGCATTTTGGTAAAACAAACGAGGGCAGGACTTTTACACTTAATGATAGGGTCCTGGGTAGTGCTGTCTAACAGCGAGATCTCGGGGTTCAGGTACATGGTTCTTTGAAAGTTGCATCACAGGTAAACAGGGTGGTTAACAAGGTTAACACACTTCCCTTCATTGCTCAATCCATTGCATTCAGAAGTTGAAATGTCATGTTGAAGTTGTACAGGACAGTGGTGAGGCCACTTTTGGTGTACTGTGTACCGTTCTGGTCATCCTGCTATAGGAAGGATAGCATTAAATTGGAGGGGGTTCAGAAAAGATTTACAACGATGTTGCCAGGACTGGAGGGTTTGAGTTACAAGGAGAGGCTGGATAGGCTGGGATGTTTTTCACTGGAGCAAAGGAGTTCGAGAGATGACCTTACAAAAGTTTAGAAAATAATGAGCGGCAAAATAAGGTGAATAGCAAAGTTCTTATCCCTAGGGTTGGGGAGTTAAAAACTAGGAGGCATATTTTTAAGGTGAAAGGAGAAAGGTTTAAAAGGGACCTGAAGACAACTTTTTCACACAGAGGGTGGTTTGTACGTGGAATAACTGCCAGAGAAAGTAGTAGATGCAGGTACAGTTACAACATTTTCGAAACATTTGGATAGGTACATGAATAAGAAAAGTTTACAGTGTTATGGGACAAACACAGGCAAGTTTAATTTGGGAAACTTGGTCAATATGGATGGGTTGGACCAAAGGTTCCGTTTCCCTGCTGCAGGATTCTATGACCCTAAGTAATGGATACGCAACTTTGTACTCATTAAGCAACAAACTTTTATAAAGCAAACATAGGCTCATATTGGTCATGCTACAGGTACAGCTTCTTGTATGCACCATATACATTGTGATTCAATACATTAATATCAATTTTTACCTGCATTTTGCAGATGATAGGTTCACAGAAATAAAAAGTAATTAAAATCACCAGCAAGTGGAAATTAGGTATCTTTTTGCTGCTGAGATGAGGTAATCTTATCAATCATGACCATTGCCTGTGGATTTTCTGAATATTCATGAATATATCCAGTGAACTAATGTAAAATAAATGAAGCATTGGAGGATCTGCACATTTTATCTCTTTGTCATAGACTTCTTCATGATATTGTAGATGCATTTTTTATAATTTCGGGAAATTTTGGCATCCCTGGCTATTTATTCCTCCTCCTTAATTACCATTGAAAACATAGCAGTGAGAACTATTCTTGAACTGCTTACAGTCCATAAGCCACAGAATTCCTATCCCAGGAGCTGCTCTTGTAGTCACAATATTTATATCACTGATTTATTTCATTTTCTGGTCAATATTAACTTCCAGGAAATTAATATTGGGGAATACAGCAATCATAATGCAATTGAAATTTTGGAGAAGATGGTTAGACATCTTTTGTTGGGGATGATCATTGCTTGGCACTCAATTGTCATGAATGTTACTTGCCACATATCAGCTTAAGTCTGAATATTGTTTGAATTTACTGCATGTGGACACAGATTGCTTCAGTATTTCAGGAGTGTTGAACATTGTACAAAATATCCCCACTTCTGCCCTTATAAGACTATAGACCATAAGAAATAGGATCAGCAGTAGACCATTCAGCCCCTTGAGCCTGCTCTGAGATTCAATAAGATCATAGCTAATCCAACACTCCTCAAATCTACTTTCCTGCCCTTTCCCTATAAATTTTCATTCTCCTACTGGTCAAAAATCTATCTATCTCAGCCTTAAATATTCATAAGTGCTCTGCCTCCACGACGTGCTGTGGCAAGGAGTTCCAAAGACTCACAACACACTGAGAGAAAAAAGTCCTCCTCATCTCAGTATTAAATTGGCACTCCTTAATTCTGAGACTATACCCTCTCATTCTAGACTTTCCCTCGTGGGAAACATCCTCTCAGCATTTACCTTCAAGCCCCTAAAGAATCCTGTATATTTCAATGAGATCACTTCTCATTCTTCCAAATTCCAATGAGTAGAGTCCCAACCTGTTTAACCTTTCCTTGTACAACAATCCCTCTCTACCAGGGATCATCCTAGTGAACAATGAAATAATGTAGTTTCTTAAATAAGGGGACCAAAATAACTCACAGTGCTCCAGATGTGGTCTCACCAGTAAAAGAACTGCGGATGCTGTAAATCAGGAACAAAAACAAAGTTGCTGGAAAAGCTCAGCAGGTCTGGCAGCATCTGTGAAGGAAAAAACAGAGTTAATGTTTTGGGTCTGGTGGCCCTTCCTCAGAACTGATGGTGAACTGGTCTCACCTGTACCTTGTACAGTTGCAGTAAAACTTCCCTACTCTTATACTCCAACACCCTAAAATAAGGGCCAACATTCCATTAGCCTTCCTGATTACCTGCTCCACCTGTGTGCTAGCTTTCTGTGTCAAGTGCAAGTACCTCCATGTACCTTTGTGTTGCAGCTTTCTGCAGTGTTTCTCCATTTAAACACTGCCCTTTTTTAAAAATCTCCTTTCCAATATGAATAATTTCACAATATCTCATATATTTCATTTTGCCAACTTTTGGACACTTACATAACCTATCAATGTCTGCCTATAGATAACAAGGTGTAGAGCTGGATGAACACAGCAGGCCAAGCAGCATCAGAGGAGCAGGAAAGCTGACGTTTCGGGCCTAGACCCTTCTTCAGAATATCTGCCTATAAACTGTTTGTATACCTCTTATAACTTGCTTTTCCACTTATTTTTACGTCATCTGCAGATTTGGCCATAGTACATTCACTTCCTTCCTCCAAGTCATTGATATATATTGTAAACAGTTGCAATCCCAGCACTGGTCTCTGTGGAACCTCACTGGTTACAGGTTACCAACATTTGAAAAAAAACTCTTATCCCCACTCTCTGTTTTTACTGTCCTTTTGTCAATTCTCTAACCATACCAATATACTACCTCCAGTGGGCTCTTATGACAACCTTTTGTGAAGTACCCAATCGAACACCTTCTGGAAGTTCAAATGCAACGCAGCTATTGGTTTCCCTCTGTCCAGTCTGGTTGAGTCTTCCACAAAAAAACTCTACTGAATTAATTGGACATGATTTCCTTTTCATGAAGCCATGCTGATTTTGCTTAATTTGATTATGATGTTTAAAATGTTCTGCTATTACTTACTTCTTAATTGATGCCAATATTTTTCGACAACAGATGTTAGGCTAATTGGCCTATAGTTATCCACTTTTTTTGCCTCCCTCACTTTCTGAATGGGGTGGTTTACATCAGCAGGTTTCCAATCCTCTGGTGCTTCTCCAGAATCCGTGGAGTTTTGAAAACTTATAACCAATGGATTCACTGCAGCTACCTCATTGAGGATCCTAGAGTGAAAGCCATCAGTGCCAGGGGATGTATTAGCCTTTAGCCAGTGTAAAGACTGACACAAAACATCTGTTTAAATTCTCTGACATTTCATTGTTACCCATAACTCTCTCTTCAAGTTCATTTTCTAATGGACCTATGTTT
Source organism: Rhincodon typus (assembly GCF_021869965.1). Classification (NCBI taxonomy): domain Eukaryota; kingdom Metazoa; phylum Chordata; class Chondrichthyes; order Orectolobiformes; family Rhincodontidae; genus Rhincodon; species Rhincodon typus. The sequence continues at coordinate 26,923,242 of NC_063340.1, read as the reverse complement.
ACTTTGATCTTTCTCTTCCTTTTTATATGTTTAAAAAAGCTCTTATTGCCAGTTTTTATATTCCTCACTAGATTGCCTTCATAGTTTATTTTCTCTGTCTTTATTATCTTTTTTGTTCTCCTTTGCTGGATTCTGAATTTATCCCAATCTTTCAGGCAATCACTGATGTTTGTCTCCTTAAATGCTTTCTCTTTCAGTTTAATGCACTCCTTAATCTCCTTGGTTAACCATGGTTGATTTATCCCTCTCTTAATTTTTTTTCTCCTGACTGGGATATGTTTTTGATTATAGACAAAAGAAAACTGTAGATGCTGGAATCCAAGGTAGACAAACAGGAGGCTGGAAGAACACAGCAAGCCAGGCAGCATCTGGAGGAAAGGAGAAGTCAACGTTT
>NC_063340.1:26899287-26922448 GCF_021869965.1 Rhincodon typus | reverse complement strand
GGTGGGATGCTCTGAGGGTCGGTGTGGAGCTGTTGGGCCGAAGGGCCTGTTTCCATACTGTAGGGATTCTATAATTCTATGATAGGTTAAATACAATTGTTTCTGACCGAAGTTTCTCCCTCTCAGACAGAATATTATGTTCTATCATGTTATGATCACTACTTCCTAGGGGTCTTTAATCATAGAATCCCTAAGCAGGCTGTTCAGCCCAACGAGTCCACATTGATCCTCTGAAGAGCATATCACCCCAGACGCACCCCATCCCTGTAATCCTGCATTTTCCATGGCCAATCCACCTAATCTGCACATTTTTGAACTGTGGGAGGAAACCCTAACAGACAGAGGGAGAAGGTGCAAACTCCACACAGACAATCGCCGGTAGGTGGAATCCCTGGCACTGTAAGGCAGCAGTGTTAACCACTGAGCCATTGTGCTGCCCAAAGCAAATACCACAAGTTTCAACTTGTACAGTCATTCAAGCTGACTGCCTGGTACCTGTGGCTCTAGTAGCAGTGGGATTCAAACCCATGACTCAATAGAAACTGGAGCTTAAAGCCCGAGCGCCTTAGATCATTCAGCCACACTACCACATTTACTCCGAGGTCATTTATTAGCCATTGCCTGCCTCATTACCCATTACCAGAACCAAGGTAGCTTATTCCCTAGTTATCCCCATGACATCTTGCTCTAGGAAACTATCCCCAATGCCCTCTATGAATTTGTTGTTGCTGCTCCCTTTTCAAATTTGATTAATCCAATCAACATGAACATTAAAGTCTCCCATAATTATTACTCTATTTTTCTATGACAGAGGGAATCTAGTTCAACAATTTTATCTGTAACATCCATTAAATTGAATGTATGTGAATCTGCACAGCTTCTACTTGCAATCAAACTAAACAACAAAAAGCAGAATAATCCAAGTCCTTGGACTCAGAATCCTAAATTAGTTGACTTATTATTCAGCAAATACAACTGTACCCTTTAAACCCAAAAACCTACTTATTTGAAAGACCTGTTGTTGCTCAATATGTAAACTTCTGACCTAATTATTATATGCTATCCTGTGTGTTATTCCTAGCTTGACTAGGTAACTAATGAGATGTAAATAGCCCATGCTTTGCTTTTTGTTTAATCATAACATTTATAGTTTGAATTTTGATTTTTTCAGATTTTAGTTGAATAAAAGAATTGGCTAGCTCTACTTATATCAAGGATGTACACTGTAGAATTTCCATTGTACCCAAACATCAAACATGCACTAATACTTGCTCGCTTTACATATCAAAACTTGTCAGTGTTATTCAATGGCAGCATTCTCACCTCTGGGTCATAAGCACATGGAGTCAAGCTCTACTGCAAAGGTAAGAGCACATAATCCAGGATGATGCTCTGTACAGTACTGAGGGAGAAAAATTGGCAGACACATCTGTCTTTATAATTAAAAAAGGAAGACAAGGAAACCCGATATTAAAAACAGAAATTCACAGCTGGTCAGTTATCATCTGAAAGAGGAAGGTTCAGTTACCCTTTTCGGATGGGACTTGCATCAACGATACACTGGGCTGAATGCAAGTTGAATTGAGATTTCTGGAGGAATTTGTCTCTGCAAGACCTAGCAAGCTTTCACACTGTTATTTTACCAAATTCAGCTCATTAACTACCTACTCTGCTCCATTGTGTTCCTCTCTTCTGATTCTATCCCTATCCTACCTCGCACCATTCTCAGAACAACTCACCACTCAGTGGATATTCACCAAAAGACAGGCATTTCTGGTGCAACACCATCTTCAAAAGGCTGCTGTGCACCCAGACAAGTGTTGCAATCTAGTGTTGCTCCTCACTGGCAATGTAATGGCACAGCAGCCACAAAGCCATACTGTTCATGGCACACAACCAGCTTTGCTGACACTCCCTTGTAGACACAAACTCATTTTCTCACCCTAGTTGCTGTTTAAACACCAGTTTACCCGTGCTTAGCTACATCGCGTCTGAACATCCTATCTAAGTCACAAGTACTCTGTCCCCAATGCCCACTGGCAATCCACATCCTCTAGGAAAGGAACTTTACCATACTTATCTGGTATGGTCTACATGTGACTCCAGACCCACAGCAATGCGGTTGGCAGTTGGGCAATTAGGAATGGAAAATAAATAAACAAGCAGCCCTGAGGTACAGCATGATCCAATCTGTGAGCTGGATGCCTGTTTACACATGCAAGATGTCCTTGCAACAGCTTTTCAATGTTAATTTCCAGTGTGTCCTGTAATGCAAGTGTTTCCTAAGTGTCCTTCAAATGGATCAGAGAGGTGCCATGAGGATCATGAAGGGTTGGGAAACGTTGGATACCAATGTCCATGGTCAAGTTTCATGTGTGGCTGATGCCCATGGAATGTGCCCTGAGGTGCTGTTTGGTGCTACATAACATTCAAACCAGAAGCAAACTAAAGTTGTCTGGCCCCTGAATTCCACACCATGAATATAGAATCACTTGAATTTTCCAGTGCTTTTTAAAGTTGATATATCAACAAGGAGTGGAGTGGCATGTAGTGAAGGCTTCAGTTCTCACTTCAAGGATTTTGGCCAGAATATTCACTACTCTTCATGGGTGCTGTATTTAACATGCCCCCTGGCTTCTAACATATTAGGGAGATTAGCAGAGGCAAGGTAGAGAAGGACCACTTGTTCACTGAGGGAGAAGGAGGAGGGAGAGAAGGACTTGCAACAGGAAACATTGACCAACTAGGGTCTTCAGGGAGCTTTCCAATTACCTCAATGTCAGTATGATGTGTGCAAAATTTCCATTTAATTTATGCTGACAGCCAGGAAATCTCAGAGCAGGATAACAACTTGGGTGACAAGGACTATCTACTGGCTATCTGGTTCATAACTCTGATGCTCAACTCAACATTTGGGCAGCATCTATACAATTAAAGCAAACCTACCACATGCCATCAAACAAACCACTGAGATGGTCAAGCACTTCAGTTACTGGGGTAAGCCTTGAAGTACTTGATAAAGCTTGTGTTCATGCCCACTGCAGACTATTCATTTTGGTCTGCAGCATTACTGTATTCTGTCTAATCTGCAAAGCCTGAGGACACAACCCTTGCCATAAGGTAGATAACAAAGAATGATCTGCAAGAAGAAAAAGCAACAAATACATTCCTTTTCTGAATATTTTGTCATTGATCACCTTATCTGGCTGCAGCATCAATGAACACAACCCAAATCATCCATTCCACTGCAGCCCATACTTCCCTTCGCACTGGCACTGAATATAACAAAGGCATCTGAAAAAATGCTGAAATAAAAACCACTACAAAACAGCAACTCAAAACCAACTTTATCAAATAAACCATCCAAGATTCTATTCAAAATTTAGGAATCACTCTTGTACATACCCTTAATGCCTACCTCTGTCAGGTGCCTTTCTCTGGACTTGTGCTCCTTCACAATGTTACCCCGGTGACTGCATCATGGTTCATGAAGGTTGTTGACTTTGCAGGGCACTCCTGAACATCTAAAGCATGCACAATGCCAGTACTTGAACATGGTTATTCTGAGTGTGAGATCAATTGATGACATTTTGTCATCAATCCTTTTCATCTGGACTTCATGTTCAAAAATTGCAGTCCAGCCCGGTGTTCTGGGTACCTGAAAGGACAAAAACAGAGGATAGAGTTGCAGTAAAAGAGAAAGAGAACAAGAAGTGTATGCTTACACCATTTTTTGAAGCTTATGAGAAAATCTCTTGTTCAGTATCACAAAGTATCTGCTTACTCTGAGGGTCAAGAAATGAGCCTTTTATTCACAGAAATTAGCTGCTCAGCTTCGACATTTTCCTTGCAAAAAAATCCTTTCATTTTGGCTGTTCTTCTTGAAACAGTTTGGGATTGTGGGATAGGGAGAAGTGAATAATGAAATAACTGATCAGGGAGGAAGAAAAACATTCCCATTTTAGGTTGCCTTGCTCTAAGTTATTTTCTTTAAAATGCATACATTTTGCTTATTTACATTTTCAGTCATGATATTATGTTATTTTGTGACATCGTCACCAACAATGCCGTTTCACATTAACATTTCACAAATCCACTTCAATGCATGATTTTGCAACATTTCACATCACTGTTACATATTAGTGCTGTGACCTGACTGACATCATTATGAATTGATTGCAAGGAGGGGTAAATGAAGTATTCAGGATTTAAACTCTCAGGCAAACTGTTTCAAGAAGAACATCCAAAATGAAAGGATTTTTTTGCAAGGAAAATGCCGAAGCTGAGCAGCTAATTTCTGTGAATAAAAGGCTCATTTCTTGACCCTCAGAGTAAGCAGATACTTTGTGATACTGAACAAGGGATTTTCTCATAAGCTTCAAAAAACAGTATGAGTACAGAATTAATTCATTGTAAATCAATCCTTGTCACTACTAATTTTACCAGAATGGTTCATTGCAAGGCACGTAATGGTGCCATAAGCCAATCCCCAAATGTCAACTTATAACCACCTATGCACACATTGAATTTAGATTTGTTAAATTGAAAGATATGTTTCAATATCTGACTCAAAACAGAAATTGCTGGAAATGTTCCATAAGTTCAGCAGCACGTTCAGAAAAAGAACAAAGCACACATTTTAGGTTGACAATCTCTCATTTGAATTCAATTCTATGGGGGAAACAAACACAGGGATCATGATGCACAACTAACCTGCATCCATTTGGAGGGATGCAGGTAGCACATGTTGCCGGCAAACTGCACTAAATGTGCTGCTAAGTCTGACCTGCAAAAAGAGTGAAAATGGCACAACAGGCACAGAACATGTTCCAAAACTCTCTGAAGCAGCACTGCAGGCATTGAGCAAAAGGACTGTGAAAGAAGATGATTTCCCTATTCACAGAAGCCATTTGGCCCTGTAGACAGACATTGAAAAAGCAATATGACTAGATAGCAAGTCAATACAAGCAGAACAGAATTGAGTACCTGGATACAGTGCTGCAAAAAGTTCGCAAACATCCCGGCTGATTTTCATGTTCCTTAAAATCCATTCTTACAGCATGAGGTTACCATGAAGGAATCTTTTTTCCAGCCCCTCCCTTCATCATAGTGTGATAACCCTCTGGTTAAACTACCAACAGTCGTCTCTTTCTAATGAGAGAGGAGCCTTATGGTTAATTAGGACAATGGCGACTTGCTTCCTTATAATATAAATGAGCCAACAACAGGGTGATAAATAAGAAAAAGCTCTAGAGACAAAAGTAGAAATTGCTAGAAATGCTCAGCAGGTCTGGCGGCATCTGTGGACAGAAATCAGAGTTGACGTTTCGGGCCAAGTGACCATTCCTCAGAAAAACCTCTATTCTGATTTTCTCTTGAAACCTACCCATTGTGATTTTCAAGTGGCTCTTGAATTCGGGGCCAGTCATTTCATTTGAAGCAACCAGGAGTCTCATGTATTGTTGTAATTGAAGGTCTTAACTGGACAGTGTTGTCACTCATGTTGGGCTAGTTGGAGGGAGGTCAGATAAATTACATTATAACTGTTGCATAAATGTGAGTTGATAATGATGAATCAGATATAATTTGCAGCTGATTTATATTCTTAGTTATAATTATGACAAATCTCTGTTGCATTATTAGCAGAAATTTAAGATGCATAATAATGAGAAAATTCCATGAGCATCTTTGTACTAAATGAATGGAAATTAATGATGCAGAACATTTGCTTTTTGTGTATCCACCATTAGCTAGGTAATTGACGCCATTTTGAAGATATTGTCATTGCAAGCCTGCTTTCATGTTTAACAGTTACATTTTCTGTGATGCTGAAGAAAGTCTCCAAGCTTGTGCCATTAATTTATAATTGAGATTTGTGTTTTGTAGTTATGATTGTCTTTTTCTTAACATATCTGAAGAAATTGAATGAAGTTTTATTGTGAAACCGCAGTCTCCATGAAAGATTCTGAAATAGACCCTTTTTCACACTTGGTTGAATTATGACAAGTCCCTGCAAACTGATTCAATGTTGTGGAATTATCTTCCTATCAGCACTGTAGACATCTTTACACCCCAAGGATTAGAGCAGTTAAAGAAAACATCTCACTGCCATCTTCTTCAGGGCAGTTACGGATGGGCAATCTCTGCTCTTGTACTCATCCTCTCGCTATGAAGACCAATATACCATTTGCCTCCTTCACTGCCTGTTGCACCTGCATGCTTACTTTCAATACTAGGGCACCCAGATCTTGTTGCACCTCCTCTTTTCCCAAACTATCATCATTTGGTTAATACTCTGCCTTCTTGCTTTTGCTATTAGAATGAATAACCTTATATTCATCCAGAATATACTTCACCTGCCATGCATTTTCCCATTCATTTGCTCAAATTGTCCAAATTTGCCTTGCACACCTCCTTTAAACTTATCCTGTCTCATTTTAAACCAATGCCCCCCAAGTATTTGACATTCCGTGCTGGTAAAAAGACTCTGACTAGCTGCCATATTTATGCTTCTCATCATTTTATATAGTTCCATTAGGTCACCCCTAAGCCTTCAACTCTCTTGTGAAAACAATCCAAGTTTGTCCAACCTCAGCTTATACCAAATACACTCCCAATCCAGGCAACGTGCTGGTAAATCTCGTTTGCGCCCTCTCCAAAGCACCCACATCTTATCTATAGTGTGGTGACCAGAACTGCATGCAATACTCCAAATGTGACCTAACTAAAGTTTTATACAACTGCAATATGACTTGCCATCTTTTATAATTAATGACCCGACCGATGCTTGCCTTCATGCTGTATGCCTTCTTTGCCATTGTCACTTGCAGGGGCTCTGGACTTATATGCCAAGATCCCTCTGTGTATCAGTGCTCCTAAGAGTCCTGTGATTTATTGTATACTTTTGTCCTGTATTTGACCTCCCAAAATACATCACCTCAAATTGAGGTGTTCTGAGGAAGGGTCACTGGACCCGAAACTCTGATTTTTCTTCACAGATGCTGCTAGACATGCTGAGCTTTTCCAGCAACTTCTGTTTTTGTTTCACCTCACACTTGTCTGGATTAAACTTCATCTGCCATTTATCCATCCAGCTGATTTATATCCTGCTGTATCCTATGACAATCTTCTCCTCTATCCACAACTTCACCAGTTTTCATGTTGCCTGCAAACTTACTAATCAGACCACCTACATTCTCATCCAAGTCATTTATATACGTTACAAACAACAGAGGCCCTAGCACTGAGCCTTGCGGAACACGACTAGTCACAGATATCCAGTCAGAAAAGTACTCCTCCACAACTACACTCTGTATTCTATGGCCAAGCCAATTTTGAATCCAACTTACCAACTCACTGTGGCTCCCATTTGACGTAATCTTCTGGGCCCTGACTGAGTCCTGAAGAAGGGTAATACCTGAAACATTGACTGCTCCTTTCCTCAAGATGCTGTCTGGCCTGCTGTGTTCTTCCAGCCTTCAGTTTGTCAGTCCAGAACTGCCCTGCATGGTTGCTGACATTTGACATGGGCATGATAGACAGGGAAAGATCAATGATCTCCTTTGTGAGCAAGGTACTGGAGGTCCTGCTGGATAGATGGATCCCCTGCAGGATCAGCAGTGGAAGTCACAACACTAGATTATGTAAGCATGGACCAAGTTTGCCAACTAGGTGAAAACAGTTTCAGCTGTCTGGAGGATGGTCAATATTCTTTCCCATTCTCTCAACTTAAGTATCACTATCTTCTCTCCAATACTTCACATTCAATATATTTCTGCAACTGTACAGACCTCCCACCAAGCCTCTTGCTCTACGATTCTACTACTGCTTGCAACATCTACCTCACTCACTATCATCCACCCAATCCCTAACACCACTAATCCTGAGTTTGAGTTTGATTTATTATTATCATGTGTCCCAGGATACAGGGAAAAGTGTTGTTTTGTGTGCTGTGCAGCAGATCTTACCATACAAAGTGCTTCAGAACAGAGTGCAGAATACAGTGTCGCAGCCACAGAGAAGATGTGTACAGAGAGATCAACATTAACATTTGAGAGGTCCATTCAAAAGGCTGATAACCACAGGGAAGAAGCTGTTCATATCTGTATTCAAACTTTTTATATCTTCTTCTTGACAGAAGCAGGTGGAAGAGAGTATAACTGGAGTGGGAGGCGTTTTTGATTATGTTGGTTGCTTTCCCGAAGCAGCGGGAAGTATAGATGGAGTCAATGATTGGAAATCTGGTTTGCGTAATAGACTAAGTTGTGTTCATAACTTTAGTTTCTTGCAATCTTGGAAAGAGCAATTACCATAGCATGTTGTGTTGCATCCAGATAGGATTGATGGTGCACCCATAAAAATTGGTAAGAATCTTTGTGGAAATGCCGAATTTCCTTAGCCTCCTAAAGATGTAGAGACAATGATGTATTTTCTTGACCATTGTTTCTTAGACTTGCTACAGTGTGGAAACAGGCCCTTTGGCCCAACAAGTCCACACCAACTCTCACAGCATCCCACCCAGACCCATCCCACTATAACCCACCTAATCTACACATCCTTGAACACTATGGGAAATTTAGCATGGCCAATCCACCTAGCCTGCACGTCTTTGGACAGTGGGAGGAAACTGGAGCACCTAGAGGAAACCCACGCAGACACGGGGAGAATGTGCTAACTCCTGGGGGCTTGTCTAGGAAATGAACCCGGGACCTCTCACATGTCACCGCTGTACAGTACCCTAAGCAAGAACCATACCCCTAGTTTCGACATAGGTGGACCAGGTCAGATTGTTGGTGATTCATCACTCCCAGGAACTTGACATTCTAGACCACCTCAACCTCAGCACCATTGATGCAGATAGGGGCATGCCCTCCACTTGCTTCCTGAAGTCAATGACCAACTCTTTCATTTTGCTGACATTGATGGAAAGATTGTTCTCTTTACAACATGCCACTAAGGACTCAATCTCTCCTATACTCTGTCTCCTTGTTGTTTGAGACCAGACCTACAAGGGTGATGTCAGCAAACTTGTAAATGGAATAGGGGTGGAATTTGGCCACACTTATGTGAGTACATAAGGAGTATAGTAGGGGGCTGAATATGCAGCTTTGCGGGGCACTGGTGTTGAGGATTATCATGGAAGACATGTTGTCACCTATTCTTACAGATTGCTGTCTATGGATCAGGAAGTGAAAGATCCACTTGCAGTGTGGGAACTGACACCTAGGTCTCGGAGTTTGCATGCCACCTGCGCTGCCTATTCACTCACTAACTGTAATGGTTGCGCCACCCCCTTTCATCTTCTGTAATGACTATCTCTCTCTAACTACTTGAAGAAAATAGCCCACAATAGGGCAGAAACTGTCAAGGTGGACCACCATCTTTATAAGTACATAAGACACTTGTTGGACATCAGCCTTAGTATTATTTTTGGTGCCACATTATAGGAAACATGTGAATGCATTGGAGAGAGTGCAAACGTGATTTACAAAAATGATTCCAAGAATGAGAAACATCAGTTAATAGGATAGATTGAAAGAGCTGACACTGTTCTTCTTGGAGAGAAGGAGGCCAAGAGGGGGAATTTGATACAGGTTTTCAAAATCATGAGAGGGCTGGATAGAGTAGATCAGGAGAAGCTACTTCCACTCATAAAATGAACAAGAATGAACTACCATAGATTTAAAGTGAAGTTCAAATGAAGCAAAGGTGACATGAGAAAAAACCTTTCCACAGAGCGAGTAGTTAGGGTATGGAATGCATTGCCTGAAAAAATTGTGGAGGCAGGTTCAATTGAGGCACTTGAAAGGGCATTGGATGATTAGTTGGAAAGAAATGATGTGCAAAGGTATGGAAAAAAGCAGAAGATTGGCACTAGATAATGATGCTTGTTTGAAGACTCAGTGCAAATACAATGGACTGAATGATTTCCTTCTGTCATAGCAATTCTGTGATTATCAAGGGCAACCAGGGATGGGCAATTAATGCTGATTTAGCCAGTATTACTCACATCCCATGAGTGAATAAGAAAGAACTTAGTGGGCTGGGAATGCGAAAGGCCTACAGGCAACTATGACAAGTTTCTTGGTTTTGTGCCAAGCTTTGACTCTGCTCTAAAAGCACAGCAAGACAGTCCAGTTCATGAGTTGGTGAATGATCCTGAGCATACAGTGTCTTTGCTGCAGCATTACAATGCTCATAAAAGCAAAAAAAATGTGGATGCTGGAAATCTGAAATAAAAACAGGAAGTGTTACAGAAACCCAATAGGTCTGGCAGCTTCTGTGGAAAGAGAAATAGAATTAATGTTTCATATCTGATATAACTCTTCTTTGTAACATGTTCTTGAAACATTAACTCTGTTTTTGTCTCCAAGGATGTTGCCAGATCTGCTGAGCTTCTCGAGTACTTGCTCTTTACAATGGAAGTTGTTGGTGCAGCCTGACATGCAGAAGTGAAGTGCAGAAGCACCTTGTAAATTGAATGGAAATGTGCCATGAGGGTGCTCGGAGGCTGGTATATGTAGGATGCTAAGTCTATAGGTGTGAGTTATGTGTGGCCAGTGCCTATGGAATTTGCCCTGACATGTTGGTGCCTGCTTTCCGGCATTAAGATCATGTTGTGCAAGTGGCGAGCTGAATCTGCAAGGTGCTCGTTCTGGTTTCCTTGGTGAGTTTCCACAAAATCTGGTTTGTTTGGTGAGTTTGATAAAATGCAAGGCTGAATATTAATGAGGTATGTTGTGATGTTAGCAAGGTGTTTAACAAGTTTTAATTCCTGTCAATTGGCATCTTTCTGCTGCCTAGAGAAAATCTCACTACCCCACTTGTGTAAAGCATAAAAGATGGTGCCAGTTCCTCCTGATATGATATGGGCCTCACTGCACTTATCGCCCAATTCACCCATACATCTTGCTGTAACACACATTGCTCAGACCCGTGTAAGATTCTGCCCAATTGTTTGTTGCTGAGATCTTGAGTTGCATTTTCCCATTTACAGTTCAAGTGCGGGGTCAAGTGAGTTTCATGGCATTTAGTTTGCCGTGGCCTATGGCAAATTTTCTCATGCAATCTTCCAGTTTTGACCTAACTAATTATGCAACTGAGCTATCGGATCATTTCATGGGAAATTGAGTGGCCGAAGAAGTGGAAATGCTCACCACTGGTGGTCATTTCCAGCTTTCATGCCTCTGGAACAGTACTTAAAGTGGAGCTGCACACCATTTCAGACACTGCAAGCCAGGAACACTGTGGGGCTAAAACCTCAATGTTGAAGGCATGACACAGAGGAAAGATACACTAGCTCACTGTTTCTCACTAAGGGTCTAGAAATGCTGGTTGATGAAGTAATAGAGAGGAGGTTAGTCCTTTTTCTTGCAGACTGACAAAGTAGGCCATGTCATGAGACCCAGCCAGCCTGGATATAATTAGTATGTGGGTCAGTGCTGTGTCCTGGGTGAAAGAGAACACCCAGCAGTGCAGAGAGAAGGTCAGTGATCTTCTGTGCTCTACAAAAATGTCAATAGTTTTCTGCATGCCATCTTCTGTTTCATCTCACACAAGTTTAGCACTCAATCAATCTCTGCCACTGAACACACATGTCACCAAGGCTCGTGAACCTTCAGTAGTGCGTGGTCCATGTCCACTTAATGCCTGTCGTTATCCTTATCCTCCCAAACTATGAACCCTACCTGTCTTCTGCGCTTCCTAGTCACTTCGTGTGGACATCTCTCTTCCTCTCCTGCTCGTGCATCACCATCAACAACTCTTGCATTCACTTCCATGAAGCTTAATCGCTCTCTGCCTCATTGGAGGAAATACTAGCCCTTATTCAGGCTGAAAGGTTAAAGACTAGTGACAGGAAAGGTATGACAGATTTCAGGCTCCTAGATTTTGCCAGAGAAAGGTATGACCCCTCATGTGGGCTTGGAGAGACCTCATTAGCAATCAAGGGCAGCACAGTGGATCAGTGGTTAGCACTGCTGCTTCACAGTGCCAGGAACCCAAGTACGATTCCATCCTCAGGCGACTGTCGGAGGAGTTTGCACATTCTCCCTGTGCCTCTGTGGGTTTCCACCAGCTGCTTTGGTTTCCTCCCAGAGTCCAAAGATGTGCAGTTTAGGTGGATTGGCCATGCTAAATTGCCCATATGTGCAGGCTAGGTGGGGCAGCAATGGGAAATGCAGGGTTACAGGGATAGTCTGGGATGCCCTTCAGAGGGTTGGTATGGACTCAATGGGCCAAATGGCCTGCTTCCGCACTGTAGGATACTATGACCATGATCAACTTAATTATGCTGTGAAATGCTGTTTTCCCATTCACACCAGTGTTAAAACAGTCTTAATCTGCACAAGCTTTTATGCATCTTTGACAACTAACACCTTCTCTTCTCTCACGCAGGCACTAACATCACCCAGTGAATCTCCAGGAAGAGGCCAATGCCAGAGATCCTCAGTTCTGCCTCTGCTTCTGAGGAGGAAGCTACTAAAACCTCAGAAGCTGCACCGGTGAGGCTTTCACTTGCACCCTTCACCAGTTCAGACACATTTACTATATCTGGATTAGACTTAGGAGTACAACCTAGTGAACACATCACTGACACATCTCTGAAGCTGGTCAAGGAAGAAATAGTCTGATACCCAAAGAACAGATACTACCCAATCCCAAGGCAAAAGACACATCCCTGTTCTCAGGCATTAATCACTTGGTCATTGCAAAATCAGGCACAGGTAAGTCAGGCAGCTTTGACAGAGACTCTCAATGAGCTGGGACAAAGAATTGAGGAGTCCATCAACAAAACAGTAACATGCTAACTCCAGCATATATATGTCTGGCTGTCCCAATGGATTGGTTGATGAATGCTGTGGAGACTCAAATCCAGCACACTCAGTACCTGTGAGTATGCACATGAACCTTCACTTTATCACTTTATCCATGGCTGCTCAACATCAATAGGAAGGTAAGAGGGAAGCAAGGGACTTTGAGCTCATTCCACGTGTCCTTTCCTCTCCAGAAAACAGGGTGATACCAGCTGAGATGGAGGAGTTACATCCCAGTAGACCATCAAAAGCTTCCTTTCAGGACACTCCAGAGATGCCCGGTTCCTTCATCTCTCTTTGCCTGTGATACCAAAACCTGCAGCTGAAAAAGCTAAAGATGTGAGCCTGCTCCTGAGCAAGAGACTCTCAACGAACCTGAGCCCTCTAGGGCCAAAGGTACAACAGGATGACCATCCAGATCTTCTAAGCTGACAGAGCAAACAATAGAACAAGATCCCACCACCCCTAACTGTGGAAGTAGAGAAGGCATTTAGTGAAAGACACAAAAATAAGAAAACCTACTGAGAGCACCATTGTTAATTAACCTTTCACTTTTGTATATATATGTTCACTTGCATGTTAAAATGTCTCCTTGCAATATAATTGTGTCTACTAGACCTGGTTACTTAACACCCATGTGAAAGACGATCAGCTCCTGTAGACATCGCAAAGATTAAAGAAGTAGCATTCACCAAACATTGTTCATATCTCACAAGACGTTGAGTTCTTGACTGCAGGTAGCCTCAGATGTCATTGATCCTTGAACCATGACTTTGAGGCTGGTGATTAATGCCTGAGAACAGGGCCGTGTCTTTTGCCTGGGTCTAAGTAGGTGCCTGTTCTTTGGATATCAGAGCATTTCTTGAGGTGTTGTGCTTTAATGTGAACAGCAGAGAGGCTAAATGCTATCTTCAGGGAACATGCTAGAGCCTGGCCCGCACATATCATTCCATGTTTAAACCTCCTTATGAATGAGAGTGGAGAATCACTGATGATTCCACTGGAGGGAAAGGATCATTCTGTGTATCAGGTTTTCAAGGGCTGAGGGATGGACAACATGATCTCACATCTTCACTCTCCCTCATTTCACAGTGATCTGTCAAGAACAGCTGTATGAATTACTGCCTCTCACAGATTCAACACTGTCCTAAAGGATGCTCAAACTTAGCAGTCTGCACGTACCCTGACACTTGAAGGATTACCAATAATGAAAGTGTCAAGAGGAAATTCTTCAGGATTCCTGTCAACTTATCATGAGGAACATCACTACACAACACTTGGTTATCGTAAAACATAGAACTGCGGACGCTGGAGATCTGAAACAAAAGCAGAAATTGCTGGCGAAACTCAGCAGGACTGGCAGCATCTATACAAAGAAAACAGAGTCAATGTTTTGAGTCCAGTGATTCTTCATCAGAACTGATGGCAGCTTCATAAAAGTGGTAATTATGCTAAAGATGAGGTTGGAGAGGTAGGGGAAGAGGTGAACAGATAGGTGGAGACAGAGCCTAAAAAGAGAGAGAGATATTAAAGGGGTTGGCATATTGATAGTAGGCCAGGACAGAGGAGAAGTTGAATAAGTGATAATGAGAGCTGACAGTAGAAGAGAATGCGTAGGCTGAGCTGAAATCAACCAAAGTAATGTGATAATAGGCCTGAGAGTGAGTGAGATTGGATTGACTATGCGAAAATCCACCCATGTCTTAACAGGACTGGTGTGAGGTGGGTAAAAAACATGGAAGGACAGAATCAGGCTCTAAAGTTATTGAACTAAAGTTATTGAAGCTGCAGGTTCCCCCAAAAAAAGGTGAAATGTCATTCTTTGAGCTTGCTCTGAGCCTCACTGGAGTACTGCAGCTGTCGTGCAACAGAAATGTTGGTGTAGGAATATAATGATGTGTTGAAGTGGCAGGCGACCACAAGCTCAGGTCACTTTTATTAACAAAACATATGTGTTTTGCAAAGCAGTTGCCCAGTCTGTACTTTGACCTCCCAATGTAGAGGAGACCACATTGCGAGCAGTAAATACTGAGGATAGATTGAGTGCAGTGGAGGTAAATCACTGCTTCACGTGGAAGATATGTCTAGGGCTTTGGACAGTGAGGAGTAAACTGGCAAATGTTGCACTTTCTGCGATTGCTTGGAAAGTGCCGTGGGGGTATGGGGAGTTGTTGGGAGTGAAGGAGTTGTGGATCAGGGCATCTGGAACGGTCCCTGTGAATGTTGACAAAGGATGAATGAAGAATATGCATCTAGTCATGGCATCCTGCTTGAAATGACGGAAATGGCATCTTATATCCTTTAGATGTGGAGGCTGGTGAAGTAATAAGTGAGGACCCCGGGGACCATACCATTGTTGTGGAATGAAAGAGAAGATGTGAGAGCGGAAGTGCAGGAGAAGTGTCAGACATGGCTAAGGGCCCTGTCAACCACGGTGGTGAGGAATCCTTGTTTGAGGATAAACGTAGATATTTCTGAAACCCTGCTGTGGAAGGTGGCATCATCAGAACGGATGCAATGGAGATGGAGAAACTAGGAGAATGGGATGGAGTCCTTACAGAAAAGGGAGGATGTACAGTCCTGGTAACTGTGGGAGTCAGTGGCTTTGTAATATTTGTCAATGGCCCATCTATCCCCAGGAATGGAAACAGAGATATCAAGGAAGGGAAGGGAGGATTTGGAAATGGACCAGGTGAAAGTGAGAGCAGGGTAGAGAAACGAAATTGATAAAATTTTCCAATTTTGCACGAGAGAGTGAAGCAGCACCATTGATATCTTCGACGCACCAGAGAAGGATTTGTGCAGAGTGTCCCGAGAGAGACTGGAACAAGGGATGTTCCGTGTATCCCATGAAGAGACAAGCATAACTGGCGACCATGTGACTACCCATTACAAGTAGTTCTGCTATGACACATGTTTCATTAACATGAATTGGCTGTAATGTGATTGATGAATAGTAGATGCTGATTGTTTAATGCAAGCTTTCTGCTGTAGAGGTATAATGATTTTCTATAGCAATTTCCCTATAACTCAATTTTCTATGCAGATTTTCTATAGTGCGAGGTCATTCAAGAACACAACTATCGCATTTTAAGAGAACTACCTGTAACACACCTTTGACATGAAAAAATTGAGAGGAGTTAAAGGTGAAGCCTTTCAAAATGAGAGCAGCTAGAAACTGTGAACTGGAAATTTTGAAACTGATGTAAAACATCAGGGGAATCGTGGATTTAAGTGGGAGCTAGAGAAACAATCGGTCTGCCTGGGCAGTCCTGTTTCTTGATTTTGGGAAGGAGATAGAAGTGGGCTGTGCCAGTTTGGGAGACTACCAGCTTGGAGGCAGAGGGCGGCAGTTCACTAGATGAAATGAGAATAGCATCTGTTGTGGACACAATAACCTGTTGTTCAATGGTGGGGTCATGATCTAGGGGGAGATAGGAGGCGGTATCTGAGAGCTGGCAGGATGGTGGGAGTCTGCCTTACAGTGAAGCCTCTTGGCCTTGGAGTTTTGGTCGAATATTTGTGGCTAGTCGGCCTAAATACGCTGAATGCTTCCTCCCAGAAGTATGTGACCCCTCCTTGTCTTGAACTCCCACAGAGCAATAGTTGGTAGGCAGGGTGGGTGTGGCCACCTGTGGATAGTCCTGAAAGGAGATTTCTAGGGGACCTGTATGTGATTCTTCCTCTGGTTGGATGCCTCCTGGCACTGCCCTTTCTTCTTCTGAGAGATAGGGGCAACTGGAGTGAGTTCAAGGCCCCTGTTCCCCAACCACCTTGCCAGTTGTGCTAACTACCAATGCCTAGAGTGATGGAATGCAGGTCCATGCATTGATCTCATTGACCAGACTGGATCTGGCTTACCATAGTAGCTGCCTAACTCTCCGTAGAGGCAGCCTGATACTCTTATACTAGAGTCACATGATGCAAACAGCATTTTTGCAGTCTACAATCTTCGAGTTAGTTTGTTCAGTGCTTCTGACAAACCTGTCTGCTGCTCCCATGTCCGCTTGTGCATTTTTATGAAGTTCTTAATTACCAACACCATGGGATCCTTCCTGTCTCCAGCTGAGCAGGTCTGGCCTCCAACATTCCTTTGACTGCCAGTGAACTGGGGCATTTCTTCCTTGACCAGGATGTGCTCACCAGAATTTGTTATCTAGTTGCTGCATACCAATTACTGTTAGAGAGTCGATACAGTGTGGAGCTGGAGGAACACAGCAGGTCTCGGGCCTAGATCCTTCATCAGGACTGGGCTATTACTGTTCATTGTTTAGAATCATATGGGCAGAATGGCCAGACCTTCAAATACTGATGCAGACACAATTATATCTCAGTATGAATCACCAGCTACAGAAAAGTAAGACAGAAAGGTGGAGGAAAAACACTCTACTATATTAAAGCAGATAGCCACAAAGGAACTATAACATCAAATGTTATCTGGTTTAGATATTTTGGTGAGATTTTATTATTTAAATGACAAAAGCAATGCTTCATGCTTTCAAAATATGAATCAAAAGTAACTGAAATAATGAAATTCTTTGAAATAGATTGAAGATAATTCAGATGGAATGTTTCACTCCAGATAAAGGGAAGGCATTTTTATTAAGGATCAAAGGTGTACACAATTTAAATTGCAAAAGAATCCTATACAGGCCTCTCTAAGTCACCATCAAAATACAAATATGACATTGTGATTTGTTGCTATGTCACCATGGGACCTGTCATATTTTGCTAATAAGGAAATATTGTGACAGTTAGATCATGTAATAATGCTGCAAGCCTTTGTGAGACAGTTATATTCTGTCTGGTCTTCAGAGAACAGTTTACTTTGCCTTATTGTTCATTAACAGCTAGCACTGTTCCAAGTGCTGGGAGGATAAACTTACATAATAGATTGCATTAACTATAAGCTTATTTATCATGTCAAGCAGAATAGAATTATTCACACAATTCAATAGTTTAGCATTTTCTAATTAGGTAATTAATCTTTCATGGGATGTAGGCATCATTATCAAGGCCAACATTCATTGCCCATCATTTTAGGCTTTATCAAACATACAAAGGGCTTGGTCTGACACTATAGCAGACCATGTAATAATTTCCAAATAACCTTCTTTTGTGAATGACCTCAATCTCAGCTTGCCCCTTTTTATCATTCAGGTGTAGTAACATCATGGTAGTAAACAAGTACGTGAGTTTGCCTTCAGCGTGATGCAGTAATGTAGCATTCAATTTCTCCATGCCTTTATTTTTTTTTATTTTTCCAACCCCGCCCCACCAAATCACCGTCTTTTTAGTGTTATCCACCACCAGTAAATCACCTGTGCAGCCAATTAGATATCCGGGTATGCAAATCTCGTTATCGGCATTGCAAACCATCAAAGGAGAGGGGTAGAGACAGCCGGAGGAGACTAAGTCAAAATAGACTCCAGGCCTTTCAAGAGTTTTGTGAACTGTTTAAATAAATTTTCTGGTTTCTGGCTGATAATTGCATCTACTGTAAGCTGGGGTAAAAGGCGACACAGGCATTCAGCCGAACCATAAACATAGCTAGAAAACATATGTACGATTTCAATTATTTATTTGTTTTTGTGCATTAATTTTACCCAAAGCTAGCCATTATCATAATGCTGGTTTCTTCCAGACCCTGCAATTGGAAAGGTGAAGGCTGCAAGGCAAAGATGTGCAACTATCCATTGGAATATTAAATAGCATCCAGTAGCTGTCCATTGCAACTGTGATCCTGCCCCTGTTTACAATTTAAAATGTGTGTATTTTTCACTGATGGCAATGGCAATTTTCCAGTATTGGCCATCATTGTCTGTGACTTACCAAGAAAAATAATTTGCAGTGTGGTTTTGCCTTTAAAAGCATTTACCTTGTACCCTCTTAATACAAGTATTTTAAAACAGAAAGGGCTGCTTTGCCTGCAACCATGGCCTTCTGCAGGGTGGACAGGTCTTTCCTCCCTCTGTGGATGTTCCTTGTGCCATGTCAAAAGCTTGCAAAATAATGATGTGGGGTGTCTTTATCCACATACTTTCCCCATTGTTGGTATGGCACATTTACCGTACCCTTTATGGTGACTCCACTCTGGTTGAGTCTGTCTGGGGTTCTTTTTTGGGTGATTGGGATTGAATTCATTGCTCACCTAAGTTAAATTCTGTCTCCCATGGTGTTGTCTATGTTGTGAAAAGCAGGCCTTCAAGTAATTCACCTGTCGCTCCGGACAGATTTTCCTACCTCCCGTTGTTGGATTGCTGGGCTGACCTCATTCCTTTATCTGTAGCACTGTACTGCTTACTTCAGGAGCTTTGTGCCCCTTGCCATCAGTTCCATGGCTTTGGTCACCATTTCCTCAAGTAAACTCAGTAAAAGAAGCCTACACTTAGGTTAGTGATTAGGAACAGATTTTATGTATGTATGTAGTTGGTTAGAGAGGAAGGACATATTGCTGGAACCTTAAAATCAGGTTCCATATGACCTAATGTCACTATGCCATATCTCCTTATGCACATGCTCAGTGGTATTATTGGAGAATAGATATAACTAACTGTTACTCCACAACAGCTAGACCCATCTCAGATGGCAGTTAACAATTAATCATATTATCATAGGATTAGAATCACTTTTAAGGAAAGAATGGGTGTTTTCCTTCCGTAAAGGAACGTGGAGAACCAGGTATGTTTGAATAGCAGTTGATGATAATTTCATGATTACCATGAATGAGACTAACTTTACATCCCAGAATATCCAGTTATTGTGTTAGGATTTAAACTCATGCATTCAGAGCTTTCAATTGGGTGTGCTGGTTTCAAAACTTTTGACATGTACTCATCAGGAATAACACAAAAGAGACCCAGCTCAGAAAAAGAACACAGTTTTATACAGTGTGAAAAGATGGTGTAGATTGGCTAGATGATGGTTGGCATGGAGATCCAGCAGGAACTATTAACTGCTAATCTTAGCTGAAAAACACAGACTAGGCAGGTAGGCTCTGATTGGTCAGAGTGTTGCCATAGGGATTGCAGCAGACAGTGAAAAGGACTTTTTTTCAGATTGTGAGTTTGACAGATCATCTTAAATTAGTTTCTCCACTCATAGGATGTTGCAGTTCAATCAAAAGGCTGTTTGATTATTGTATAAATGAGGAATATGATGTGTATAAATTCCATCGCCTTTCCTCGCCTTGCCAGGTGTGTCGGCCATAAGTCCCATTGACTGGAGAACCATATCAAACAGCAAAACATTTGATTGTTTGTAGAAGGCAGCATTGTGTTCAACCAACCTGTGCTTGCAAACTTCAGACCACCATGTCCAACATTAGATGTGATTCTCCTTTTGCATAGCATTTACTAATTCTGACTGTGCTATGAGTTGTAAGATAAATCAATTTAAGATCATCAGTCAGCTTGCAATGATGCATTTGCATATACTAGAAATCAAATAAACTAATGCACAAGATGTTGCTGTGTGTAAGCAAAGGCAACTTTTTCATATTTTGTATCTGCTACTTTGGGAAAAGGGCAGTGGAACCATTCACCAGTCGCTGCTGCATTCCCCATTGAAAAAACCTGATCAATCACTGTCTATTTGCCTGATCTGAATTTTATCAGCTAACTCAGATTGACAGTTAACAGTGGGACAGTGGCACAGTGGTTAGCATTTCTGCCTCACAGTGCCAAGGACCCAGATTCAACTCCAGTGTCGGGCGACTGTCTGTGTGGAGTTACATGTTCTCCCTGTGCCTGTGTGGGTTTCCTCCAGGCACCCCAGTTTCCTCCCACGGTCCAAAGATCTACAGGTTAGGTGGATCGGACTTGCTAAATTGTCCAGAGTGTGTAGGTTAGGTGGATTAGCCAGGTAAATAATGGGTCAGAGGGATTGGGGGGAGGCTAGGCCTGGGTGGGATTCTCTTCAGAGAGACAGTATGGACTTGTTTTTTTTTCTTTATTCATTAACGGGATGAGGATGTCGCTGGCTAGGCAGCATTTATTGTCCATCCCCAATTGCCCAGAGGGCAGTTCAGAGTCAACCACATTGCTGTGCATCTGGAGTCACATGTAGGCCAGACCAGGTAACGATGGCAGTTCCCTTCCCTAAAGGACATTAGTGAACCAGATGGGTTTCTCCAACAATCGACAATGGATTCATGGTCATCATTAGACTCTTAATTCCAGATATATTTTATTGAATTCAAATTCCACCATCTGCTGCGGCAGGATTTGAACCGTCCCCAGAATGTTATCCAGGTCTCTGGATTGACAGTCCAGCAATAATACCACTAGACCATTAGGCCATTGCCTCCCCTTCAGCCTTGCTGGGCCAAATAGCCTGTTTCCACACTATCAATACGTTTCTCTAAACTGTTGGTATCCCTCTCACAACGTGTCTTTCCACCTATTTTTGTGTCATCTGCAAATCTGGCTACAGTACATTCACTTCCTTCCTCCAAGTCATTAATATAAATTGCAAACAGTTGCGGTCCCAGCACAGATCCCTATGGAACACCACTAGTTACAGGTCACCAACCTAAGAAAGAATCTCTTATTCCTGTTCACTTTCTCCTCCACATTAGCCAATTCTCTACCTGTGCCAATATACTACCTCAACACTGAAATCTCTCATCTTATGACTTAACCTTTTGTGAGGCACCTTGATTCCCCTCTATTCACTCTGGTTGACACTGCCTTTAAAAACTCTCATAAATTGCTGATATGTTTACCCTTTCATGAAGCAATGCTGATTCTGCTTGATTAGATTGTGATTTTACAAATGTTCTGCTATTATTTCCTTAATAATAGGCTGATCGGTCTATAGTTACCCGCTTTATGCCTCCCTCCCTTTTTAAAGAGAGAGATAGTGGTGTAGACTCAGACCTCTCCTTTACGAAGCCTCCAATTGTTTTAAGGTCACAATCCTGACCACACTAACTCCTTAACAAGCTCCTCAATAAGCTTAGCAGGCTATTAATTGACTGTTAGTGTGTTTCCCACGCCCTACACACCCTCTCACCAGCTCTTTGAAATTCCAGATTCTCCTGGAGATGTTGGGATCTTAAAGTGTCTTCTGGAACGACAATTTTGAAATCATGCTTACACCAGGTGCCACCTTTATGGTCAATTAAAAATCTGACTTGTGACGCACCTCAAACTATTTACACTGCTCCGAGATCCCAGACTTCCACCTAGTCTGAGGTCTGTATTTACTAACTGCAGAGGGCGAAATTCATTAACTGCAAACAGCTACTAGTATTACTATTGCTACTGAAGGTGAAGCAGATACTTTAATAACGGAAGATCACATGTTATAATGCCATCTGTCTTACAGGTACATTGCCTGTCTGTTTTAGATTGGACTAAAGAGCATTGACAGGGCTTATAGGATAAAGATGAGAGTTGCAGTTATCGTTGCAGGTGATGGGTGAAAATATGTTGGAGATCATTAGCAATGGGCTGTCCAGGGAGTGCCAGGTGAAAAGGGACATTGTGTTTGGGTGGTGATGAGACCATTCATTGTCAGACTGAGCTTGTAAATCATTGGGCTAAACGCGACCTGTGTTGCCTTCCATATTTTCTCAATTCCTAAATCTGAACTATGTTTGGAAAGTAGCTGTGTGCTCATTGGGTGGAGTCAGCTTTTCGTTTCTGTTCCCCCAAGCGGGACTCCATTTTTGAGGGATGGAAGACCCTTCACAGGGCAATTGCATCAATCATTCACTTGCACAGTACAGGTTGAATTTCTTTGCCATCGTATAATCATGCAAGAGGGATCACCAGTGCTGATGGTGATAATAGTCTCGTAATAACTTCACTGCTTTGTACTCAATACCATACTGCTACTTGTGAAGCCCAATATTCCATAAGTTTTTATTAATTGCTCTCTCATATATCCTCCTTTCTAAAAAGATCAACAGACATGCACTGCACTCCCCTCTGTCCTGTACACAATTGTATCATGTAGTTTGCAGTGTTTCTCAGTAACCCTCCTACCAAAATACATTGCCTCACATTTTTCTGCACTAAACTCATCTGCAACTTTAACTGCCCATTTTCTAGCCTATCTATATGCATTGCCATAAATTAGTATTATCTTCACAGTTGACCACAACTCCAAGTTTGATTAGCAAAGTTTGAAATGTTATTGTTTTCCAATGTCCAAATCATTTATATATTAAGAAGCGGTCATATTTTGCAGATCAGCACTGACAAATATCTTCTCGTTTGAAAACTACCATTTGCTATGACTTGAGGTGGGAGGAGGGGATAGGTGGGAGGAAGAACAGGTTAGGGAGGCAGAGACGAGCTGGACTGGTTTTGGGATGCGGTAGGGGGAGGGGAGATTTT
>NC_063340.1:26830570-26894287 GCF_021869965.1 Rhincodon typus | reverse complement strand
AAAATCTCCCCTCCCCCTACCGCATCCCAAAACCAGTCCAGCTCGTCCCTGCCTCCCTAACCTGTTCTTCCTCCCACCTATCCCCTCCTCCCACCTCAAGCCGCACCTCCATCTCCTACCGACCAACCTCATCCCGCCCCCTTGACCTGTCCGTCCTCCCTGGACTGACCTATCCCCTTCCTAACTGCCTACCTACACTCACCTTTACTGGCTCCATCCCCGCCTCTTTGACCTGTTTGTTTCCTCTCCACCTATCCTCTCCTCTATCCCTCTTCTATCCGCCTCCCACTCTCTCCCTATTTATTTCGGAATGCCCTTCCCCTCCCCCTTTTCTGATGAAGGGTCTAGGCCCGAAACGTCAGCCTCTCTGCTCCTATGATGCTGCTTGGCCTGCTGTGTTCATCCAGCCCTGCACCTTGTTGTCTCGGATTCTCCAGCATCTGCAGTTCCTACTATCTCTGATTTGCTGTGACTTGCTGCTTTTTGACTTTAAACCATCTTTTTTTTTTGATCCAAGCTTAACCCTGGCCTGTCAATTCTGTGAGAACATTCTGTTTTTCATGAAAACGGACTTGGTGTGGGAACAGGCTGTTTTGCAGTGACACTGGGATTTGTTTCTGACCACCAAGCTCAATGGAATGCTTGGGGAAAGTATTCAGAAGAGGCAATTTTGCACATAACATCAAATCCAGTATACTATTAATATCGGGGACTTTGCACAATGCATTGGATTTCACCATCAGACCAGGATCGCAAACGATGCCATGGAAAGTGATATTGAGCTGTAATTGTCAGCTGTCGCTGAGGGACCGCGAACTAATGAAAGGAATGAGACTTAGCTGTTGAATATGTCTGAAGTAGTTAAGCTCATAAATTTGTTTTAAATCAGTGTTCTTTCTATTTTTGTTTTCTTTTATTCATTTTGATCAGACCTTAAAGAACACATTAAGGAATTTTAGCCTAATGTTACATTGGGCTCTGTGTTTTGCACCATGTGCATTCCAACTCTTAGGCCCTGGAAGCTACACAGAACTAAACATTATGAAATAATTGACATACAATACTTGAATACAGAAAACTTAACCACAACTTCCCATTCACTAACAATCCCATACTGCTGCCTTTTACTATCAGATAATTTGTCAATACAAGCATTAAACAAAAAATTTTTAAAAATTGAATTTAAAACTTTGTATTGCAATCAGAACATGATGCATTCAAAAATAAACCTTTCACCCTTGTACATTCCCTAACTACCTGCCTTTAATGTTTTACTGGTTCTTCTGCCCATACAGGGGGATTTTCCCTCGTAGCTGAAACATACATATTGAAAGTTTCTTGCAGGGTGACATGGACAGCTCTAAATCTAAAAGTCCAGCCTGCAGTACCTTGGGCTGGGCTATAGCCATCTGGGCTAGCAGACATGCAATAGTAAAAGAGACTAGTAGGGGTGGGAAAAGGACTGCTATCACCCTGCACTAAGGTAACAGGTTCATGCTCCATTGAATAACTGTCACTCTCCTGGGCAGTATAATAGCAAACTAGGTTTGAGAAGAGATTGCTAAGTGTTTCCAGGTATTCACAGTAGTCTATGAACTGTGCTATTAAGATCTATAAGGCTGAATATTTACAGAAGTGGGTCCAATATCCACACCTGCCAACAACAGGATGACTCAACAACTGAACCGCACTCCAATTAACAATTAATTGAGCAGATGGTTATTGCCGAGGCAGGTGACCTCAGGACACATCCAGGCAAGTAAATTAAGAATAGAGGATTCTCGGTTGCAATGGATGTGCTAATTGGATGTGATTGCCCATTCCACATTGGAAAGAATGACTGCAAGCTCTGCACAAAGTCCTGAAGCAGACTGCTGCTCTTACATTTTTTAGTGGGTTTAATTCAGTATGGGAATCCAACAAGTTCTTCTCATTATTAGAGAGACTGAGACTGAGACTGAGCTGCTGTCAGTGTGGAGCAAATGCCAGAGTCATGTATATTCACCATTCATTGTATAGCTTTCATCAGCTGAATTTTATGGCCGATTTGAAAATTAATGCTGATATGCATTCGAAACTTGTTATTTACCCGTAAGGTGTCAGTTGACAATCAATACAAAAACACATTGCTCTGCAATATATTCTATAAATTCTCATAGCGATAACCTGATGGAGCAGATTTACCGATTACATAATTTATATTTTCAATATCCTGTTATGACTAACGTGGTCGGATCTTATCCTCACACAGTAGTACAATGTAAGTTCTCTTAAATATAGCATTAATGCTGATTTTCTTTTCTCTTTCAAAATCTTTTACCTACAAATTCAGCAATCCAGTTTTCTCTCTTCAACTCCTATATGCCTTAATCCCAATTTCATCCTTACAACAACAGTGTAGATTTTCCATTGCCAAGAAAACTGCCCTGTTTCATGTGTATGTGATATCAGTGATTTCGGACGAAATTGCAGTGATGTCAAATTACACTACAGGTTCCATTTCTTGCCTATTTTTAATCTTTACACAACAGAACAGAACTAGAGCCGTAAATGTTTAAAGTCTTGAAGGAAGCTATTCACATCTATGCAACAGCAAGACCTGGAATTTTACACAATGGAAAGACTCTCCATAAGGGACAAAATTGTGGATGAACCTGTAAAGCTTATGGAAATTTTAAGTCCCACACTCAAACATGGCATTTCTCATTTTTGAGTAAAATGTGGAAAAATGTGAAATTGTCCATTTTAGCAGGAAAATTAAAAAGTAAGCATTTTATCTAAATGCTAACAGATTACAGAGTTCTGAGACGCAGAGAGATCTGCATCCTTGTGCATGAATCACAGAATCTAGTATGCAGATACCACAAGTGATTAAAAAAGCTGGTAGAATGTTATCATTTATAGCAAAGGGAATTAAATACGAAAGTAAGGAGCTTGGTTCTAAGGAAGACTCATATTGGAATCAAAATATGGACTTTGTTTCTCTACTTCTAATTTTTTTGACTTTCTCCAGCATTTTCTGTTTTTATTTCAGATTTTCAGCATCTGCAGTATTTTGTTTTTACAAAAATTAAGGAGGTTATGTTTCAGTTACACAGGGCATTTGTGAGATCATATCTGGAGTAGTGTGTACAGCATTGACCTACTTATTTAAGGAAGAATATAAATGCACTGGAAGCAGTTCAGAAAAGGTTTACTTAGATTAATACCTGGAACATGTTAGGCCAGTATCAACTGGAGTTTGGAAGAGTAAGTGGTAAATTGATTGAAACATACAAGAAACAGAGGGGTCTTGACAGGATAGATGTGGATTTGATGTTTCCTCTTGCAGAAGAACTAAGGGTCATTGTTTAAAAATAAGGGGTACCCATTTAAACCATTTTCTTTTCTCACAGATGGTCCTGAGTCCTGGAAATTTTTTTTTGCAAAAAGCAGTGGAAACAGAGTATTTGAATTTTTAAGGCAAAAGGTAAGCAGGGGGATGAATAGATGTTGATGGTAGACAGGAATGTGGAGCAACTAGGTCAGCTGTGACCTTACTGAATGACAGAGCAGGCTTGAGGGACCAAGTGGACCAAATCCTAATTTATATGTATGTTCATGTGTTTGCTGTGGTAGAATGGAGATGGGTTGGGACTTGAATTTGTGCAGTTCCTAGAGAGGAAAGTACTGTGCTATTCGGAATGGGTTCCACCTGAACCAATCTGGGTCCAGGATTCTACAGGAAAGGCTAAATAGGGTGGTCTTTAAACTAGTTAAAGTAGGGCAGGGCTCAAGAGAGGTTATTAAAGTTTACAGAACAAGGAATAGGATAGAGAGTATATACAGGGTCAGGAATCTAACTTCAGGCACAGCAGATGAGGGGATAACTACAAGAAGGGGGACAATCAATACAGGACTGAGGGTGTTGTACTTAAATGCACTCAGTATATGAAAAAAGGCAAAGGAATTTGTACATCAGATTGAAATTAGTAGGTACAATGTTGTCAGCATCACAAAGATGTGGCTGCAAGGGGATTGGGGCTGGGAACTTGTCTTGGATCACAGGGTATACCTATGGTTCCAAATTGGTTCTTTGTAGATTCAGTTAAATGTAATTAAGAGAAGTCTCAACAGCAGTAATTTGCTTGAATATGAACATTTATTGAGTAATAATCAAAGACAAAAAAGAAAGGAACATTTATTAAGTATATAAAAACAATGAAAAAGAGAGAATAAATGCAACAAGCCTCATGCATTTCTGAAGAAGGGTCCCAACCTGAAACGTGTATGCTCTTTATCATTTTCCAGAATCCCTTTAAATTTTCCGTAACAATTCCATTTAAATGTTTTAGAATACCAGGGCATGTAAATCTTAATATAGTTTTTGGTGTGATGTGCTTAAGTGTTCCCAGGGTTTTGAGATTCCTGACACTCACTACAATTAAAGTTTCCACAGTACTTCCCCGTCACTGAGATGTGTTATTGATAAATGGCTTGATGGGTTGTGTTGCAACATTGAAATTCTGCAAACGGGTTCAGTCTTCAGTGTGTCCAATTTCTAAAACAAAACAAGCTTGATCCATTCTATGTCAAGCAGACTGGGTTAATTAGTATTAATCTACTATGGATTCATAGAAGGGGGTGGGACATAAACTCCTGCACGCATCCACCTCTCCTCCTCCTTGAAGGAAGGAAAAGCCCACCCCTTTGTTAAATTTGCCTTTCCGAAACTCCTTGCACACAGGCAGTGGCATTTTCAAATGTCCCTATCACTTGAGTATTAACAATGAGTCAAACTTATCATCCGGAATTAAAAATTCAGTCATATTAAAACAATATTTGGAAGTTCACTCTGGCCAGAAAATGAAATTCCAAACATGGCAATTTTTGGAATTAAAATTTACCCAAGTCCAAACACAACACGGAACCAATTCCAAAAGGTAAATTTTTACCAAACTTTAGAAATCAAATTTTTGAATCAACATTTTGCAGATTTTTGTTTTACACAACCACTGATGGTTTCCTAAAAGGACATTGCGTTAACCATATATGTCCCACATTGACACAAGCACACAACATACTTTCAAATCACCACACATTCCCAAAATGCAAACTAACTTCAAAGTATCCCTAGATCTCAAGCTCCAGGGAACAAAACACACAAATGGTACAAGACGACATTTAGCAACCAATGAACAAAGATGCATTCAAACCAGACCACAAAGAATTAACACTTCTGCAAGGTTCAGTAAACTTTCACAGCATAGAAAACTGGTCTCCAGTTCTCTCTTTTTCTGATCATAATTGTCTCCCATTCATTTTGGGGTTTTATAATGTGGAGGTTGACTCTCCCCCTGAGAACCAAAACTGAATTACCCAAGAGGAGCACCTCGCCTTATAATCCGTGAAAAGAGTATGAAAAGTGGTGTAACCTGCCTTCAGTGACTTCTAGTGGTTAAATAAAATAAATCCCTGACACTCACTTTACAATCAACAAATAGCTATTTATTTATCTAACTCTGACAGTGAACAAATTAACTAAACTATTAACAAACCGAATAAATCCCTTCTAACTACTAACTATTCTTGATTAAAACAAGATTCTAAAGGTATGCAGTTCCAATAAATACAAGTTCCACTTACATAAAATAAAATTTAGAAAAATAGAATTTAGTGTCTCGAAATTACAACCAGGTTACATGTCTTCTGGAATATTTTGTGCCTTCTCTATCGAATGCTGTATCAGGAACACCTTCTCCATTGGTTCTCCTGTTAGGAATATTAACTAGTTGTGCTGTTGGTACCTTTGATTTAGATGGTGCTTTCTCTAAGTCTTAGAGAAAACTGTGAGAGCCAGTGATTCTCTTTTAACAGCAGAGAGTTGTTAACTCTAGCAGATTGTAGTTAACTCTCCTGATTTTCCAATGGCCGTCTCCTTTTATACCTTTGATGACACATCAATTTCTAACAATAGGATTGGTCCTATGTTGTCAAATTTAAATTTAATTGTTTTTTGGTTTCCAAGTGCCTGATTCAGATTGATTGGCTAAAATCAAAACTTTTCGTCTTGACAACAAAACAAAACTGCTGCTTGGCCTACTAACTGTACAACCTTTTGATACAAATGTTAAAATTCAGGTGCTCTCTGTGCATCTGCAAACCCACAAGCTGCTGCCCACAGACATCCTTTTTGAATCTCTAAGCATAGAGAAACCACATCATCTTTTAAAGGAACCACATACTGCTTTCCCCCTTAACATTTTACAAACACCAAATTCTAACATTCTGCCTCCCAATCCACAAGTATTCTACCCAACTTCTCAACAGGGGCCCTAACTGTGCTAACATATTGGCTGCAGACGTGAATCCAGAGTTTGCCACATTCTACCTCAGAATATAGTAAGTCTCCAGAGGATCAGATATAACACAGTGTGGAGCTGGAGGAACACAGCAGGCCAGGCAGCATCAGAGGAGAAATCCTGAAGAAGGCTCCCGATCCAAAACGTCAACTTTCCTGCTCCTCTGATGCTGCCTGGCCTGCTGTGTTCCTCCAGCTCCACGCTGTGTTATCTCTGACTCCAGCATTGGCAGTTTTTACTATCTCCAAAGGATCAGGTTGCTTTTTTCCTTCTCTTGCACATCTTCCTGAATCCCATCCTCGTCACTAAAATGTCATGGATCACAGAGTGTACACAAGCAGTTCTTTATGGGTTTGGTTAAATGTAGTTAAAAGAAGACTCAACAACAGCAATTTGCTTAAATATGAACATTTGTTGAACAATAATAAAAGACGAGAAAAGAAAGGAATATTTGTTAAGTAACTAAAAAGAATGATAAAGAAAGGGAAAAGACAATAAACCACATGCCTTTCTGCTTGTCGGGGACCCCTCAATCGATGGCTTGTCTAGAGGCTTAGGTTGTTTCTGTTACCTTTCACGATCCCGGTCCAAGGTGAAGTCCAGTGACTTAGAATGAAACTTTCTCTCCTTTACGGTGTAACAAACAGCCAGCACAGAAAAGCGGATACACAAGTCAAGCTGCTTGCAAGTACAGAAAACAGGTTTTAATTGTGCCATCTGCGGCATGTACAGGAATGTTCACAGGACTCATTCAAGGCAATACAGCTGTTGAATATCATCAACAATTTTAGTGCTTCAGTCCATCCTATACGGGACTAAATATCCAAGAATACCCTCCTAACAAAAGGACAGACAGATCGGCATATGTTGCCTTGTCAGTAAGAATTAAAATTAAATTGACAGCAGGAAGTGATATAGAGTTGTAAGGCACAGAATGTGTTTGGATAGAGTTGAGGAACGGCAAAAGGAAAATACCCTGATGGGAGCTATGTACAGACCTCCCAGGATGTGGGGCAGAAATAAATCATTAGGAAAAGGCATGAAAAGACAGGCTACGTTACAATAATCATGGGGGATTCAATATGAAGATAGACGGAGGAAGTTGGTTGGTAGCAGATCTCAAGAAAAGAAATTTGTGGAGGTCCATAAGATGGAGTAGCTTATGGTAGAGCCGAACAGGAAACAGGCAATTCTGTATTTTCTGATGTGCAATGAACAGACTTAATTAGGGAGTTTAAGGTGAAGGAACCCTCTAGAAGGCAGTGACTATAATATGATAGAATTCACCCTGCGTTTTGAAATCAGATGTAATGGTATTACAATTGAGTAAAGTTAGCTGCAAAGACATGAGGGAGTTGATGGCCAGAGTTGATTACAAGTGGATCCTAGCAAAGAAGACAGTGGAGCAGCAATGGCAGGAGTTTCTGTGGGTAATTCAGGTCCAAAAGCAGATATAATGTACTAAGGGGACAACAAGCCAGACATGACTGAAAAGGGAAGTGAGGACAGTATAAAAACAAATGAAACAGCTATGATATGTTGAAGATTAATAGGATCCCAGAAAATTAGGAAGCCTTTAAAAACCAGCATGGGACAACTAAAAATGAAATAAAGGAGGATAAGATGAAAAACGAGGATAAGCTAGCTAGTAATATAAAAGAAGATTGCAAGAGATTTTCTCGATATATAAAAGGCAAGAGAGAGGCAAGAGTGGATATTAGACCATTGGAAAATGAGGCTGAAGAAGTAGTAATATGGAATAAAGAAATGATGGAAAAACTGATTAGGTACTTTGTATCAGTTTTCACAGTAGAAGGCACCAGTAACATACCAGAATTGCAGGACAATCGGGGCAAAGGTGAGTGTAGTAGCCATAATTAAGGAGAAGGTGCTGGGGAAGCTGAAAAGTCTGAAGGTAGATAAATCACCTGGATTGATGGACTAGACCCCGTGTTCTGATGGATATTGTGAAGACATTGGTAGGGATCTTTCAGGAATCACTGGAGTAAGGTAGGGTCCCAAAACACTGGAAAATAGCTAATGTAATACTTCTGATCAAGAAGGGAGGAATGTACAAGATGGGAAATTATAGCTGGTTAGCCTGACTTTGGTCATTGGTAAGATTTCAGAATGCATTATTAAGGATGAGATTGCAGAGTACATGGAAGTGCATGGTAAAATAGGACTGAGTCAGCATGGCTTCATCAAGGGAAGGTTATGCCTGACAAATCTGTTAGAATTTTTTGAAGATATAATGAGTAAGTTAGCCAAAGGAAAACTAGTGCACATGATCGATTTGGATTTCCAGAAAGCCTTTGACAAGGTACAGCGCAGAAGGCTGCTCATGGTGATAGGGACAAGGTACTGGCATGGATAGAGGAATGGTTGACTGGTAGAAGGCAGAGAGTGGGGATGAAGGGATCTTTTTCAGAATTGCATTGGTAACTAATTGAATTCTGCAGAGGTCAGTGTTGGGACAACTATTCATGTTTTACATTAACAATCTAGATGGAGGCACTGAGGGCATTGTTGCTGAATTTGCAGATGACACAAAGATAGGTGGAGGGCCAGGTACTGTTGAGGAACCGGGGAGGCTGCAGAAGGACTTGGACAGGCTAGGATAGTGTGTAAAGTGTGGAGTGTGGAGGAGTGGATGCACAGACTATTTTTCAAATGGGGAAAGGCTTTGGAAATTTGAAGCACAAAGAGACTCAGGAATCCTAGTTTAGGATTTTCTAAAGGTTAACATGCAGGTTCAGTTGGCAGTTAGGAAGGTAAATGCAACATTAGCATTCATTTCAAGAGGGCTAGAATAAAACAGAGATGTACTGATGAGGCTGTATAAGGCTCTAGTCAGACTGCATTTGGAATATTGTGAGCCATTTGGGCCCTGTGTCCAAGGAAGGATGTGGTGGCCTTGAAGGAGGTCCACAAGAATGATCCTGTGGACAAAGAACTTGTGATACAAGAAGCAGTTAAGGACTCAGGATCTGTACTCATGGACTTTAAAAGGATAGTGGGGGATCTTATTGAAACTTGAAGAAGTGGGGGCCTGGATAAAGTGGACGTGGGCAGGATGCTTTCACTAGTAAGAGAGACTAGGACTAGAGAGAACAGCCTTAGAGTGAAGAGATAATCCTTCATAACTGAAATGAGGAGGAATTTCTTCAGCCATAGGGTGGTGTACCTGTAGAACTCATTGACACAGAAAGCTGTGGATGCCAAGATTTTGAGTGTCTTTTAGACAGAGATAGAAAGATCCTTGATTAGTAAGGTGTCAAAGTATATGGGGAGAAGGCAGGAGAATGGGGATAAGAAACAAATCAGGCACGATTGAATGATGCAACAGACTCCTTGGGCTGAATGCCTTAATTCTGCTCCTACATCTTATGGTCTTATGGTCTAAATCTCATTTTCCAGTACATGGCCCATAGCCTTGTATGCATTGGCATTACATCCAAGTACCTCTTAAAAGACATGAGGGTTTCTGCCTCGATGACCCTTACAGGCAGTGAATTCCAGATTCCGACCATTCTCAGGGTGAAAATGATTTTCTTCGCATTTTCTCTAAACCTTCTGCTCCTTACCTCAAATTAATGCTCATTGGTCATTGATCCCTCATAATTTTATATATCTCAATCATGTCTCTTCTCAGTCTGCTCTAAGAAAAGCAATCCCAGTTATCCAAACTCTCTTCATAACTTAAACTCTCCAGCCCAAGCAGCAACCTGGTAATCTCCTCTGCACCCTCTCCAGTATTGTTATAATGTGGATTCCACAACTGTCAAATACGTTTTATACATTTCCAACATAACCTACCTGCTCTGAAACTCTGTGCCTTGCTAATAAAAGCAAATATGCCATATAACCTTTTAACCACTTTATCCACCTGTCCTGATACCTTAAAGGACAGGTGTACATGTACACCAAGGTCCCTCCGATGCTCGGTGCTTCACAAGGTACTACAATTTATCATCATTTAAAAGATATCTGGATGGGTATATGAATGGGAAGGGTTTAGAGGGATACGGGCCAAATGCTGGCAAATGGGACTAGATTTATATAGGATATCTGGTCAGTATGACGAGTTGAACCGAAGGATCTGTTTCTGTGCTGTGTATCTCTATGACTCTATGAATTCCATTGCCTTGTTTGTCCTGTCCAAATGCATCACCTAACATTTGTCCGGATTGAATTTCGTTTGCTACTGATCAGTCCATCTGACCAGCCCATCTATATCCTTTTGTAGTCTGATGCTTTCCTTGTCACTATTTACCATTCCATGAATGTTTATATCATCTGTGATTCTACTGATCAACACTTAAGTCTAAATCATTTGTATAAACCACAAACAGCAAGGGCCACAACCCTGACCTCCATTGGACCCCACTGGGCACAGACTGCCAGTCAGAAAAACACCCCTCAACCATCACCCTCTGCTTCCTGCCACTTAGCCAATTATGGATCCAGTTTCCCAAATTTTCTTGGATCCCATGGGCTCTCTTATCTTC
This sequence comes from Rhincodon typus, assembly GCF_021869965.1. NCBI lineage: Eukaryota > Metazoa > Chordata > Chondrichthyes > Orectolobiformes > Rhincodontidae > Rhincodon > Rhincodon typus. The sequence goes on along the minus strand of NC_063340.1, from coordinate 26,883,435 downwards.
TCTATCAATCTCACATGTGAAATCTTATCAAAAGTCTTGTTGAAGTCCAAGGGGACTATATCAAAAGCATTGCCCCCAGCTACACACCTAATCACCTGTTTGAAAATTCAACCAAATTAGTCAGATGTGATCTCCTCTCAACAAAATTAGGCTGAGTCTTCCTGACCAATGAGAGTATGGAAAGTATGGCAGAAAGAAAAGGCTTGGTGGCAATTTTGTTGTTTTTCTCAACTATTATTTTCTGGAGGTACTCAGGTTTAAGTTACTAGCTTCTTTCCCTGACTGCAGGCTATACTAGCCTTTCTTAAGCTTGTGTGTGCCTCTTTCTGCTGTGGACTGAAGGGGTGCCAACATTGCCATCTGTTCTCTGTGCTAGGTCATCAGTATAAATAATTGCATGATGCACAAACTTGAAGACTTGCTGGGTTGCAATGCAGGCTCCACCAGTTTCATCCAGGCAGTATTGTGGATGTACTATTAAATGACAATTGCTGGAGAATTCCCTGATCTATCAATCATCCTGATGGATGACTTTTACTCATCAAACCTGGAATTGTGAATTATCACATGGTAAAAGTGTCATTTTGTCTTCCTCGGTCATAATTATTAATGTGCAGACTAAAATGGTTGGCGTCGCACACAGAGTATTTGTACATTTATTGAGTGCAGAGTTTTAATAAAATGTTTAGGTTGGCAGGGTTTTATTGCAATTTAATACCATGTATTCTGCTAATTGTTTCTTACCACTGTGGGAATTCTGCCACCCTGTAATCCCATTGCCTCATAGGTACCAAAGATAAACTATAGGCCTGGCATAACTTTCTAGTAGCCTATGGGTGAAAGCACAAGTTTACCTAAAGAAAAGCCTTCTGGTCTGCAAACCTTAGGGAAACAGTATGTATATGCTGATAAGAAAAGTCCCCAGCAATGCTTGAGTTTAACAGCCTCCAAATTGGCTTATTTCATTTCCGGATTCTGTTTTTCTGAACGTGGGATTACCATTGGGAAATCTGTTCCTTTTGTCAAATAGAAAAGCATATCCAGTAGGTGTTGCAGCCATGTGGAGAAACCCAGAAAAGTAAAGAAGAAAAATAATTGTTCAGACAGTTTCCCTGCTTTTTAACTATACAACCAAGATGGTCCTACTCATGCAGTATCCATCTTATGGACATCACTATGTTTCTCATTCAGTCAATTATATAAAGTGTGTGTTCTCTGAATGGTATGATAGTTAGAAGCAATGGCACATAGACATTGACCATCTGCCTTCACTTAACAGCAACAGTGTGGGCAGTTACCCTAATGAACCATCTTTTACAAGAAGAAAGCAGGTGACTATTGTTTGAGGTGAGATTCTGGCATTAAGCACAACAACTCCATTTCATTTGTTTTACTGCCATTACATTATGTAAAATTGGAAAGGAATATTCAGTCCTATATGGGAAACAGTTCAGAATGTTTAGGAGACTTGATAACAGGTCATATATAAGCATGTTTTTTTCATATGTGTGATTATTGAGTTGATTATTCTCATCTCCAAGTCAGAGTTTGTAGCTTTAAACCAATCCAGAGACATGAGCACATGAAAATGCTAATAGTTATTGAGGCAATGCCTCATCATCAAAAGTGCTTATGAAGAGAGGTTAAGTAGTTTGGGCATGTACTAACTGGAGTTTGGAAGAATGAGAACCAAGCTTATTGAAACATTTAAGATTCTAAGGGAATTTGACAGGGTAGATGCTGAGGGGCTCTTTCCTCTTGTGGGAGAGTCAGTGATGAGAGGGCACAGTCATAGAGACCCACAGCACAGAAAAAGGCCCTTCAGACCATTGTGACTGTGCTGATCAAAAACAACTAACTAACTACTCTAATCCCATTTTCCAGCTAGATTTGTATGTATGCATCCATGCAGTTCTTTACTGCAGATGGCTGAGTCACTAAGTATATTCAAGAATTGGATGCAGCTTTTTATTCAATAAGGAATCAAGTGTCATAGGGAAAGGCAGGGAAAGGCAGGGAAATTCCGGATTATCAGATCAGCCATGATCTCACTGAGTGGCAATGGGCCAAATGACCTATTTCTGATCTTATGTCTCATGGTGCCTGCTTTCTGATGAGCTGTTAAACTAAGGCCTTGCCTGTTTCATCTGGTAGACATAAAAGATCCTACGATATTATTTCTTAGACAATCAAGAAATTCTGCCTATTATTCTATTCAAATTTTTTCACAAAACCAGCATCAATAAAACAAACTGCTTTCCTGCATGATAATAGTTAAAAAAAGAACAAAAGTACTCTTCAATGAAAAATGTACTTCATTAGCTTTGTGACATCCCGAGGTTGTAAAAGCTGCTGTATAAGTTAAAGTATTTTCTTCATTAAATTCACATGTAGGTCATGAGATTCCTAAACCTACGAAATACAATTTTGTCAATTTAAATGACATTTATTCAATTTATGACAGTGTCTTTGATATCACATTCCACCAAAACACATGAACCAATACAAGGAATACATTGAAGAAATAATTGTCAATTAATTTCAGGTCCATTAAAAGGTCATAAAAAATTAACAAACAAAACACAACAAGATACAGCAATGCATAGCACATTGATCAACACAGAATAACAGAGGCAACTCATTGAGTGCTAATTATCCTTGATTTCAAACAAATTACTCTTAATAGATCACTAATAGGTTCAAAGATGTGCAGGTTAGGTGAATTTGCCATGGTAAATATAAGACTTGCGGAGATAGGGTAGGGAGAGTGGGTCTGGATAGGATGCTCTTCAGAGGGTCAGTGTAGACTCAATGGGCCAAATAGCCTCTTTCTGCACTGTAAGGATTCTATAAGTATGAAAATGAAACATAAGCCAATTAGTTGAAATTGCTGTTGTTGCTAGAGAAATGTGTGCAGTATTATCATATTTCCAAGTTGTTATATTAGAAGTATAATATAGTATACAGTTCTCACCTATTAATTAATTGCAACTTTGGTTAGCAAAAAATGTATTTGTTACTGTAAAAAACTCAAAAAATTACAACACAATTGTTTGACTGTAAGTAACATACTGTTTATCTCCTAATAAACGAAGTAAAGGTTATGGATGGAATCTTACCAGGCTCTGAGTGATGTGGGCAATGTTTTCTCTACACTGCATGCTCCAAAGTTCTGTGAAGTTGCTGCCACATGTGAACTTCAGAGGCTACACAGTCAGAATGAAAATAGGTAACACTGGATGTAGACCATGGCACAATGTAGAATCGGGCAGGATCTTTGGTGAAGCCTACATTGATGCTGATATTATCTCGTTGAATCTTGTACGCTTTTCTCAACTAGCATGGCACAATTTTCACTAGGCAGTGTTGGGTTCTCAATTGATGCTCATATAAACAGCCTGTTAACATTCCAATTTGGCATGAGTTGTGATCTTACCAAATTCACTGTGCAAACTAACCATCATGAAACTTTAGTGTGGAAACCAGAGCGGGTTCAACTTGTCACCTCCTCTGAGCAACCTCCATCTTGTCCACAACCAAACTGCAGAGTAGGGCACGATCCAACAGCATCAGTCGCATATGCCACAGCAGACATTGGCACTCCTCTTTCACTGAGTCATTGCCACCATCCTGGCATCCTCCAATGCACTGGCAGTACGCCCTGAAAAGGCAGACTTCTCAACAAATAGCTGTAATTCCTGGGTCTTTGATCAGAGAGAGATCAAGGACTCTTGTTAGGTGGTAGTAGGAAAAGGTTTTGAATGCTAGGGGAAGGCAAAAAAGGGGGATAACACCCTAGGGGGTGCCACTGATGGGCATAAGCAGCTCCAAAAAGAAGTTACGGACACTGGGCCCAATCAATCCCACCTCTTAACCCAATTTGCTAAAGTTATGAGCTGGCCACCTTACCTCCACTTAGTCCAACTGTGTGTATTACTGTGGCAGAGATGAAATGAGGTCCTTAGCTGGCCATTAATTCATACCTTAAGGAACTGAATGGGCCTAAGGCATGTGAACTGCATGATACCTTATCCATACACCCTCGTGCAATATGGGGCAACTCAGGGGTAGGCAGTGACCTGGCAAGCCACTTTATTTTACCTAATGCCCTGCCTTCGAATACGTTGATGGGAAGTCATAAAATTCATCCGTATGATTCAATGAGATTATTTCTAAATCTAGTCACTGCTAGAATTTGACATACAAAATTACATTCGCTTAACTGTACTATTCACTAACTGGAGACTCTAGCAGTTTAACACTAAAATTACAGAATGATATTGCACAGAGTGAGGGCACAGGCTCAACATGTCTGTGGGTAAGATTCTTCGGTAAATCCAATTAGTCCTAATCACCTGGTTTTGGGGCAAAAACTGCTTATCCTTAACTTTACTGTTGTATAGGGAAATGGATGTGAAAGAGCTAATCTGTGATATGTTGAAGCTCCATCCACTCTGATACATAACATAGGCCCCAGGTCGAGCTATGGGCAGTTTTGGGCAATATTTGGCAACTCAAGCAGACAGCAATTGAAGTCTGACTCAGTCTCCTCTGGGAGACATAGTTGCTTCAGCTATCTTTTGTTGGTTATAGTTAATATGCCTAAGAGTTAATGTAACCTGTATACTTACTAATATATACTAGACGTTAGTTTACTGCTGAAGCTAAATACCTCTTCTACTACTGACAGTTAGCTATGGTTCATCCTTCACCAGAGACTACCACAAAGTCCTAATCTAGCACAGAAGGAAGGTAGCTACCTGCCCCAACACAAATGATTGGTACCCAGGCCTTAACATTGCTGTTATAATACTCCTCTATCTATCTATTGCGGTACTGGTAGGAGAGACTACTGTGCAGATTTTGTGCCTCCCTTCTATTTCTCACCTATATGCTGCTCCTCAGCAAAAGTATCCAAAGGAGTGGAATCAGTTTTCACATGAATGCTGACAATTCCCAACCCTAGCACCACTCATGACTCCTTCACTATTGCAAAATTATCACGGTGTGGAGGTGCTGGTGTTAGACTGGGGTGGACAAGCTTAGAAGTCACACGACGCCAGGTTATGGGTGTCCAACAGGTTTATTTGAAATCACAAGCTTTCTGAGCACTACTCCTTCATCAGGTGACTTCAGATGACAAGTAAGTGTGTTGGACTATAAACCTAGTGTCGTGTGACTTTTGACCACAAAGCTATCAGGCTGCTTATACAGCATTCAGTACTGATGAGCAGAAATTTCATTCACTTAAACAGTTGGAAGACTGACTTCATTGTTTTTGGTCCATGTTCCAAAATCCGTTCTCTAGCTACTGATCCGGGCAATAATCTGAGATTAAGTCAGTTTTATTGTAGCCTTGGTGTCACTTCTGACCTCATATTAGTACCATCTATCAGATTGCTTATTTCTATTTCCAATTGCCATTGCACTGTGCTGTTTCATTTTTTTCAGATGACGTGTTGTGTGTGTTTAGCTGTAAATTCTGCAAGCATAAAGTTAAAAATAATATGGATCCATGCAACAGTGTTTCATATAATCATGAATAAATGTTTGATGCACCTTCATATAAATTTAATATGCCTCTGTGTGTATTGAGTTCAATTGTTTACATAGACACAATGCTGATTTCCATGGTTGGTGAGTTGCCTTTGGGAGAATTCCAGTGAATCAGGTCTGGAAAGAGGCTGGGAGGCAGAAGCAGAAGGTTTATATCTTTGCTCAACAACAACAACAACAGCAACAGAAGTTGCTGAAAAAGCTCAGCAGGTCTGGCAGCAACTGTGAAGAAAAAATCAGAGTTAACGTTTTGGGTCTGGTGACCCTTCCTCAGAACTGGTCACCGGACTCAAAATGTTAACTCTGATTTTTTTCTTCATAGATGCTGCCAAACCTGCTGAGCTTTTCCAACAACTTTGGTTTATGTTCCTGATTTACAGTATCCGCACTGCTTTCGGTTTTTATATCTTTGCGACCTTCTGATTTGATTGTTCCTATTCTCCCCAGCCCACCAATAATGAATTTCAGTTTATCCAAAACCCCAAATCCTATCTCAGATCAAAGGCCATTCACCTGTCATCTCTGTGTTGAGTGATCTACATTGGCTCACAGTTTTATGGCATCTTGTTAGTAAGGCTCCCATCCTGGGTTTCCCATCTGTCCATAACTTTGCTCCCTCGCTATTCTTCTGTCATCTTCTTCTAGACAACCTGTACCTGTCCTATTAAAGCAACCAGTTCTCTTGACATAAATTGTCTTTCAACATCAAAAACCAATGCTGATATTCCAGCAGCTCCAGAGGAGACAGCAACACCCAGCCCTGCTGAGTCTTCACCATCCCTCCAGAACTCCCCCTTACTGAGGACGAACGGTCAGTCCTCAGTAAAGGGCTTACTTTTGTCCCCCTCCACCCAACGAATACCGCTCACGTTTGGACATAGAGCAGTTTTTCCACCGCCTCCGCCTCCACGCTTACTTCTTCAACCGTGAACCTAACCCTCCCTCTACTGACCCCTTCTCCCACCTCCAACACACCCCCACCTCCTGGACACCACCCCAAGGCCTCCTACCCTCCCTTGACCTCTTTATCCCCAACTGCCGTCGAGACATCAATCGCCTCAACTTCTCCACCCCTCTCACCCACTCCAACCTCTCCCCCGCAGTACATGCAGCCCTCCCAACCTCACCATAAAACCCGCGGACAAGGGAGGAGCAGTTGTAGTATGGCGCACTGACCTCTACATTGCCGAGGCCAGACGCCAACTCTCCGACACCTCCTCCTACCGCCCCCTTGATCATGACCCCACCCCTGAGCACCAAATCATCATCTCCCAAACCATCCACAACCTCATCACCTCAGGTGACCTCCCACCCACGGCCTCCAACCTCAACGTTCCCTAACCCCGCACCGCCCGCTTCTATCTCCTTCCCAAAATCCACAAACCTGAATGCCCTGGTCGACCCATTGTCTCCGCCTGCTCCTGCCACACCAAACTTATCTCCAACTATCTGGACTCCATTTTCTCCCCCTTGGTCCATGAACTCCCTACCTATGTCCGTGACACCACCCACGCCCTCCACCTCCTCCAGAACTTCCAATTCCCCGGTCCCCAACACCTCATCTTTACCATGGACATCCAGTCCCTCTACACCTGCATTCCCCATACAGATGGCCTAAAGGCCCTCCACTTCTTCCAGTCCCGCAGGCCCGACCAGTCCCCCTCCACTGACACCCTCATCCGCTTAGCCGAACTCGTCCTCACCCTCAACAACTTCTCTTTCAATTCCTCCCACTTCCTACAGACAAAGGGGGTAGCCATGGGTACCCGCATGGGCCCAAGCTACGCCTGCCTCTTTGTAGGTTACGTGGAACAATCCCTCTTCTGTACCTACACCGGCCCTAAACCCCACCTCTTCCTCCGTTACATTGATGACTGTATCGGCGCCGCCTCGTGCTCCCATGAGGAGCTTGAACAGTTCATCCACTTCACCAACACCTTCCACCCCAACCTTAAGTTTACCTGGACCATCTCTAATACCTCTCTCTCCTTCCTGGACCTCTCTGTCTTCATCTCGGTCAACCACCTAGAAACGGATATTCATTTCAAGCCCACCGACTCCCACAGCTACCTAGAATACACCTCCTCCCACTCACCTTCCTGCAAAAATGCCATCCCCTATTCCCAATTCCTTCACCTCCGCCGCATCTGCTCCCAGGATGAGGCATTCCACTCCCGTACATCTCAGTTGTCCTCGTTTTTCAAGGATTGCAACTTCCCCCCCTCAGTGGTTGAGAACGCCCTCAACCGTGTCTCCCACATTTCCTGCAACTCATCCCTCACACCCCGTCCCCGCAATAAGAACTGAAAAAGAATCCCCCTCGTTGTCACGTACCACCCCACCAACCTCCGGATCCAACGCATCATCCTCTGACACTTCCGCCATCTACAATCTGACCCCACCACCAAAGACATCTTTCCCTCCCCACCCTTATCTGCTTTCCGAAGGGACCACTCTCTCCATGACTCCCTTTTCCGCTCCACACTCCCCTCCAGCCCCAGCACCCCCGGCACTTTTCCCTGCAACTGCAGGAAGTGCTACACCTGCCCCCATCCCTCCTCCCTCACCCCCATCCCAGGCCCCAAGAAGACATTCCACATCAAGCAGATGTTCACCTGCACATCTGCCAATGTGGTATACTGCATCCGCTGTACCCGTTGTGGCCTCCTCAACATCGGGGAAACCAAGCGAAGGCTCGGGGACTGCTTTGCAGAACACCTACACTCGGTTCGCAATAAACAACTACACCTCCCAGTCGCGAACCATTTCAACTCCCCCTCCCATTCCTCAGACGACATGTTCATCCTGGGCCTCCTGCAGTGCCACAACGATGCCACCCGAAGGTTGCAGGACCAGCAACTCATATTCCGCTTGGGAACCCTGCAGCCCAATGGTATCAATGTGGATTTCACAAGCTTCAAAATCTCCCCTCCCCCTACCGCATCCCAAAACCAGTCCAGCTCGTCCCCGCCTCCCTAACCTGTTCTTCCTCCCACCTATCCCCTCCTCCCACCTCAAGCCGCACCCCCATCTCCTACCTACTAACCTCATCCCGGCCCCTTGACCTGTCCGTCCTCCCTGGACCGACCTATCCCCTCCCTAACTCCCCACCTACACTCACCTTTACTGGCTCCATCCCCGCCTCTCCGACCTGTCTGTTTCCTCTCCACCTATCCTCTCCTCTATCCATCTTCTGTCCACCTCCACCTCTCTCCCTATTTATTTCAGAACCCCCTTCCCCTCCCCCATTTCTGATGAAGGGTCTAGGCCTGAAACGTCAGCCTTTCTGCTCCTATGATGCTGCTTGGCCTGCTGTGTTCATCCAGCTCTGCACCTTGCTGTCGCTGATATTCCCTTTCTTTTGCCATCTCAAAAAATTGTTTGTTCAGGAGCTAGTTGAATACAGCATCACCAGTTGTTTCAAGTAGACTAGATTTCCTGTCTATATTTAAGATTCGCAGATTTCCCCAGTTTATCGTCCAGCATTTCTTACCTAAACCAAAATTACCCAACCACAAAATTAACTTGCCTTTCATCTCTTTTCTTGTCATTTGAATGATTTTGTGCAAATTTGTTGACATCCTTGATGACTGAACAATTTTGATTGCAATAGCATAGTAATCACTGCTGCATATGTCTTTTGGATATGCTAACGATATGACAATGCTATGACATTGAGTTTTTCCTTTTACTGTACTTCACTGCAAGAACAATAGAAGTTAGTTATCCTGTCCATTTTTCATGTTAGGTTGTCCACACAGGAAGCTGTTCAGCCTGTACTGTCTGTGCAATTCTCTGACGCACCATATTTAAAACTAATTTGAAATAAATGGGATTTCATTTCTGCAAATAAGCAGAATGAAAGCATATTGATGTGGATCCTTCTTTATTTAGTCATCTTCAGCAAATCATCTTACCCTTGCATGAATTGCACTTTCACAATAAAATATTCCTATTCCCTCTTTTTTCAGCTCGCTTTCTGCCTCTTCTTTCACCTTGCTTTTTGCTTCCTATCACAAAATACTAATTTGGAATCATTGATTTGTTTTATTGGGTGGAACTTAATGCTGGCCAAGGGAGCAGGAACTAAGACAGGGAGGGCATTGAATTGGAAGGTGCCATGTAATGGGAAGGAAGCAGAATGTCAATACCTTCCTGCCCTGTGGCAATTGTAATATCAATTGCCTTGCCAGTAGGGTCATTGAGATTTGGGGTCACTGCTTAGAGGTCAAGTGTCACCGTGTGATAGATAAAGGTAGTCTCAGGGAGGTTGAAAGTCACTGTGGAGAGTTTGAAGGGCATTGAGAGAAGACAAGGGTGATTTCCAGGAGGTCAAATGGAGGTTGGAAGTAGAATAATGTAATCTGGTGATTTGACTACAGACATCAGATTTTTGTTGTTCAGGACCCAGTGGAGGACACATCATTGCCGGAATCCTGACATTTATACTTTGGGAGATATTATTCACCCAGTTTTCCTGAAGCTGGAGGCAGAAGAGGAGCTGAAAAAGCAGAGGAAGTCTGAAATGATTCAGGCACACAATTTGCATAACCAAGGACAAAAAACAGAAATTGCTGGAAAAGCTCAGCAGGTCTGCCAACAACTTTGGAGAGAAATCAGAGTTAACGTTTTGTGTCAAGTGCCCCTTCTTCTGAGAAAGGGTCACTCGATCCGAAATATAAACTCTGATTTCTCTCCACAGATGCCGTCAGACCTGCTGAGCTTTACCAGCAATTTCTGTTTTTGATTCTGATTTACATTATCCACAGTTCTTTCAGTTCTTACATTGCATAATCAAAAGATTGAATCTGTACCAAACAATAAGCACAGTCAGGAAGGAATCAATCAGGAACCAGTCTGATGAAGATCTTTATTGAGTCCCATAGTTTGCAGGTTTCACCTCAATTACTTTAAAATATCAGAGAGACAATACCAGTGAGGACTGGAGATATCTCCCAAGGCCATAACCAGACTATGTTTTCTACAGAAGGACAACCTGAGACTCAGTGGAAACCCCATGCAATGGCTTGGAAAGTCACAGTGGCATTAAGCATCTCCTTCCAGGTCTGTACAGGGTAGATCCGGAATCACCCAACCAGATACACATCACTGCATCAAAGAAGTGACAATGGTCTGTTTAAAAGGGGCAGAAAGTTCCCTCCCTAATGGCATTGTGAATCTACCCACAACAGGTGGATTGCAGCAGATTGAGAAGGCAGCTCACCACCACCTTCTTAAAGGCAATTGGGATGGGCAATAAATGTTGGTGAGCCAGCGAAGCCCAATCTCACAAGAAATTTTTTAAAAGATACAGAATGGATTCAGAGAGCCAAGCTTTGTCGTTATTGTGGGTTTTCCACAAGTACAGAAGGCTATCAATTGTCCACATATGACAATCATGGCTCGCTGGTACTGGTCTGTGGCCTTTGTTAATGGGGAGGTTTCCATTCAACTAATATTCAATCAGTGTGCAAACTCAGAGCTGTAAATTGAGGGTGAACCTTGGTTGTCAGTGAGCTCCCAAAATGCCTTATGTACTGAGGTTGGTTGGCTCACTGAGCTGGTTTCTTGTTTCACAGATGTTTCGTTACCAGGCTGGGTAACATTCTCAGTGCAGCCTCCGATGAACCGTTGGCGTGTTCTCCCGTCTGGTTTTTAAACTCTGGGGTCCGTTGAGATGGATTGCCTCACTTCCGGTTTTCCTTCATAGTGGAATGTATATGGGGTTGAGTTCAATATGCTTATTAAGAACATGCTTCGTGGAGTGCCAGGCTTCTAGGAATTCTCATGCCTGTCTCTGCCTAGCTTAACCCAGGATTTTGGTGTTGTCCCAGTCGAAATGGTGGTTCTCCTTGTCCATGTGGATTGAGATGAGTGAGTACTGATCTTGTCTTTTTGTAGCCAGTTGGTGTTCCAATGTACCATGGATCATATTTAAGATGATTAGAAGGGACCCAGTGTTACTTAAACAATATCTTAGTCAGAAGGAGAAATGAGAAGCAACACTTCCACAATTTAGATGCTACTCTGTACAGACTTGCAGATGATGGCCAAAGAATGAGGAAAGACAATGTGAATATTTATAAATCTTCCAACAAATATTGAGGCCCTATCATTGATGCAGAGGGACTACACAAACCACCTATAAAAGCAAAAGCTATTCAAAGACACCAGCGCCTAAAATACAATCAGTTTTGAGATTGCTCAATGACTAAGGCAGGTTTGTCCCAAATCTTGCAACCACTCTCAAGCTATTGCACAATTTATTATGCCAAGACAAGAATTGGAAATGGGAAACTCCCTGGGAAAGAGCCTTTACACAAGTCAAGGAGGCTGTATTAAAGTCAGAGGTCTTGACCCATTTTGACTGAAAGTTCTCTGGCTTTGTTCATGATAAAGCATCAGTTGCACACAGCATTTGATTTGCTGAAACAACCCATGACAAAGAATATTGTTGACAGGATACAACAGAATCAGATTTCCCAATGAGAGAACAAGAGCAAATGCCACATTTTCCAAAAAGGTCCAGAAGTGTTGGTAAGGAATTACACCACTGGCAAGAAGTAAATACCAGCCATTATTGTAGACCAGACCAGTCTTCTCTACTGTACAGATGAGAGACTAGAAACAAAAGTGCTAGAAACAATATTAATTGAAGAGCCACAAATCACTGTGGCAAGTAGAGACCCGGTATACCTGAAGACAGAACAGTAATTGACACATTTGATGGAGACAATACCTCAGTGGAGAATGTTTGATATTGCAATGAACTTCTGGTTTTAACAGTCATGGGATTCAAAGCAGTAGATAAGTTCAAAATAGAAAGTGAGTCGGGAAGGTCCGCTGCAGTTCCCAAGGGTGTTGTGGCTAGAACAATATAGTTCATATTGAAGGCAACAAGCAACATGTCTCAATGAGGAGAGGGAATGATCAGGGAAGTTGTAAAAAGTACAAATCACATCAACAGATGCATCATGACATTTGGTTGGAGGCTGCAAAGAGGTTTCAGGTTCATGGTTCTATCATTGTGCAAGTGTTGTGGGAGTGGGAGTGTGGACAGGTTACCTGGAAAAACTCATTTTCTGTAGGAGAAATGTATGCTTGTAATGGTTTTGCTTGTCCAAGGAACTGCAACTCATTCAGGCTTTTTGTTTCTAGGAGAAAATGATATACAATGCCAAGGAATGGGCAAATATTCATTGAGGAGTGCCCAATATTAGGACACATATGTGTTGAGGAGAAGATGGTGGAAAATTGAACAGGAAGCAAAAAAGTGCAGGAAGTACATAAGGGATTTGGAGTAGATTTGTAGCTCGGGTTGTGGGTGTTGAGGTTGGTTGGCTGCGGGTTGCGCTCTCTCGTTTGGCGTGGTTTTCCCATTTTCTTGCCAATTTGAACGTGTTATGCCCATAGGTCTCTAAGGTTTTGGATTAGTTTTGTAGCTCGGGTTGTGGGTGTTGAGGTTGGTTGGCTTTTATAGGTGGTTTGTGTAGTCCCTCAGCATCAATGATAGGGCCTCAATATTTGTTGGAAGATTCATAAATATTCACATTGTCTTTCCTCATTCTTCAGCCATAATCTGCAAGTTTGTGCAGAGTACCATCTCAATTGTGGAGGTGCTGTTTCTCATTTCTCCTTCTGACTAAGATATTGTTTAAGTTACACTGGATCCCTTCTAATCTTCTTAAATATGATCCATGGTACATTGGAATACCACAGGTGTATATGTGATTCCAAATGGAAATTGCTCATATTTGAATTTCTTTTACGTGTTATCATTGTCAAGCATTTCTGTGACTCAGGATCATCTATATTCATCTGGAGGTAGACTAAGGGTCTACCTTAGTTGACTAAGGGTCAATTTTATTGAACAGCTGACATTCAGCTAGTCCAGCAAATAGGACTTTGATTAAATGCTAAGGATACTGCTAGCACATATTATCAGATTTTTTTTTGCAACACAAGAGGGCCACTGTGGGCCTGCTTTATTTTTTCCTCCTCCGTGGTAATTTCTAACATATATAGAGCCAAATGGTGCCCTTTATTTTCTTTTTTGTTCCAAATCACACATGGTTATATAAAATCACTTTTTTATTATTCTTTATAATATTGAGACAGAAAAAAGACGCCTCTGTGAACAGACTTTATTATTTTTATTATTTTCCCACCACCAGGAAAACACCCTTGTGGCCACTTGTATACTGATAAGCAGAGTCTGTTAAGGACAATGCTAACATGAAAATAAAGTGAGGTGGGGCAGGGAGAGAGGAGGCTGACTAAATCAAAATGGAATTGGAGGGGGAATAAAGCACTGTATAACCAGGAGTGCCCACCTCCATCTAAAGGTGTCAAGAGCATTGGTAGACGCCGTGTGCTCACTCTCCAATGACACTCAGGTTTGAACATAACTGCAGAAGAGAGGCAGGCTGTTGGCAGAAATGACCCCCTCCACAGCTGCCACCTGGACTTGTTTATAGTCAATCTGTCCAGGCCCAGGAGCTGACCCATGAGGAGATCCTCCCATCTTCCCACAGCCCTCTGCACCAGGTGCCTAAAGATCAGGAGTGTGCAGCTGAAGTACAACCAAAAGCATAAGAGAAGGTTTTTCAGGTAATTAAAAAGGGAGTGCAAATGCCCACAGCCAATGTACACATGATCCACAGACTCCACAGCACCGCAAAATAAGCAGTTGGGCTGACAACTGCCACAATCTGTGGTTATAAGTCACTGTTGCACGCAACACCCTCCATCCTATTCTCTAATGGAAAGAGGGAGGACTCCTGTGTAGACAGCCCTCCACTGGGAATCCCCGCCGCTTAGCAACAAGTATGTATACCAAAGCATGTCTGAGTGGCAGATGTAAAAGTGGAGGTGGGTGGTGTGCAGCAGCAACCTGTATAAATTCGCCTCTTTGCAAGTGAAAAGACACACAACTCATGTTCAGGAGATGGCTCAGGTTGTGGGGTGCAGGCTTCTGAGGGACATTCAAGAGTTTGGGGTCAATGTGAACTTTCATGCGATCACGGGTATGCAAAGGCGGGATTCCACCACACACCTGATCATTCTCCAACTGGTACAAGACATTGAGTTCAAGCACTGTTGTTATCAGGCGACGGATGGCATTGGCCATGAGCTGGATGTTTACCGCCACCTTGTTTGCTAGTTCCTGCAGCAATATATAGCTGAGGCCTCTGCCACCCTGACTCTGGCCACTCCTGCAGCCTTCTCTCCGCTAACCACTCAAATCCCCGATGGTGGAGGTGCAGATTCCTGAGCAATGGCTCTCTGACAACAGCCACTCTTCCTGACGTTGGAAAGGCCTGGCATGAGTCAACTATGTTCCAGAATTGCTCAAGTCATGATAAAAGACAGGCAGCATCCTGAGGGCAACTTGCAAACCCTCATGGTCAATCAACAGGAGTTGCATGTTCTAATTGGAGTCGTGCTCCCAGCAGAAGAAATATATATCACCAGACTGCACCATCTGGGAGGAGGCTTGATATAAAGGTATCACTGAAATGTCTGAAGGCAGAAAGTCACCACCTAGGTATGAAAGCATGCCAGTGACTGACCACCCTCTTCAATGGGGAGACTTAGAACCTCTGCCGCGATCCAGTGCATGTTATTGTCCCAGAATAATTGAACTAACTTCCTCTGGAACTGTGTGACAAAATCAGGAGGAACCATCAATGGGACCAGCCAGAGCCTCAACATGGAGGCCATCAGCTGGTTTATGACCAGCACTTGACTCCTTTAAGATAGCTCTCAGAGAAGTCCTGTCTAGCAGCCAAGGCCAGCTGACACTTTAGCCTCCAGCTCCAGCTAATTCATTGGTCAGGATTCTCAGCTGGGCTAAGGTAGACCCCAGTTAGAAGAGATGGGTGATGTTGCAGCTGGAAAGGCTCCATGCACAGGGAATAATGCTGGCCAGGTAAGGAGCAGCCCTGATGCACTCCTCTCCCAAAGCAAAGGCGCACCAACAGTGAGCCGTTAACAATAATAAAACACTCCATGGCGGTGCAGAAAAGTTGGATCCAGATGACGAACCATGGTCAGCATGTCCAGCCCTGGGAACTAGCCCTTCAAGAACCGGGTAACGGAGCCAGTCAGCTCCTCTGACGTGATGGGAGCATCAAGCATCCTGGTGTTCTCTGGGTTGACCTGTGGCTGGTCCTCACAAAAAACTCTGCCAGCAATCTCACTGGATGGATCCAGAGAAAACAAAGCCATGTAATAGGCTTTTATCTGAGCCCTGATACCCTCTGGGTCTGAGACGAGGCGCTTGTCATCGGCCAGCAACACAAGGAGATACTGACAGAAAACACACCATTTCTCCAGTGAGTAGAAGAAAGTGGAGCCACAGTTCAGGACCTCAAGGAGCCGGATCTGCAACCTCATGTATGCACCCAGGACCTGACGAGCTACAGGTCCCAGATCACGGCCTTCTTTTATTCATACACCCTCCGCAGGGCTGGGTCCACATTGGACTGACTGAGACGTGATTCCAGATTGAGCACTTTCTTCTCCAACTCTTCAATCTTGGATTTCCTCCTCTTTGTCAACGTCCTCACAAAATCCTGACAGAAGATGCAGATGTGAGCCTTGCCCACATCCCACCATAGCCTCAAAGAGGGGAAGATGCCATTGCTTCTTTTTCCAGTCAGCAACACTCCTGGAAACTGCAGAGAATGTTCCTGACTCACTTTCTATTTTGACCTCATCTACTCCTTTGAATCCCATGACTGTTAAATCTTGAAAGTTCACACACTGTCACAGTATTCTCCATTGAGGTACTGCCTCCCTCAGATATTTCAGTCACTGAACTGTCCTCAGGTATACCAATTCTCTATTTGCCACAGTAATTTGTGGCTCTTCAATTAATGCTGTCTCTGGCATATTTGTTTCTAGTCTCTCATCTGTACGATGGAGAAGACTGGTCCGGTCTACAATGATGGCTGGTATTTACATCTCACCAGTGGTGTAATTCCTTGCCAACACTTCTGAAACTTTTTGGAAAATGTGGCATTTGTTCTTATTCTTTCATTGGGAAATCTGATTCTGTTGTATCCTGTCAACAATATTCTTTGTCATGGGTTGTTTCAGCAAATCAAATGCTGTGTGCAACTGATGCTTTATCATGAACAAAGCCAGGGAACTTTCAGTCAAAATGGGTCAAGACCTCTGACTTTAATACAGCCTCCTTGACTTGTGTAAAGGCTCTTTCCCAGGGAGTTTCCCATTTCCAATTCTTGTCTTGGCATAATAAATTGTGCAATAGCTTGAGAGTGGTTGCAAGATTTGGGACAAACCTGCCATAGTCATTTAGCAATCCCGAAAATAGTTGCATTTTAGTTGCTGGTGTCTTTGCATAGCTTTTATTTTTATAGGTGACTTGTGTAGTCCCTTCGCATCAATGACATGGCCAAGATATTCAACAGAAGATTTTAAAAATTCATTTTGTCTTTTATCATTCTTCATTCTTCGTTCATAATCTGCAAATCTGTGCAGAGTAGCATCTAAGTTGTAGAGGGGTTATTTTTCATTTCACCTCGTGACTAAATAATTTTCTAGGGAACACTGGATCCCCTCCAATCTACTTAAATCTAATCCATAGTACATGGGAATGCCACATGTATCGATGTAATTCCAAACGGAAGTCTTTTATATTTGAATTTCTTTTATGTGTTATAATCGTCAACTATGTCTGTTACTCAGGATCATCTGTATTCATCTGGAGGTTGGCTTGACTAAGGGTCAACTTTATTGAAAAGCTAATATTCAGCTAGTCCAGAAAATAGGTCATTGATTAAAGGCAAAGGATTGTGCTCAGCACACAGTATCAGAATAATAGTGACCTTAAAATCATCACAGATGCATACTGATCTACCTTCCTTCATCACTGGCACAATAGGCATGGCCCAATCATTCACCTTTATGGGTTCAAGGACTCCCATCTTGACCAGGCCCCCTCATTCTGCCTTGACCTTTGGTTTGATTGCATAAGACACTGACTTGACTTTGCAAAGTTTGCTTGATTCTGATCCTTTATTTTCAAATTGACAGTTTTTTTTCATGCTTCTCAGACCCCCATTGAAAACAATGGCATGTTTCTTTAGAATTTATCATAGATTAGTCTCAGAATCTGACAGACGATTTACTTTAGCCCAGTTGCGTGTGACTTTTTCCAACCATGTTCTTCCTAGTAAAGGTGGAAAATTTCCTTTAGTAATACACAAGGGCAAATCTTCAGACTGACTATATAACTGAACATTCATATTGATACAATCCCTTACAGTCACCACTTCCCTGTATACATTCGTAATACACTTTTTGAGTGCAATGTGACTCAGCTGTTTCTGATACATACTTCAAGGATGAATGAAAATGCCATTCCTGTGTTCACCTCCATTCTTACTGGCTTGCCTCTCAATAAGGAAGTGATCCAGTATCTGTTGGTGTCACCAGCAATAGCCAGTATGATTAATAACAGCTCCTCTAGGAGCTAGGCAGTAGATTAAAAAACAGAATCTCAATGGTTGGAATCTCTGGATTACTCTCAATGTCACGTGCTAATGAGTTTAGAAATAAGAAAATAAGACAGATGAATGCATGACTCAAGAGTTGGTGCAAGAGGGGGGATTTTAGATTGCTGGATAACTGGGACCATTTCTATGGACAGTCTGCACCTGAACTACATTGGGACCAACATCCTTGGCGGTAGGTTTGCTCATGTTGTTGGAAGGAGTTTTTAAACTAGTCTGGCAGGGAGGGGACACAGAATATTGATGAAACAGTGACACATCATGCTAAAACCAAGGAACCAAGTCACAATGAGTTCAAATATGTTGACAGAGTTCAGCGAGTAAGACAAGGTTGGATGGTCTTTACCTTAATGCTAGAAGTGTAATAAATAAGATTGATCCATTAGTGGTGTGGATTGACACTTGGAAGTGTGATATTGTTGCCATTATAGAAACATGGTTGGGGGAAATGCTGGACTGACAAATTAACATTCCAGAGTATACGAGCTTTAGGTGAGATGGAGGATGGTGTAAAAAAGTGGCAACATAGCACTATTAATTAAGGAGTCAATTACTGCAATGAGAGATGATATCTTGGAATTGTCCTGAAACAAGGCTTCGTAGGTAGAGCTTAGGAATGTTAAGGGGCAATTACTTTACTGGGAGTGTTTTATAGGCCACCAAAGAGTCAGTGGGAAATAGAGGAGCAAATATGTAGATGGTTCACAGAGATGTATAAGTGTACTAGTCTGGTAATTATATGGGGAGGGGAGAGCAGGATTTCAACTTTCCCAACATAAGTTGGGATAGTCATAGTGCTAAGGGTCTAGAGGGAGGCAGATTTCTTGAAGTGTATCCAGGGAGTTTTTTTTTGTATCAATACAGAGAAGGCCCAACAAGGGACGGCGCAGTGCTGAATCTGCTTCTGGGGAAAGAAGCCGGACAAGTATTCGATGTGGCAGTGGGGGAGCATTTTAGCAATAGTGACCTCAACACAGTATGGTTCAAATTTGCAGTGGACAAGAAAATAGATGGCCTGCAAAAGACAGCTTTGGATTGAGGGAAGGCAGATTTTATTAAAATAAAGCAGGGTCTGGGCCCTGTAGACTGGGAACAGCTCCTTGCAGGTAAGTCTACGTTGGAGCAATGGGAGACATTCAAAAAGGAGCTGACCAAAGTAAAGGTTCAACATGTACCCCTTAGAGCGAAATGTAGGAGCAATAAGTTCGGAGAACCCTGGATGCCTAGAACAATTCAGGGCTGGATAGGGAAGAAGAATGGGGCTTTTAGCAAGTCCAAAGGGAACAATTCAGCTGTGGACCTAGAGGAATACAGGAAGTATAGGAGGGAACTTAAGAAAACAATTAGAAGAGCAAAAATGGGGCATGAAAAAGGACTGGTGAACAGGATTAGGGAGAATCCTAAGATCTTTTATAAATGCATTAAAGGGACCAAGGAAGAAAACTGTGTGTGAAGCTGGAAGATATTGGAAGGGTGTTGAATGAATACTTCTCTTCAGTTTTTACTCTGTAAAAGGAGAACCTAGGAATAGAGTTCAGGAAAAGGGACCGAGAGGAACTTGTGTGGTTTGAAAAAGGAAATGGGGAGGTATTAGAAGTTCTGTCAGGCCTAAAAACAGAAAAATCCCTGGCCCGGATGAATTGTATTAAGCTGCTATAGGAAGTGAGGTGGGAATTTATGGGAGCTCTGACATAAATTTTTAATTTGTCTCTGGCCACAGGGCAAGTGCCAGAGGACTGGAGGGTGGCAAATGCAGTTCCACATTTTAAGAAAGGTGGTAGAGATGAAACAGGAAATTACAGACCAGTGAGTCTCATGTCAGTGTTAGAGAAACTGCTGGAGACAATTTTGAAGGATTAATATTTACTTGGAAGGCATGGGTTAATTAGGAATAATCAGCATGGCTTTGTCAGAGGGAGGTCATGCCTAAAAAATTTGCTGGAATTTTTTGAAAATGTGATCAAGTGTTGATTAGGGAAGTTCAGTTGATGTAGTTTATATGGATTTCAGCAAAGTGCTTGGCAAGGTACCACATGGAACACTGATTGAGAAGGTTAAAGGAGTTGAGGGAAACTTGGCAAGATGGATCAGAAACTGGCTTAATAATAGGACGAAAGGGTAGTGGTAGAAGGCTGTTGAGTGACTGGAGGGCACTGCCCAGCAGTGTACCACAATGATCAATACTGGGACCTATTGTTTTTTATATACATAAATGATGTAGATGAAAATGAAAAGGGAATGACAAGCAAATTTGCAGACGACACTATGATTGGTAGAATGGTTAATAGCAAAGAAGGTGGTTGTAGGTTACAGGAAGATATAGATGGGTTGGTCAGATAGGCAGACCAGTAGCAGTTGGTAAGTGTGAGGTGATGCATTTTGGAAGAAGAAACAGGATGGGGGAGCATTTAATGAATGGCAGGACATTGGGTAGCTTAGAGGAACATAGGGATCTTGGGGTAATTAATCACAGATCCCTAAAGTAAGCGGAGCATGTGAATAGGTGTTGGAGAAAAAGGCAGAGGCATTAAATTCTGTCTATTTGATTGTTTGTTGAATTGCTGAATATTTCTTTTTATACCATTTGATAATTTTGTTTTGAATTTTGAAGTTTCAGACAGGAATTTGACCCATGAGGGAATGGATTCAGTTTGCATAGTTCACATGGAAATGAGTGATATATCTAGAGCCAGGATTGTTTTTATTCATTGGACATGGACATCGCTGGTTAGTCAGCATTTATTGACAATCCCAAATTGCCCTTCAGAAGATGGCAGTGAACTAGCTTCTTGAACACTGTAGTCCATGGGAAACCCTCAATACCGTTAGGGTGGGAATTACAAGGTTTTGACCTGGTGACAGTGAAGGACCAGCAAAAGATTTCCAAGTCAGGATATTGAGTGGCCTGGAGAAGTACTTGCAAGTAGTGGTGTTTCCATGTATCTGCTGCCATTGTCCTTCTAGGTGGAACTGGTCATGGGTTTGGAAAATGCTGTCTCAGCAATACTCAGGGAAGAGGATGCTACTCCATTTGGATGGGCTAAACTTAAATCAGGTTAAGATCAATGATCTGGCCTATTATATTACTAGGGCTGTGGACAGGGTTTCAAACTTTGGCGTATATGGGGGTCAGGGTTTAGTGGAACAGAGATTTAGGAATTCAAAGAGAAAGATTGAAGCATTGGAACATTTTTGTGGTATAGGTAACGACACGCAGAGTGGATCAAGAGGGACAGAGTTTATCATTTATTATTTATCAGCAAATTAAGTCAATGTGTAGAATTGAAGTAAAAGAAAATGAATTTTTTTTAAAAAATCTGAATTTGCCACACGTAAGCAACAAGATAGATGAATGTGTCACAAATGAGTGTAAACGATTTAATTTAATCTGCCACAGTAAAATATTTACAAGTTGATAAAGATTGGAAGTAAATATTCCAGGGTATACAATACTTCTGAAAGACAGACACAATGGCAAAGAAGGAAGGATGACCTTGATAACAAAGGATGACGTAAGGACAATTGTGAAAAAGGATGTGGTCTCAAAAGGTCATGATTTAGAATCAGGGCAGGTGGACACTGGGGTTAACAGAAAATATTGTTGGGAGTACTTCATAAACATTCTAAATGTAGTTATTATACCATTGGACAGAAAATTAAACAAGAAATTATTAGACCTTGTAATAAAGCCCATCTTAAACACAAACTATTTTACATTATATAAAAACTATTTGGCACGTTAGAAGAAAAAAATTCAACCCTTTTACTCTCAACAACAACCAAACAGGTACTCAAACCTCAGTGAAGCAACACCCTGTCCTCACTTTAAAGTTTCTTGTTCATTTGTCAACTGCTGTACGTGAATTCCTTCCAACAAATCTCTACATTCATTTGATGCTATCTTATTTAGTTAATGCCTCTCTGCATGAGATCTTTAAACAAACTGCTATTACAGCTTATTTACTTCTTAACATACGTTCTTTAAATTCATGTATTCAGCAGCTTTGTAGGATGTCTTCCTCTCAGACACGTTAAACTTTCTGTTTCTGGAGCTTTTCTCATACTAAATTATGAGTCACAAAGGACTTTTTTTTTGCAGATTGCTTTGGTAACTGCTAAATGGCACTGCTGATGTTACAGGACTTCTCTCCCTGATTGACCTGCATGCAAATAAATTTCTAGACAACCCCAGACCCTTCACAGAACTAACCTAAAATTAACCTTAACCCTTGTCCTTCCTTTATCAATAAACACAATGTAGAAATACAGGTCACTGTATCATTTCTAACTCAGACCTTATTTACTATTTACTCCATCCCTATGGCTCCCTTACATCTGTTGTATCCCCAGCTTATCACATGCCATTCCCAGATAAACTTGCCATTTAACTGATTTTTGCCAAAATAACTGCATCTCTTGCACTTATACCATATTTAAAGGCTATTGTACACTCAAATGAGCACTGATGTCATGATTAGCCAACAGGTACCTTGAGATCCTTGTTAATGGGGTGGTGCAAAGGAAAGAAATCCTCTACCTGAAGGACCAGCAGAGGAGGTTATGTCAACTGACGCAGCAGCCTGTTCCACAGTTGTCATCCAGGTCAATGCTTTTTCAATAGTCCGGAGGGGCAGCCAGCAGGGCCATAAAAAGGTAAATGATCTTCCTTATTCCACCATGGTAAGTGCCACACATTCTCCCTGCTACCTCACATTCACTCTATCTCTGCTACTGCACCCACTTAACATTAAGGCTCACGCATCCATGTCTCTCATTATCGCCTGCAACATCTTCCTTTACTTATTCTTACTTCCCCCTCCATACCACTAACTCTGCATGGCCTCTGCATTCACTATCATGGAACACTTCAATATCTTTTGACCATCTGCAATAGCACCAACAGTCATGCCACCCACTTTCATCTCAATCCATCACTCCCTTTCCCAATCCTGGAGAAGATAGAGCATAATGAGGCAGAAAGGGCATAGAAGCATGGAGGTGCGTCCAACTTTCAATTCCATACAAGCAGAGAATCCTGGCTGTCACAGGAGAAGACTCGGATAACTCCTGCGGGAATGCTGAGACATCAATGTCTTGTCAACCAAGTAAGTACCATTCCACATTTCACTGTAACTCTCACAATCCCCCATTGTGAGTGTCATTCACTTGTAAAGATCATAACTTTTTTTTCTCTATTTTCAATATGGACTGAATTGGGGAAAAAAATTGTTTTAAAAGATATTGATTTTTGAAGGATTACTGCACTATTTAAATAAAAACAAGTTACCAGACAATCATTGTGAGTGTTATTTACACAGTTGTTGGTTTAAGCAGTGGGAAAGCCTGACTGTAGGCGAGTTGTTGTCAGGATGCTATGTATGAATAGAAATTTTACTGGTACCAAGTTAGATGATTGGTCTGTGGACTAATGACCAGTTATTGATGATGATGGTGCGCTACCTGTCAACTCTATCTGATTAGCTTCCAGGTAGCTCAATAACTTGTGGTGTGAATGTTTGGGTCAGTAGCCATCAAACATCTGGGTGGGAAGAAGCTGTCTTTCCTCCAGAGTAAAAGGCACCTCATGTCTGAAGATAATTTATTTTCCCTCATTAGTTGCTGTAAGCTGTGCCTTTTACTTAATAAGTCAGAGACCTTTGTAAGTGTGAACCAGACATCGTGTCCCTCCTGAAAACATTTGAAAATACCTGGAGAAGAAAGATTGAGAAGCAGTGTTCTGATCTGCAAAAGGGTCATCGCAGAAAACCCTGTGGAACACAGCCTTCCCAGTCTTTCCCTCTACCCATTATACCCATTTTATTTTGTTTCTATATAAGTGGATTAGAGTTTTAAGTAGTAGTTAATATATCAACAGTTCATAACTTTTTGTCTGCTGTTAGAATCTATTTATTCGGAACAGATATTCATTCATGTTAAGTACAGGAATTAGGTCCATGCTATCTATCAACCAGGGCTAAAAGACAGATAAATTGGAGAATTCTGCATACTTTAAAAGTCTTTAACTTCTTTGATGACTACAAGAATAATGGGGATTGATTTCTAGCATGTTATCCCAGTGAAGTACAATACATTGCAGACCACTTCTAACAATGGCTGCAGCAACTTCTCTTCCTATTGACCTGCAGGTACTGCCAGTATATCCACTACCATCGTGGAGACGACACCTGCTTCCCCAGAAGCTACCTCCCCAATCTCTGAGGAGCGGCAGGCAGGTATGTGGGATGTAATGGCCCTCATTGTCCAGAAGATTCAGCATTACAGTGAGTTGTGCACCTGTCTGGCTGCCTCCAGGTACATGTTGGCAACTGCCATGGAGAGCTGAGACTATCAGAGACGTGTGCACTCCATCACCTCAGCCATTCATCCTCAGGACTGAAGTCTTGGCGACAGGTGAACAAGAAGCCTGGTGTGCACAGTGAGTGCCCTTTCCTCACAAGGAGTTAGTGTAGTAGCAGGAACACACACAGCTGGAAGAGGAACCACATTGAGGCCCCCCAGAACTCTCCTCTCAGGACACTCCAAAGGTGGCCAGACCCATTACCTCTACCCTACCTGCCCTCCTCCTACTCTTGCAAGTCGCAGCCACAGAGGATTCATTTGCCTCTGGCAATAAAACCATTGGTATATCTGGTCTGCTCAGACACAAAGACCTCAAGGCCACTGGACTTCACTGCCAAGAGGCTCTTCCACTCCAACTTTGGAACTGAAGACCGGCCTGTGAGATGCAGTTGAGGGAGAAGGACAAGGTTTGTTTTTCATGTTTGTGCCTCTGGAAAGGGCTACTGTTGGCTAGATTGAGTGTACAATGAGTAGAATTCAAGGAAGCTCAAAGGATGCGACTGAAAGGGAAGGGGAGAAGAAGAGAGCTATGAAGCTGGAGGAAAGGGAGAAAGTGGTTGCAAGGGATGGGAGAAAGAATGGGATGGCAATGGTGAGAGCAATTAAAAGAGGTTGCAATAGTATGGAGGGGGATAGAAGAAGATGGCCACAAGTTGGGGAGGAAAAGGGGTTGCATGGGCAGTGAGGAAGGAAGATGCGGCAGTTGGTGGTGGAGGAAGAAAGGTGCAAGTGGAAGGGGAGAAAGAGGGTGTATAGAAGAATGAACAATTTTACCACCTGTCACTGACAAACCCCAGCTAACTCATAGCCAGAGAAACCTAAATCACTGAGATAATTATTTTTAAAGGAATGCAGAATCTCTGGCATTTGGCAGACTATGTTGAGGGGAGGAGGTGGTATAGTGGTAATGTCATTAAACTAGCAATCCAAAACCCAGACCAATGCTCTGGTGACATGGGTTTGAATCCCACCATGGCACATGGTGAAATCTGAATTCAATAGAGTCTGGAATGATAAGCTAGTCAAATGGCGAACGTGTAACCGTCATCATTTGTTGTTTAACAAAAAACCCTATCCAGTTCACCATAGTCCCTTTGGGAAAGAAATCTGCTATCTTTAATCAGTCTGGCCTATATGTGACTCCAGACCCACAGCAATATGGTCGAATCTTAAGTGCACTCTGGGCAATTAGGGGTGGGCAATAAATGCTGGCCAAGCCAGTGATGCCGAAATCCTGTGAACAAATTAACAGAAAATGAACTAGTATGTAAGGGAAAACTATAATGAATATAGTTTTGTAGTTTTCTGCAAAGCACAATTTTCTGGCTGGTCAAAAGAAATTTGACTTACATAGTCAATTATATTAAAATAAATTTAGGTTTCTGAAAATGGGCAGAAGTGCATATTGAGAATTCAAAAGTGGACATTGGTAAGTCCAATTTGTAGCTGTCATCTTCATCATGTCTGAGCCAGTGTCAGACATTATGCTGATACACTCACATCAACAGCTAACTGTTATGGAGATCACATTATGAGATGCACTGCCTTGGAAAGGAGAATCCCAATTTTGGATTCTTTGCACTTTGCACAGAATGAAAAGGATTTACAGCAAAGAGAGCAGTTGACCCATTAGGTCTCGATTGCACTCAATGCTCCATCTTTCTCCACTCAATCTGACCTTATCAACATATTCTTATATTCATTTCTTCCTAGTGTGTTTATATGTATCAATGCTTGTCAAGTGGACTCAATTGGTGGCATCTTGTCACTGAGTCATGGGAATCTGAGTTCAGGTTCTATTTCAGAAAGTGAGCAGAGAAATTACGGCTGGCATTTTAGTACAGCATTACTGGAGATGTTGAGCTGAATCTTAAGATTTTTTGACTAGTTTTGCTTTGTGTTGAGTTTTTTTTGGAAGGGTTTTTGCCACAAGGCCTAATGGGTTTTCTCTCCTTTCTTATCAAGCTCATCTCATTAACGGTCTATCTTGCCAATATGTCCCTCGTGTCCAATTCTAGCTCCATTTTACCAGTTTGTTCCCGGAACATGTCACCACTTGATGTATATTCTGGGGTTGACTGCCATCCATTGCACAACAGCCATCTTTGAAAGGTCATTATATACCTGGACAAGCACTGGCAGACTGGAGTTGCCTTGCACGGCTCTTGATATTTGCCCTGGACATGACAGATAAGGGAAATTTATTGCCCTGCTTTGAGGTCCTGGAGGTCCTGGTGGATGGGATTGTGTACAGGACCAGCTGTAGATTCCACTAACATTGTCAGCCTGGCACAAGATTGTCACCAATATCAGTGCAGTTTCAGCAGTCTGGATGAATGCATAGTGATATAGGAAGAACGACAATCATCCTCTCCACTCTACCAGGATAGATGACGCACTCCTCTCTCTGCTACCTCACACTCTCTCTTTTTCTACTATAGTGCACACCTCCTGCCAAGGCACATGCTCTTCCCTAACTTGCTGTCATCTACCCAATCCCCCAACAAGCACTAACTTTGCATGCTGTCTCCACTGCTTACTCATTCTCTCAGGTTACCTCCCCATTTACACTGAAGGTAACTGCTTTGTCACCATTTTCCATCTCCTTTAATATCCGCCTTTCTCATTTCAGAAGAAAACCGCCCACAATAGGGCAAAATGAGTAAATACAGGTAGTGGGCTGCCTGACATTTGGCTCCTTCCCCCTTATCATAGAATCCCTACAGTGCGGAAGCAGGCCATTCGGCCCATCGACTCTTCGAAGATCATTCCATGCAGACCCACCCGACTACTCTATACCTGTAACCCTACATTTCCCATGGCTAATCCACCTAGACAGCAGATCTCTGGACACTATGGGCAATTTACCATGGCCAATCCACCTAACCTGCATATCTTTGCACTGTGGGAGGGAAAGGGAGCATCCAGAGGAAATCCACACAGATGTGATGGGAATGTGCAAACTCCACACAGACAGCCACCCAAGGGTAGAATTGAATGCCAGTCCATGACGTTCTGAGACAGCAGTGCCACCCAAAGTCGACAGCATCCTGATTCTGACTGACTGTGTCCAAGCCCCTGGACTGGCATCAGAGACTGCCCTTGACTTGTGCTGGGCCCCGTAAGCAAAAGAATTCTCCTCTGACTTGACTGAGGACTGTTGACAATCATGATGCTTCCTAACTTTGTTTCTACACTAAACTGCACAGCAAAACATCAGAACTGTGAACAACGGTATCTCTGGCTGAGATGGGAAAGCAAAATAAAGTAAGGTAAGACAATGCAAGGCAAGGATTTTGTGGGCATCCAAGTAGGCTCAGCATGAGCACTATGAGATCAAGCAAACAGAACAGAAATGCAGCCTGTTCCAATCCATGAGCTGGATTTATCATATTAGCATTACAATGATACTTGCTGGAGCTGCCCGAAGTGTAGCACTGAAGTGCAGAAGCATCCTTTAAGTGGATCAGATGCTACTGACGGAGCATGCCAAATACATGGAGGTCCTTTGGATCACAAGCAGTGAGCTGAAGTTGCCAGGTGCCTGATCTGAATTCGAATTCGAGAATTCTCAATGTCAATCTTGTTTGGTGTATTTAACAAGATGGAAGTTGAATATTAATGAAGTGAGTTGTGGGGTTAATTAGGTATTTAACACACTTTAATCTCCATTAATTAACAACTTGCCACTGCCTAATGAGAAACCCACCCTTCTATTTGGCAAATGCCTTAAAAAAAGAGTGCTACACCTCTGTCTCCATTAGGGCACCAGCAAATGGGTAATGTGTGGAGGTGCAGATATTGTGGAGGGAGAACCCATTTTATGCAAGTAATGGCTGCAGCTGTATCAGGGTCAGCAAGCCTGGTACTGCTGACTCATGCATGTTGTCACAGAGTGGCATTGACTCGAGCAAATGTCCAAAGTGATTAGGCATTGTTTTACTTCTAGTCCAGGTACACTCTCATGCACCTCCACAGGAGCAGAAGGTTCAGAATACACTGGAGGAAATGAACTAGTGGCAGCATCCCTTTAGGCAGCTGGTGGTTGCAAGGGCTTCACTCCAATGTGGACAATGAGGCCAAAGTACAATCTGTTGAGGGTTAGTTGTTTAGTAAATGAATAGGGTGAAACCATCAAGAAAAAATGTGATAATTCCCCCTTCTAAATAGCAGACATTTGTCTGAGCTGAAATTAATTTTGTGGTTCTACTGTTTGGCTAACTGAGTCAGCCGGATTATTCTGTTTTCCCATACAAGTCAATTACAGGTCAGAAAATTACCATCTTCAAGAGGTATTCATCCACCTCTGAGGAAGAGAAGTGATCCTGAAAGGATACAGAAGAACATCTTTGCCTTCCAGAAACCAAATGAAACTTTTATTAAAAACTCTCTCAGACACAAACAGAGGCATTAGATACCTACTCACTTGTGTTGTCCAAATGCATCAGATGTGTTTTTTCTACTGGGTGTTCTCCCTTCACTGCCAGATGTAGTGGAAGTAGGTCATTGGTTGTATTGGTCATTATTCAATGTAGCTAACAAGATCACTATGGCCCTTTCAGGCAGTGTCCTGGTACATCGTAAAATGATTGACGGTTAACTGCCAGCTGCCCTCCTCAGTGAGGTGTTTAGACAATCAAAAAGGGCCATTAATCTCACCAGGGTTGGTGTGGTGGGAGTGGAATGTGATGGCAAAGGCTGCAAATGAGCCCCTCAACACTCTGCTCTGATACCGAGCCAGACTCCTTCCTGCGACAAGTCATTCGACAGAATTTGCCGTGCTCACAGGCTCAAGGAAGAGGGTAGCACTGAGACTTTAAAATCCTAAAGCACTCCTCCACTCTTCCAGGTTTTGGAATTGGCTCCCAAGATGAGACAACTGTTCCTTGGTGAGACACAAGCCCTAACTCTGGTCACTCTTCTATAGGAAGGATGCTGTTAAGCTTGAGAGGGTATAGAAAAGATTTACAAGGATTTTGCTAGAACTGGAGGATTTCTGTGATAGGGAGAGGCTGAATGGGCTGGGAGATTTTTCCCTAGGCTGAGGGCTGACCTTCTAGAGGTTTATAAAATCATGAGGTACACGGATAGGGTGAAGAGCCAAAGCATTTTTCCAAGCGTGGGTAAGTCCAAAACTAGAGGGCATAGGTTTAAGGTGAGAGGGGAAATATTTAAAAAGGACCTAAAGGGTAACTTCACCAGAAGAAGTGGTGGAGACAGGTACAATTACAACATTGAAAAGGCATACGGATGGGTATATAAATAGGAAGAGTTTAGAGGGATAACACAGTGTGGAGCTGGAGGAACACAGCAGGCCAGGCAGCATCAGAGGAGCAGAAAAGCTGATGTTTCAGGTCGGGACCCTTCTTCAGAAATTTTCTGAGAGAGTTTAGAGGGATATGGGCCAAATGCTGGCAAATGGGACTGGGTCTGATTAGGATGTCTGGTCGGCGCGGTCAAGTTGGATTGAAGGGTCTGTTTCCATGCTGTACAATACTATGATTCTATAAATTCCTATTCACTGTGGCCTTGATGATCAAGGCTTCTGTATTCTGGTATATTGAGACTTTGAGGCCCCTGGCATGCTAAAGGAATTTCACACGGGTGCAGAAGCCTGCTTTGGCATTGCATAATATATGTACATGCTACTGTCATTGGCAGAAGGACTGAGAGCCACTGGTTAAAACAGGTGTACCCTATGAAAAGGCCCAAAAACAGAAGGTAGTTACTTCTCCACTCTTTTAAGACTTTTGTCTCCTGGCCTGGAGTGGCAGTCTCCCAGCCTGGTGTGGCAGTGTGTCGGCCAGTATGGCATCCTCAAGGCCCAGCTTGGCAGTCTCTGGGTGGCACATGGCAATCTCTTGGCCTGGGATGATGATCTTTTGGTAGT
Source organism: Rhincodon typus (assembly GCF_021869965.1). Lineage (NCBI taxonomy): Eukaryota > Metazoa > Chordata > Chondrichthyes > Orectolobiformes > Rhincodontidae > Rhincodon > Rhincodon typus. The sequence continues at coordinate 26,853,087 of NC_063340.1, read as the reverse complement.
CCATGGTGCTCTTTCAGCTTGGCGTGCCCTCAATGTGGACTTCTGACTTCGAGGTGATTTCAGAGCAGCCTCCCGGCCTCCAGGTGAAGCCCTGCGTGGTCTGGAGTCAAGGTTTGGCATGGACTGGAAGCAAAGTGCCAGCGTGGACTGGGTTGCAAGGACTGTCGCACTGAACTTCTTATTTCTCTATTTTCTAATTTAATCCTACGATCTGTAATGCTGGACTTTTAATTTCTTTATTTTTCTATATGTTTTTCCTAAGAAATTGTACTGAAGAATCTGTACCTGGGTACCTGGTATCTAAAATGGCACCAGAAGTGGTGACTTGTAAACGTTTCACTGTACTCATTTGCGTATATGTGACAATAATGCTAATTCAATTCAATTCAATTTGATTTTATATCCCTGCTGAAAATGATGAGAGTCTGGTGGAGACTCCATACACTTTTGTCCTTTTCTTACTTTTCTGTGCTGTCCTCAGTTCACAGACAAGGTGATTGTATGAAAGTCAACATGCATCTCTGGCATCTAATGACTGGTGTGCTGAATCTGGCTCTCCAGGAAATGAACTAATTTTATTAATGGGGCATAGAATAGAAAAGCAAGAAAGTTACTTTAACCTATACAGAAGACTGCTTTGGCCTCAGCAGGATTACTGCATCCATTTCTGGGTGCCATACTTTCAGAAAGACGTGAAGGCATATTGCAATGGTGAATAGAATAGATAAAGAAAAGGATCAAGAAACAGAGAAAACAAATTTCAGGCAGTAAGTAGTTAGAATGTGCTGCATGGCAGTGTGGTGAGGGCAGATTCAACTGAGACATTTAAAAGAGAAATGTATTGTTATCTGGAGTGGAAGAATGTGTCAGGCTAATGGAGAAGATACCAGAGTGGCACGAGATAAATTACTTCTATGAAGAATCAGTGTAGACACAATGGTCCAACAGCCCACTTCAATGCTGTAACAATTCTTATTCAGCAGGTCATCTCGATCTTTAAAAAAGGCTTCTGCAATGATGTTTTTCTGCAAACTCAAAAGGAATATTTTTTTTCTTTCTCTCAAGTCTTCTTTTAAAACATAAGATTACCTATTAATTGCAGAAGCATGTTTTCCTCAGCCAATAGTTGATAGCGATATTGGAGCTCTGAACATTTCTATGAAGGAGAGACTTCATTCCTCCATTAATTGACTTTTTTGTTGTGTCGATTGCATGTAAACATTGGCTGTCTGTGTTGAGTAGTTCTGTTAATAAGCCATAAACTCTTCTTTCTCAGTCTCCAAACTTGATTGTGTGTGTAATAGCTGGATGCTTAGTTCAGTTGTCTCTTTGGCACAATTAGAGTACGTCAAGTCTTACTGTACTTTGATTGGTTGGTTCACGCTCCTTTCTGCGACCAATCTTAAATTTCTCCAAGGCATTCTGTGTCTATGGAAATTCTACAACTTCATTCTCTTTCTCCTTGATGAGAGATGGTTGGGTGTTTCCACAGTTTGCTGATCAGAGTTTAGTTGCAGGCTTTTGTTAGCTTTTTTGTGAATTGACAACTATGGAGCATTGAATTTGGGCATGAACTAATCCAAATATAAATACATCATTTCCCTTAGCTCTCTATTATACAAACTCAATACAGAAAAGAAGCTGTTCTCTTATAGTTGTCTTACTGACTCATTAGTATCCCTCAGATTAACAAAGTAGACTGAGTCAGTGGGCTGATCCCAGGATGATTCCCCCCCCGCCCCCCTTGAATAAGATGTTTGCAAAGTTTAGTCTGACTGACAAGCTGTATTGCTTATAGAACCTTCTAAAGGTCTTCTTTACACTGTAAGAATTCTGATTGGGTTTCATCCGGTACTCACACTACAAAACAGTCTCATACGTACTCTTCTTGCATGTTGACCTATTGGGCACTATGCTCAAGATCATATAAATCATTTATGAAGAAGTCAAAAACAGATATTCTTGACTTTGGTCACCCAGTGTGGAGGGATTGATTATATGCATGTTTCGGTGATCAGGAAAGGGAACATATGGTGTTCACTGATATACTAGAGCCTTTTCACTAATGATGGGAAGCACAGGGGAAGTGACAGTATAATCACTCCAAAGAAAAAAAAAAAGAATTTGAATTTGTACTTTACCTTTCTGGTTTTGTGTTGTGTTATAGTACTCCTTTAAGAAACAATTAGTTGTTAATTTGGTTTAATTTGATTTACTTCGTCTAACAAGTTATCAAAATATACTAAAGAGTCAGTGGTTTCCCCAGCTTTCAGCTTTGCTAATTAAACTTTGTCCAGTTTATAATGGAGATTTTTTTTAAACGGAAATAGGAGTCAAAAACTTTAATCACATCATCATATGTTGCAGTTTCTTCTGCTATGCTTTGCCTGGCAAGAATAGCGTTAGCACTATTGCTGATTATATATTACAATACACTGACCTTGGTCTTTGTCAAAGCCTGAAGCTACACAGTATCTGTTAAATTTTTGATACCATTGTACCCAATACAGAGCTTAGTCATGGCCTTCCACAAGCTCAAGTGGGTCTGGTAAAGGCAAGTTATTTTCCTTCCTTGGTGAATGTACTACATGGGCTATAGAGAACAAAATGCTGAATTTGCTTACCATGTTTTTCAGCTTTTAAATAGGCCTTCCCTCTTATGATTAACCTCTCTTGTGAGGTTACGCTTTTCTGTCAAGGTTTCTGATTAACAGGAACACATTACTCATCTGTAGTTGATTGTCCTTTTTTTGTTGCTTACAGCATTGTACTGCAGCTTTTCTCCCATGCTTTCTGAGCTTTTGAGCCAGTTTTAACTCTCTCTATGGGCGTTGGTGGATCTTGAAGTCCAACAAATGGTGCTTCCTGTCTCTGTTGAGCTCCTCATCTGGTATTTCAACACTTTTCAGGTCAGCTTGCTGAGCTGGCCTTGCAACTTACCCATAGCATTGTATATCACTGGGTTCCATGGGTCTGGTCACTGTAGTTACCATGTAATATTCTGAGGTCTACACACTTATGAGTCAACCATACAGACCTTACTAAGCATAACTATTCACAAGACATGATAAGAAAGGACATCCTTCTGAAATCTTTCAGTTCCAGGTTTTAGTTTGGAAGGGCAGGGGAGGGGAGGAGAGGGGATGAGAGGAGAGGAGTTAGAGAGCAGTGCAGTGCAACCTGGACTGAGGAGAAGGCATTGCCAGGGGGTCCTGTGTTGCTCTCTACTGTTCACATGATAAGGTCAGAGCTGCTGCCTGGGCCTCATTTTGAGCTGAACTGTTTTGCTGCTGCTGTGTAGACACTGTTCTGACAAGAGCTGTCTACTGCTGCTGTCTGGGCCCAGCTGCCTTGTTCTGTGTTTCACTGAAAGTGCGTGGCACCTGTCTCAATGGTGACCCTGACACCACTGTTGCACGTGGCAGGGCCGAGTTGTTTGTATGCTGGGGTAGTTGCTACTGCAACCTCAGTCCTGACTACTGCCCTGTCACCATTCAGGCACCTGACCAAGGGCCTGGGAATTAAAGTTTATCCTCCCCCGGACATAACAATGGAGGCCGGCTTGAAGGCAATGGCTAGTGTCGTCGGTACACTGGCCATTGTCACAGCCTCCAAGCTGTACGGGAAGGTGGTGTTTATCCTTTGATCCGAGCTGGCAGTGCACCTGGACTTGGAGAAGGGGGTCACTGTGGGTGGGACTTACTTACTTGTTGAACCTCTGGAGGATACGGACCAAAAAATCATGATCTCTAATAACCCACACTTCATTGCCATTTAATTTCCCTTACCCCATTGACAGTTGGTAGGGGAAGAGCAGTCAGGGATGGGATCTATCCTGCTTGGACTGAAAGACCCCAGCCTGAAACATGTTGATTTCTTCCAGCACCAGGTCTTTGTCAGCTTGGCCTAGGAGGATGTGATGGGAGGGACATTCACCATGCTTCATGAGGGGGCGACCTACAGTGGCTTCTAGACGATGGATGGTGTGTGGTGTCACTCGTGCAATGAGGCAGGGCACATGAAGAGGAATTGCCCCACATTAAAGGCACCAAAGCTACATGGGTGGCACTGCCGCTCCCACTCCCCAGCCCCAAAGATAACACCTAGAACCTGGAGGTTGCTGTTACAGTGTCCTCTAGTGGGGAGGAGGGTCTGCATCCAGCTGGAAAGAAGGCGAGGAAGAAGACAAAGCACCTTGAAGCTGACCCCTGGATGCACCCCCTTACACCCCAGCGCCAGTCGCAGTGAGCTTGGGGTCAGAATCTTGGCTTGCCCCACCCCAGCACAAGAAATGCCCCTATGGACACACCTCCATCACCCCAGCATGGGAACCTGAGCATGACCCCATCCCTCATCGGTTGTGCACTGTTGACCAGGTCCCTGGTCCTGCTCACTTGAGCCCTGGGATACCGAGTCCAATCCCTGGCCATCACCACCCGAGCCTGGGGATTCTGGGCCTGGTGCTGTGTGGAAATCCTGATCCCATGACCAACCCATGGTCCCCACCCTTCAATCACATGATCACGGGTATTCTGTGGCAAGATGGGAAATGATGGAAGTGGTCCTTCTCAATCTCACCACAGCCCCCAGCCTTCCCTCATCCAGTCATGTTTGTTGAGCAGCTGGTGGAAAGGTGCAAAATTCCCAAGGACAGCAGCTAGCAAGGGAAAAGAGATCACCATCATGGCAAAGAAGAGATGTCACTCCCTGCGTGAGGAGGACTTCAATGTCACCAGGGTGAGGTTCTGCTCTGCCCCAGGGGAGAATATGCGGCACCTCTTGTCCAACCCATGTTGCGGCCTGGTGAGTCTGGAGCCTCGGGGGTTGCAGCTGGTCCTCCCACTGCCAAAATCCCAACGACCTCTGGGGACAAGCTGGATTCCTGTGAATGTTGCGGTGTCAGTATTGTAAACCTCGCTGGGTTATTGGGTGTTGGAGAGGAGGAAGATGTTTTCCTCACTCTACCCTCTCAGACTCATTTCCCAGGTGCCTTGGGCCTGGGGGAGGATCTTTCCCCAAGGGTCCAGATGACTTGGTGTCAGGAGAACAGCAGGTCCTTGAGTCTCCACCACTCCATGAACCAGAACCCGAGCACCCCCCGATGGAGTCCACTGAGGAAGCCCCTACCCGTAACCCTGCGGGTGGTGTCACTGGGAGAATAGAGCCAGCTGGTGGCTCCGGGCCACCTCCTGCTCTCATGGTGACGGAAGGTCACACGGCTGAGGACAACTGCCCAGGGGAGGACATAGCCTTAGTTGTGGGAGCTGGGGATGACGCAGGGTGAGTCTCCAGTGAGGTTTTAGATTCCCTAGTGTCCTTCACTGAGTTTCCCCTCATCCCCATCGAGGAAATCCAGGACTTTCTGGCAAAGAGTCTCTGTCAACGAGTGGGACCACCTGCCGCAAGTCAGGCTGGGGGACAACAGGAGCTGACTAGCATCCTCACCTGGCTTTCCAGGGTTAAATCCCTGGATGGGATGACCATGGAATTCTTCAGGGCATTCTGATACGTCCTGGGGGACGAATGCATGATTCTTGGAGAAATGTTTTGCGACTGGAGAGCTGCTGGAGGAATGCGTCAGGACTGAACCTTGTCCAGCCAGATGTATTCCCTGTGCATGGAACCATTCCTGTGCCTACTGCGGGGGAGATTATCAGGGTTGGGTTACACGGACCGGGCATGGGATTGGTTCTTTTGGCTTACACCGAAAACATGCTCCTCATGTTATCTGACTCAACTGACCTGGGGAAGATGCATGAGTGCCAGACAGAGTACTTGGCCGTGTCTTCCGCTAGGATCAACTGGGCCAAATGTTCCAGGCTCCTGTCTATCTGTAATGGATAGATTCTTTGCCGGAGGAATTACGGGGGTTCAGCTGGAGCACCACCATATATGGGGGTCTAAATTAGCCCAGCGGAGGAATCCTGGTCGGCGAATTGGCAGGAGCTTGAGGGCAAAGCTTGTGGCTCGCCTAGGCCATTCGACAGGACTGCTCCGAGTGCCAAGGAAAGACTGGATTGACTGGTTTGTATTTGCTGGAATCTAGAAGAATGGAGAGGATCTCATACAAACGTATAAAATCCTGATGGGACTGGACAGGCTAGATGCGGGAAGAATGTACCCAATGTTGGGGAAGTCCAGAATTAGGAGTCACAGTCTAAGAACAAGGGGTAAGCCATTCAGGACTGAGGTGAGGAAGAATTTCTTCACTCAGAGTTGTGAACTCGTGGAATTGTCTCCCACAGGAAGCTGTTGGGGCCAGTTCATTTGGTAAATTCAAGACATGGCCCTTGTGGCTAAAGGGATCAAGGGGTATGAGGAGAGGGCAGGAATAGAATACTGAGATTGCATGATCAACCATGATCGTATTGAATAGTGCTGCAGTCTCGAAGGGCCAAATGGCCCAGCCCAGTGCATATTTTCTATGTTTCTTTGCTTCTATCTTGCAGGAGTCGAGTGCTGGTTATAAACTAACCGGTATCCTCCATGTTGTAGTACCAGCTGGTCCCTTTGGCCCCTCCTCCTGGTTTTGTCACAAAAATCCAGAGGATGTTGGCTCATTTCTTCTGGGACAAAAAGAAGGACAGTGGTTCTGAGTCTCCCCATTGAGGAGGCAGTCAGTTACTTTCCACCTTCAGACCCTGCAGAGATACTGTTCCATCGAGTCTCCTCCCAGATGTTGCACCCTAGCGATGTACTTCTTCCGCCAGGTGCATGACCTCAATTGTGACATGCAGCTCCTGTTTATTGATTGCAGGGGATCTGCAAGTCACCCCCCAGAATGCTGCCTATCGTCTACCGCGGCCTCAATAATGTTTTGAATCTGGTTGACTCACACCGGGCCTTCCTGCCATCAGGAATAGAAGCTATAATCAGGCAGCAATTGCTGAGGAACCTTCACCTGCACTGTTAGGGATTTGAGTGGCTGGGTGGAGGGGAGGGCTGTGGCAGTGGGAGGGGTTGACCAGAGTTGGGGATATGCTGAGTGGCAGAGACCTGTGCAGGATTTGGCACGTAGGGCGGTAGTAGACATCCAGCTTGTAGCCAATGCCATCTGTCACCTGAAAATGGCAGTGCGCGGACCTGAAGTCATGCATCAGTTGAAGGATGCTCAGGTGTGTGGTGGAATCTGATCTGTGCTTACCTCTATTCAGATGGAATTTCACATTGGCTGCAAGGTCCTGAACTTCTCTTCTCACACTCATTCATCTCAATCCACATGGACAAGGAGAACCACGACTTCGACTGGGACAACACCAAGATCCTGGGACAGGCTAGGCTGAGACAAGCATGAGAATTCCTGGAAGCATGGCACTCCACGAAGCATGCTATTAATAAACACATTGAACTCGACCCCATATACATTCCACTACGAAGGAAAACCGGAAGTGAGGCAATCCATCTCAACGGACCCCAGAGTTTAAAAACCAGGCGGGAAAACACACCGACGCTTCATCAGAGGCTGCACTGAGAATGTTACCAAGCATGGTCATAAAATGTCTGCAAAGCAACAAACCAGCTCGGCGAACCAACCAACCTCAACACCCGCAACCCGAGCTACAGATCCACTCCAAAACCTTAAGAGTCCTGAACTCCCCCCAGGAACCTGCACCCCACAACCTGAACCATCTCCTGAATATGTATAGCGTATCTTTTTGCTTCAGTAGAGATGACTGAAGTGTTAAAATTCACTTCAGTAGTCCTTTCTTGGCTTCAAACAGTTCTTATTATGCTGTCACAGAGCTGGTTCACATTTCTGATTTTGTGATTCATGCTCATCAGAATAAAAATAATTTAAGTCTAGCTAAAGATTGCAGTATTGATATATGAAGTAACACAGCTGCTCAACAATGATATAGTAAGCTTTTTTTCTACTGCTGACATCCAACTTCATTGGCCAGAATGTTAGATTTAAGTTGCACATCAGAGATCTTAGCTCTTGTTACCAGGATGAGTGAAGAGTCATAAGTAATTTATGTGAGTTACATTTCTATGAAGCAATTATGAATAAAATACTTGACGTACATTCCCCATGGAAGGAGCTACCTAGAATGGTTCTACCTTTCAAATACTGATTCAACTGCTCTGCAATTCCAGAATGTTCCAGTTTAACTTATCGAGTCATAGAGGTTTACAGCATGGAACCAGGCCCTTCAGCCCAACTTGCCCATGCCACCCAGTTTTCACAATTAATCTAGTCCCGTTTGCCTGTGTTTGGTCCACATCCCTCCATACTGATCCCATCCATGTACATGTCCAAATGTTTCTTAAATGATAAAATTGTACTTGTTTCCACCACTACCTCTGGCAGCCCAATCCAAACACTCACCAGCCTCTGTGTGAAAAGATTGCCCCTCTGGATCCTTTTGTATTTCTCCCCTCTTACCTTAAACCTATGCCCTCTAGTTTTAAATACCCCCACCACCCCTACCATAGGGAAAGGCTGTTGGCCATCTACCTTATCTATGCCAGTCATGCTTTCATTGACTTCTATAAGGCCACTCCTTGGTCTTCTATGATCCAGGGAAAAAAGTCCCTGCCTATCTAACCTCTCCTTATAACTCAAACCTTCCAGTCCAGGTAGCATCCTAGTAAATCTTTTCCACACCGTTTCCAGTTTAATAATATCCTTTCTCTAGTTGGGTGACCTGAATTGCATGCAGTACTCCAAATATGGCCCACCGACATCTTGTACAGCTGTAATAGGACGTCCCAACTCCTATACTCAATACTCTGATGGTTGAAAGCAAGCATGCTGAAAGCCTTCTTCACCACCTTGTCTACCTGTGACTTCATTTTCAAGGAACTATGAACTTGTACCCCTAGATCTCTTTGCCCTATAACATTCCCTAAGGTTCTACCCTGGTTTGACCCACCAAAATGCAATACCCTGCATTTATCTAACTTAAACTCTATCTGCCATTCCTCAGCACACCGGCCCACTTGAACAAGATGTTGCTGCATTCTCAGATAACCTTCACTGTCCACTATACCACTAATCTTGTTTTCATGTGCAAACTTACTAGCTATATCTCTTAAATTCTCACCAAATCATGTATGAAAATGATGAATAATAGTGGACCCAGCACTGATTCCTACGGCACCCTGCTGGTCACAGGCCTCCAGTCTGATAAATAACCCTCTATCACCACTCTCTGTCTTCTACTGTCAAGCTAACTTTGTATCCAATTGGCTAGTTCTCCCTGGATCCTGTGAGATTTAACCTTACTCAGCAACCTGTCATACTGTAGCTTGTCAAAGGCCTTACAAAAGTCCACGTAGACAAAGGCTAGTGTACTGCCCTCATCTACTTTTTTGGTTACCCCTTTAAAAAACTCAATCAAATTCTTGAGACACAATTTCCCATGCACAAAGCCATGCTGACTATCCCAAATGAGCCTTTGCCTCTCCAAATGCACGTAGATCCTGTCTCTCAGAATCCCCTCTAACAACTTACCACCAAACACGTTAGGCTCATGGGCTCACCAGTCTGTAGTTCTCAGACGTTCCCCTGCAATCTTTCTTGAATATTGGCACAACATTAGCCTCCCTCCAATCTTTGGGCACTTCACCCATGGCTGTCGATAATACAAATATCTCTGCTAGGGGCCCTGCAATTTCCTCCCTAGCCTCCCACAAGGTCCTGAAGATGTTGATGTTTCAGAACAAGAATGCTTTCTGGAGTGAAACTGGTAGTGTGGATTAGCTACCTCTTTCAGAAACTGCCTGATATCCACTTCAATTTAGATCAAAAGCATGAAAATTCGGCACGTTCTATAAAATTTGAGTGATCAGTGTTTTGCTAGTCTAATCCCAGATGGTGGATACAATCTTTCCCACCCCAGTACCAATTCTCTTCTTGTCTCTTTCAAGCATTGACCACACATGTAAGAAATCCTCTTGGAAAATGTCGCTGTGGGGCAAGTAATATACACGAAGTGGCAAAACTGAATTTAAAATATCATAAGAATGTACAATAGCGTGTTTCTTCACAAGGTAGGAATTAGAATTGATGTGAAACAGTTATTCATGCAGACTCCTTACTTTCTATCTTGAGTTGCAATCAAACTTGATTGAAACTAAATTGCCTTGTCAGAGCAGTCATCTCATTCTCTCAGCAGGTGCACTGGCTGTCTGAGACAATAAATATCTCCTGTATGATTAGATAAATGTTTATCTTGCATAATAGACAAATATGGTAATACAGATGAAACAAGCTTAGAAAATCTGTAGCCGAAAGTTTTTTTGTTCCCCATCTGCTTATCTAATACATTGATTTGAAATTATTTATAAGTAAATAGCACATTTTGGGACAATTTTTGAAGTAGTATTATTGAGTTGGTTGGACAAGTTGAGTGGAGAAACACTAATTGAGGTGTTATAGCACCACCTCTAGCAGTAGGAGGTAATTACACCTGACAATTTGTATCAACAATGTCCACTCTGAATATGCATATAGGAATTTACATTGGAAATGATATGAAAAGATTTCTAGATAGAACATCATTACTGCTGTAAACTTTTAAACCAAAAGATATTGTAATCAGGTTGTTGGCTTCCTCGCCGAGCTGGCTGGTTATTGTACAGACTTTTCGTCACCATGCTAGGTAACATCATCAGTGTGGCCTGCAATGAAGCGATGTTGTTCTACTCTGCTTGGTATTTATATGATTCCATCTGTTAAGTTGGATTGTGTCATTTCCGGTTCTGTTTTGTTGTCGTAGTGTGGCTTTGGGTTTGTGTGCTACCATGATTCCTAGTGGTCATAGGAGTCTCGTTGTCAGTTCTAATATGTTCTTGATATAGGGTAATGTGGCCAGTGTATTGGGGTGCACTGTGTCCTCTTGGCATTGTTTATCTAGAAGGCAGCTGCCATGAAGTTGTTGGGACTGTGAAGTTGTGAGTGACAAGCACTCACAAGGACCAAGGACCCCATACCTACGACAGGCAGGACTAACGTAATTTACAAAATACCTTGCAACAAACATTACATTGGCCAGACCAGAAGGAAACTAGCCATCAGGATACACAAACACCAGCTAGCAGCAAAATGACACAAAAAACGTTCCCTCATCTCAGTTCACTCGGATGAAGGCCATCAATTTAACTGGGACAATGTGACCACCCTAGCTCAAGACAACCACAGACACGCACAGGAATTCCTAGAGGCCTGGTTTTCAACGTGTAATGCAATCAACAAACATGTGGAATTAGACCCCATATACAAACGCATGCAGAACAGAACCAGAAATGACCAACATAACTTAATAGACTGGATCATATAAATACCAAACAGAGTAGAACAACGTTGCTTTGTTGGAGGCTACACTGATGATGTTACTTAGCATGGTGACAAAACGTCTGTACGATAACCAGTCAGCTTGGCGAGCAAGCCAATAACCTCATCCACAACCCAAGCTACAAATCTTTGCAAGAACCTTAAATATCATTGTCACTTTAAAATTGCTAAAAAGAGATGCAAATTCAAAGCTTTCATGTCTTGTTCTTATCAGCACTGAAATGCAAGAAAGCCAACTTTAAAAATGAAACAACAATTTATAGAAATTTTCTAATCAACCTTTTCAGAGATACTATTATATACCTCTGGAGCAGGTGGGACTTGAACATGGACCTCTTGGCCTAGAAGTAGAGACACTACCACTGCACTACAAGGGCTAATAGATATTTTCTAATTAACCTGTTCAAGTATGTTTTGTCACACCTCTGGAGCAGGTGGGATTTAACCCAGGCTTCCTGGCTCAGAGGTAGGGACAGTACCACTGCACCACAAGAGCCTATATAATGAGACAAAAGTAATGGCCAAATTAATTTATGTTTGGCATGATGCAGCTGGAACTGTCAATCTTAGTTAACTGATTAATTCAGTTTGAAATAAAGGAGTCAAACCAGTTGTCTTTCATCAAAATGCTGGCTGAGGAATCTGTCAATTTGTTTTCTTTTACTATTCACTACAAGCCTATGTTCACTGGTCACTTTGGAATTTCTACATTTTCAACATAGGATTGGACTTGGTGGCAAACTCAAAACTAAGGCCCTAGTCATCTGCTCATTGTGTAAGCTTTATGCCAAACTAAAGTGCATCAAACCTACCCTGCACAATAATGACTACCCTGATCAAGACTGTGTTTGCTGTATACCATGCCAATGCTATTTGACCCTGAAAAATATGCTGATGACCTCAGGCTTTCTTGGAAGGGATAATGTCTCAAAACTTTGGCATTAAGTGTAACTAGCTGCCTCAGAATGCTACTTCATGATAAACAAACATGTGGCATTCTCCATGATGAGGATGCTGCCATCAAACCAAAATAATAATGCATGAATGAGTAATGTAGTTTGAGTTTCAGTACCAATGAGATGCTAGATATGGAGGTTGTACACCCCAAAGTCTGGTGGCCTGTGCTTGCAAAACACAGGACAGGCAGTCCAACCAACATTTGATGTGATCCCACTATTGGACAGCATTTATGAAAAGATCCTTACTGCGCTAACAATTACACCAGAAATAAATTTAAAATCATTAGTCAAGGTTACAGTGTGATTCATTTGCACATGCTATGTGTTCAGGTAACCAGCAGATAGCAGCTACAATCAGGCATGCTGCAAATTTTGGTCAAGCTAATTTAAACTCTGACCTTGGTTCAGGCAGGACATGTAATTTCCCGAGTTAACCAAATAAGTCAAATGTCATGTAGCCGGCTAGACAGACTGGCACTATACTACCTTATATAGAGCATGGAAAGTGACTATTTGATTTTTGGGAGTTTTTGTTTTAAGCAATAAAACTCCACTTGCTGGGATTGAACAATATGATTAGGATTTTATCATTTCATTCGCTGAGTGCCAGAGAACTTTCTGGAAACTATGCACATATTTTGAGATAAAAGTTGGCAGACCCAAGGATTTTCTTTGAAAGCCTTCGAGACTAACATTTACAAAGTACAGATCGTAAAGTCATCTTCAGGGAAGATAAAGAACCATGAGATGAGACCTACACAGAAAGTAAAGTTGGCCACTTCACTTGAATCGGAGTACTACTGAATTCAAGCCAAACTTACAGAGTTAAAGTTAGAGTTAGGGTTAAAAGTAAATTAAGTAAAGTGAAGTTAAATGAAGTGAGTTAAAGTTGAAGTTAGGTTAGATGAAGCAAGAAGTAAATGTTGCAACAGATGTACATTTTATATTGAGAATTGGGACTTAAAGAATTAAAATGAAGAGAGGTTTACTTAATGAAATTCTGAATTGATTCCCTGCCTTCTGTCTGTCACACAAGGGAAGAATACTTGCATAAAAGGTTTGTGTACTCCTTGTTGGGCAAGAGTTTGAATACTCCTTGTTGGACAACAGTTTTTGGTGTCCCTGGGCAGCCTTCAATAAGAAGTGACTTTAAATTGCTCCGAAGTTGAACTCACCGGCATTGTATGATAGAGGTGGATTGATCAGTAATTGGAAATATATCAGGTGTTTGCTGAGTGTGTCAAAGAAATGTCAAAATTTGTGAAGTGAATCTGGTTGCTTTTCATATGCTTCAGAAGACAGCTAAATTGTTAACAGTAAAGAATGGTAGATTGTCAAGAATGGGAAGAGATACTAAGAAAGTACCTAAATAAGAAGTGGTCCAAGTGGATTGAGCATTGCAGTAAATTATTACTGGATCTAGGATCTGCAGGTCAGAAACGTTACGAAGAAGCATGTAGACAGGAAGGAAAGCATGCTTCTAAGCTTAATAAGGCTGCAGCAATAGTCACTCGTTTGGAGAAGTTATGGGTGAAAGAGGTAGAAAATAAGAAATTGCATGAAGGAAATGAGGTGTTATGTGAGGAAATTGAGCACTTACATGAAGAGATGGAAAGGTCACGTGGAACAGGAGCAGAGGAGTTAGATAAATGTGTTGCACATAGGCCAGTTTCAAACCAAGTCTGAGGTGACTTACTAAGAAGTACAGCATGCAAAACGCGAATGAGATGCAGCCAAACAGGCTGTGAACAAACTGAATGAAAAATGTATGAATTTGCAGGCTGCTGTTAAAGTTCTATATCAAGTAGGCAGAGAAAGTAGAATCTCTGGCCGATCACTCAAAGTACCAGCAGGAGACCAACAAATTAAAATTTCAGCAGTCGATACAAAAAGGAATAACGTCGAGTCTAAGAGAGATGATGATTACAGAGTGGATTGTGGAGAGCTAGCAGAGAATGACCAGCAGTATGCTGCACATAGCAATGACTGGAGACACTCACTTCTCTTTCTGGAGACATTGAATCCCTCAGCACCCTCAAAACCTGCCCTGCCCCGGTGAATCTGTGACTGTTAGGCACATGGAAGCTGAGAACTCACCATCAGTTATGTACACATGCTTATTTTTTTGCCTCTGTATTCATTCATGGTAATGAGGATGTCGCTGGTCAGGCAGCATTTATTGCCCAACCCTAATTGCCCAGAGGGCAGTTAAGAGTCAACCAAATTGCTGTGGTCTGGAGTCACATGTAGGCCAGACCAGGTAAGGTTGGCAGTTTCCTTCCCTAAAGGACATTAGTGAACCAGATGTGTTTTTCCTGACAATTGACACTGGATTTATGGTCATCATCAGACTCTTAATTCCATTATTTATTGAATTCAAATTCCACCATTTGAACCCAGGTCCCCAAAACATTATCTGGGTGTCTGGATTAACAGTCCAGTGACAATACCACTAGGCCATTGCTTATAGTATCACAATGGGGGAAATTGCTAAAAAGACCTCCACATTTGAATCCATTGCAGATTCTTACATATTTTTTTCAAATCGCTCATCAGCAAAGACTTTTATTTGGGCTTGATAATAGAGAAAAAGTAAAATCAATGCTAGTGTGTGTGAGACCTGTGATTCAGCCTGCTTTACCCACACCTCAGCATGAAGTGGGTGGAGAACTTGAATATATGAAGGAAGTTATATTATCTGTGATAGGTTATAAAGAAGGGATCCAGTACATGGCTTAAACAGGTGCAGACAAACAAAAGGGGAGCATTCGATCACATATGCAGGTTGCTTATGAACTAATTTACTCAATTTTTTGAAAATTTGAATCATAATAGATTAACTGTACATGATTGTTCTAATTGGTTGAGAACCTGAGTAGTGCTTACTCCAGAAGGGGGAAAGAAGGCATTTGAGAATTTTGACCCCACAGATTTTTTTTCTTTTATTCATTCACAGGATGAGGATGTCACTGACTAGGCAGCATTTATTGCCCATCCCTAATTGCCCAGAGGCAGTTGAGAGTCAACCACATTGCTGTGGGCCTGGAGTCACATATAGGCCAGACCAGGTAAGGATGGTAATTCCTTTCCCTAAAGGACATTAGTGAACCAGATGGGTTTTTCTTGACAATTGACAATGGATTCACAGTCATCATTAGATTTTTAATTCCAGATATTTATTGAATTCAAATTCTACCATCTGCTGTGGCGGGATTTGAACGTGGGTCCCCAGAACATTATCTGGGTCCAGCGATAATACCACTAGGCCATCGCCTCCCCCCTGATACACGTGATGAGTTATGGATAATAAGGCAAAGGGTTCATGCTTGGAAGAAGAAAATTCAAGAGGTAGATAAGGGCAAAGGGAACATGCTTCCTGTAAAAAAGTCCTAATGCTGGTCCAGTCTAGAGAAATGAAAGAGATAGACGAAGATGGTGGTGTTAAGGTTTCAAGGTTTCCTGCCTCCATATACAGTTACTGTGGGTAGAAGTAAATGCCAACCACAAGGGGACACCAGACCTCTGGTACAGTGTTATAACTGAGGTTGACTAGGTCACTTCGCTCGGGATTGTAGAGCACCTTACCACTACCGTCAAGGACAGGCACAGGGACAAGAATCAGGACAGGGATCCAGAGCTCTGCCACTAGAGGGCCCAGTGCAGAAGGCTACAGTAAGGCAAGTAGAGGAGACTGCTTCTCTTTATCCACTATTTCTGGATGCAAATCCAAGTGGATGATGGTGCCAGTCTTCACCAGTATGGGTGTATAATGCTAAGTGAGATAGTGCAGGGAGACCCTTGGTAGAAGGCGAGGTAGGAGGCCACCTGTTGAATTCCTATGGGATACAGAAGATTCCCACACTACCCATAACACATCCAGAGATATTCGTTTATCTTGGTGAAAGAAAGGGACAATTATTTTGAGAAGGTTTACTGGACATTTGCAAGAAGGATTTGAAATGGATTCAATTGAGTTTAAGTTGGGCAATGTGCTTTGTTATCACCTGGCCGTATTAATACAACTTCCCCGAACAGCAGAGCATATTGGGGCGCTGATTTCAGGAGTAGATGTAAATTGTCTTTTGATCTGGCAAGTTACTACATCTGGCAAATGTCTTATGTAAATGAGGCACAAATAGAGATGTACATTGGAACCTACACATACAGGGTCCATACAGTCAAGGAATTCTGGCTAAAACCTACAGAGATGTCCAATGATTTAACCATACAAAAGCCTATTGCTAAACATACAGGTGCATTTGTAAAACATAAGCATTACTGTGGTCGAATTTCAGGGGAAATAATTGTAGAAGGCTCTGACACAAAACCTAAAAGGCAGTATGGTTTCAAAAAACAAGCTGAAGGAGAAGTTGCAAAGGTAATTACAAGTCCGCTACAATAGGGAATTTTATGTCTTGTAGTTTCAACAAATAATTCTCCCATTTAGCCAGTTAGAAAAGCAGATGGTTCTTGGCAACTAATGATTGATTATAGAGAGTTAAGTAAAAGAATTCCATTAACAGCATCAACAGTAGAATCTACTCCCAAGACAATAATGAAACAAGTTCCACAAGCAAAATATTTTACTGTTCTTGTCATTAGCAATGAATTTTGGTCCATTCCTTTAAATCAGCAATGTCAACATAAATTTCTTTTTATGTTTCAAGATCAGCAACATACATGGACTTGTTTACCCTGAGGGTTCCACAACTCTCCATCCATCTTCCATCTAAGATTGCCCAAAGTATTGGAATCTTTTTCATGACCTAATTGTTTAATCCAGCATGTAGACTCTCCAGACTGAAACTAGAGAGAAACATCTCCAATTATTGGATGAATTATTAACCCTCCTCACTTTGTGAGGACTTAAATCCTAAAATGGCGCAAATTATGAACTCTCAGGTGGTATATTTAGGTAACCTATAGGAAGTGCAAAATTGAAAACAAACTCATTGAATCCATTGTGCAGTTGCTCCTCCCTAACTGGGCTTCAGCTATTAGGTGCTTTTGCATGGTTACATTGTTAATCTCACATACCAAACAGTCTCTTCGCATTTCATTCAGTGTTAACCCAAAATCACATCCGTACGCCAGTCGTCTTTGCCTTGTCAAAAATCCCAACACGATTTCCCTGGTTCTTGAACTGCCAAATAAAACTAATAGCATCTCAGAATTAGAGGAGGCATGGGGTGGCTGGGTGGGGGGTGGGGGTCGCAATATTCCTTAACTAAATCCGCCAACTCTTGAAAGGTTTTAGTACCTGATGCTTCAGGGAACGTTAGGGTCCTTATAATGGAAAATGCTGCAGTCTGCAAGTAGTCAGAAGATGACCCTTTGCTTTTCATCTGGCCCAATGACATTGTCCAGAACAAACATTGCTATCTTTCCACATACTGGGCCCAGTCTTTGATGGCAGAAGCAAACAAATCAAGCATCCAAATAAAGGCATGACACCAGAAATGCTTACTCCAACTCAAAGACAGCTGTTGCAAGTAAATTTTCTTCGGGAATGTACCGTTTTCTCTCGCCGCCAGTGAAATAACTGCATAGAGGTCAGTATCCCGTCATCGAGTCACTCTTTATTTACGTGTGCACAGTACATGGACTCTGACCAGCCAGCTTAGAGCCAGTCCCTAGAGTTTAAATCTGTCATCCAGGGCTCTCTGATTGAGCCCGGTTAACAACCCCAATCAAGGATCTCATACTCGATGAGATCCACCTGGACCTCATTTTAATCACTACAGTCCCAATTGTTTAAAATGCAATTTCACAGATTTTCTAAGTACAATGGCCTTCTTTTTCTCCCTATCCAGTTTCATTTGTGTTTTTTAAAGAGTTGATGGCTTACTTAATAACAACAGCATTTCACTGGATACTACACCTGTGCTAATGAAATTATTGATTCCGCTATTTCACAAGGAATGACTGCTCTTTTTAAAGATTTCAGTGTGTTATCATTCCAAACTCTGAAACTGATGGAACTCTCAAATTCAGTAACTTTCTTCCAATCCTTCTTTTTCAGTGTCTTGATAGCATTTTAGCCAGTCTATTCCACGCACTTTAGCTACTGCACAATTGAAAGTTTATGCCACCATCCCATTGATCACAGGCTTGAAACATCTTGCAACGAATACAATGCCCTCTCTTTGATTCATATCTCCATCTTCTCCCTCCAAATCTTGCATTTCATGTTTAGTATCGAAAACTCTGTTAATCAACTTGGGACAGTTTGTGGCATAGTGATATTTTGAATCACACTAAAAAAGACTGATTGACCACGTCTTGGGCATATCTGCAGTTCAGTCTTTACTGCAAATTCCAAATTCTCTTTGCTTCTCAAAACTGTCAACATCATTTCTGTCCTCATTTCTCTTGGTAAAAACTTTTCCTCTCTATTATTGCCTGTGACCTGTACCTAGACGGTTTTGCCAGCACCTTATCATCGTGTCCCCATTTTCCGCTGTGTGGCCAGTTGCTCCAATTGCAACATGATTACTGAAAAGGCAAGCTTTCTTAGGATATTTTCTTCAGTGCTTCTGATATTTGTTGTAGCACTATCTGCAAATTTAGCCCCCACCAAAACTAATAATCTGTCTTATCTAATTGCTCAAAAGGTCAACACAGTTTGGGAAATGTTCAGCCTTTTATACAATCTAATAAATTTCATTATGTACTCTTCTAAGGAACTATCTTCATTCTTGCTGAATTTATCAGAATTTGTCCATATCTCATATGTATTTATTGCAATAAATTTTTATTCATGAAATAATTTGTCCAAACTTTCAACTGTATTCACATCATCAGTCTCCAATTCTGAAAAAAGCTTTTTAACCGACTTTTGTATGGTAGCAAAAGAACCAAGGCAATACCTTGTTTCCTCTTTGATAAAGCACAATCGCAGATCTACTGTATTTTTTTACTGGTCATACGAAACACAGAAAACTGGTGCACAGGTGTAGCAGGTAATTAGGAAGGTTAATGGAATGTTTCAAGGGGTTTGGAGTATAAGAGTAGGAAAGTCTTACTGCGACTGTATATGGTCCTGGTGAGACCATGTCCAGAGTACTGTGAGCAGTTTTGGCCGCCTTCTTTAAGGGAAGATATTGTCTCATTGGAGGCAGTTCAGAGAAGGTTCACTAGGATGATCCCTGATATGGAGGTATTGTAGTACGACAAAAGGCTAAATAGATTGGGATCCTACTCTTTGGAAATTAGAAAAATGAGAATGATCTCATTGAAACATTTAAGATTTTTAAGGGGCTTGACAGGGTTATACTAAAAGGATATTTCCCCTCATGGGAGAGTTTGGGACCAGAGCCCATAGCCTCAGAATAAAATAGCACCAATTTAAGACTGAGATAAAGAGGAATTTCTTCTCTTAGAAGCTTGGGTGTCTTTGGAACTCCTTGCCATAGAGAGCTTTGGGTGCAGAATCCTTGTGAATTTTTAAGACTGAGATAATTTCTTGGGGCGGCACGGTGGCTCTGTGGTTAGCACAGCTGCCTCACAGCACCACAGACCCGGGTTCAATTCCAGCCTTGGGCAATTGTCTGTGTGGAGTTTACATGTTCTCCCCATGTCTGTGTGGGTTTGCTCCAGTTTCCTCCCACAGTCCAAAGATGTGCAGGTTAGGTGGATTGGCCATGCTAAATTGCCCGTAATGTTCAGGGATGTGTAGATTAGGCGGGTTACAAGGGGACAGGTCTGGGTGGGATACTCTGAGGTTTGGTGTGGACTTGTTGGGCTATAGGGCCTGTTTCCACACTGTAGGGATTCTATGACTTCTTTGATTTAGGGTTATGAGTAAAAGGCAAGAAAGTAGATTTCAGGAATGTCAGATCAGCCATAATCCTATTGAATGGCAGAGCAGGCTTGAGGGGCCGAACAGCCTATTCCTGTTTCTATTTCTTATAGTTTTAATGCTTGTTTTCATACCATAATACTTCACATAGAGTCAGCCATCTTTCTAAAGTTTAGTCCAATTTACTCCTTTGTTAGAATATTGTTTAATTTTCAATCTTTGGTTTTCAAACAGCTAACTATGCTGCACTATAAATGTTCAATAGTAAAGCTTAAAATGCAGTTTAGCAGAGTCCAATCATATGCTTCTTTAATCAGTTTTATTTCTTGTTCACAAATTACAAACTCCAGCCAAACTGATAACTTGCTACATTTATATATCCAGTTCTCACCCAGTCTACCCTTAATTGATAACTAACCATTATAATCCCCTAGTTCCATTAGGTCCCATGAAACCCTCCTAGAACTTACTAAATAATAACATCTACTCCAAATCCATTCCAAACCACTCCTTAAAGTTCATCCCAATGTTTCAGGTTGCTGATAGTACACTAGAATTGGAAATCAACAGAGACATGACGGGCTATAAGCAAATACAAAAGGCAAAGAAAAGAAATAACAGAAGGGATAATCTTTATAGACTGTAGGGTAGGTCAGAATAAATGTCAAAAGGGATGACAGTGCAGACGAAAAATGGATGGTAATGGGATAATAAAAGAAACACAAGATTTTTCTGGAGGAGCTGAAAATGGTAAAAGCCGAATAGTTATCTGCAACTGCTATCTGAAAAATAAATGAGAGCAGTGGAAATGATTCAAAATTATTGAACTCAATTGCTATATGATGAGGTACTGTTCATTGAGCTTGTGTGGTGCTGTGTACCTGATTGTGATTCTTATTCTGCTTCATTAGAAAGAATGTGGGTAACAAAGGGTCAGAAGGGTATGGTGAGAGTAAGGAAAAGAATTAAATGGTAAGTGACCTCCAATTCTCCAAACACCTATCTAACTTTTTACGATATATTACATGTAATTTTAATCAGTTGAATTACTTGACATTATATTTTGACATTACGCAGTCCACTATGTTCATGTGTAATTGATATCCACAAACCGGACTCCATCACTAACCAGGAATTGGTCAAACAATTTTTGCAGCTGTTAATTCACATTAAAGGCAGTCCTCAGGTTGCAAACAGATGCAATTCCTGAGTCATGGAAACGTAGAAAATAGGAGCAGGAGTAGGCCTTCAACCACTCAAACCTGTTCTACTATAGAGATCTTTGAGCTCAATACCCTAAATCCCATTCTCCCTCCATGTGCCTTGATCCCTTTAGCCTATATCTATCTCCTTGTTGAAAACACAAGATGTTTTGGCTCCAACCACTTTCTGTGGTAGTGAATTCCACAGTCTCATCACTCTCTGGGTAAAGACATTTCTCCATATCTCTGTCCTAAAAGGTTGACCCTTTATCCTTAAACTATGACACCTGGTTCTGGACTCACCCACCATCGGGAACATCTATCCTGTTTCTATCCTGTCTGTTTCTGTTATAATTTTATAGGTTTCTCTGAGATACCTCCTCGTTCTTCCAAACTTCGGTAAATATAATCCTAACCAACTTAATCTCTCCTGCCATCACTCCTACCATCCCAGGAATCAATTTAGTAAACCTTTGCTGCACTCCCTCAGTAGAAAGAATATCCCTCCTCAGATAAGGGGACTAAAATTGTGTCTGCATTCCAGGTGTGGTCTCACCAATGCCCTATAATTACAGCAAGACATTCTTGTTTCTGTACTCAAATTTTCTTGCTATGAAGGCCAATATGCAGTTTGCCTTCTTTACTGCCTGCTCCACCTGCTTGCTTGCTTTCAGTGGGCTAGTGCACAAAGATACTCAGGTCTCGCTGAATATTTCCCTCAATGTATAGTTATTCAAATAATCTGCCTTCCTATTTTTGCTACCAAAGTGGATAACCTCACATTTATCCAGATTATACTGCATCTGCTATGCATTTGCTCACCTCTGCAACCTGTCAAAATTGCACTGCAATATCTCTGTATCCTCTTGACAGCTTACCCTTCCACACATCTTTGTATCATCTGCACATTCTGAGCTATTATATTTAGTTTCCACATTTAAATCAATAACATATATTTTGAATAGCTGGAATCGAAATACTAATTCCCATTCAGAAAAAGACCCATTTATTCCTTTCAGAGATAGTAGGGACTGCAGATGCTGGAGAATCTGCGATAACAAGGTGTAGAGCTGGATGAACACAGCAGGCCAAGCAGCATCAGAGGAGCAGGAAAGCTGACGTTTCGGGCCTAGACCCTTCTTCAGAAAATTCAGAGAATTTCTGAAGAAGGGTCTAGGTCTGAAACGTCAGCTTTCCTGCTCCTCTGATGCTGCTTGGCCTGCTTTGTTCATCCAGGTCTACACCTTGTTATCTCA
>NC_063340.1:26779602-26830170 GCF_021869965.1 Rhincodon typus | reverse complement strand
TGAGATAACAAGGTGTAGACCTGGATGAACAAAGCAGGCCAAGCAGCATCAGAGGAGCAGGAAAGCTGACGTTTCAGACCTAGACCCTTCTTCAGAAATTCTCTGAATTTTCTGAAGAAGGGTCTAGGCCCGAAACGTCAGCTTTCCTGCTCCTCTGATGCTGCTTGGCCTGCTGTGTTCATCCAGCTCTACACCTTGTTATCCCATTTATTCCTATTCTGTATTTCCTATCTGCTAACCAATTTTCTATCCATCTCAATATTCTACCCCCAATCCCATGAGCTTTAATTTTACATGTTAATCTCTTATGTGGGACTTTGTCAAAACCTTCTGGAAGATCAAATAAACCACATCCACTGGCTC
The DNA here is from genome assembly GCF_021869965.1 of Rhincodon typus. NCBI lineage: Eukaryota > Metazoa > Chordata > Chondrichthyes > Orectolobiformes > Rhincodontidae > Rhincodon > Rhincodon typus. The sequence continues at coordinate 26,829,807 of NC_063340.1, read as the reverse complement.
TCTTGTTCAACTCTACTAACTACATCATTGAATATTTCCAATAACTTTGTTAGGCATAATTTCCCTTTTGTAAATCCATGCTGTCTGTGTTTGATTCTACCACTGTATTCTAAGTTGTGTGCTATAAAATGCTTGATAATGGACTCTAGCATCTTCCCCACTACTGAACTCCGTCCCACCAGTCTATAACTCTTGTTTTTTTTTTCTTTACCTTCCTTCTTGAATAGTGGGGTTACATTAGTTACCCTCCAATTTGTAGGAACTGTTCTAGAGTCTAAAGGATCTCGGAAGATGACCACTAGTGACCATCCACTATTTCTAGGGCCACTTCTTAAGTACTCTGGTATGCAGATTATCAGGCACTGGGGATTTATCAGCGTTCAATCCCATCAATTATTCCAACACCATTCCTAGGATTGCTTCCGTGTCTCCCTCTCACTAAACCCATTGTTTACCATCATTTCTGGTGTGTTATTCCTGTCCTCCTTTGTGAGGACAGAAGAAAAGTATAAATCTAGTTCATCAGCCATTTATTTGTTTCCCAGTCATAAAATCCTCCATTTCTGACTGTAAAGGACCAACATTAGTTTTTACCAATCCTTTACTACTTATACACCTATGGAAGCTTTACAGTCCATTCTTATGTTCCTGTAAACTTACTCTCATCCTCTATTTTCCCCTTCTTATTCAATCCCTTGCTCCTCCTTTGCTGATTTCTAACCTGTTCCCAATCTCAGGTCTGTTGTCTTTTCTTGTCAATTTGTATGCCTCTTTTTTGCAACTTATACTACCTCTAACTTCCCTCGTAATCCATGGTTTGGCTACTGTTCTCTTCGCATTCTTGCACCAGACAGGAATGAATAATTTTTATAATTCAACCATTTGCTATTTGAATTTTTACCATTGCCTAGCCACTGAAATTCCTTTCAGTAACATTCCCAATCTATTACAGCCAACTCAAGCCTCATAATATTGTACTCTCCCTTATTAAGATTCAGGACCCTTGCCTTAGAATCAACTACCTCCCACTCCATCTTGATATAGAGATTATCATATTTTGATTGCTCATCCCTCACGGTTCTTTCACAATTACATTACCAATTATTTCCACCTCATTGCATAATACCCAGTCTAAGATGGCCTATTCTTGAATTCGTTCCTCAACACATTGGTCAAGAAAACCATCCCGTATATGTTCCAGAAATTTCTCCTCTATTGTGACTAATTTGATTCACCCAACGAGGATGAAGATTATGGCACGCATCTCTGATTTCCTGTTTAATGCCATTCCCAACATCACTACTACAATCTGGTGGTCTCTCTGCCACCCCAAGTAATGTTTTTTGACTGTTGGTATTTCTCTATTCAACCCACACAGATTCTATATTGTTTGAGCTAATATTTTTGCTCAATATTGTGCTTATATCCTTTTTAACCATAATGCAACTCCATCGCCTTTTTATATTTTTATCTGTCCTTCCTAAATATTTGAATACCTATGATGTTCAGTTCCCGCCCCTGCTCACCCTGTAGCTATGTTTTCATAGTCCCAACTATGTCACATCTGGTTGCATGATTAATTCATCCATTTAATTTCAAATGCTCCATGCATTCAGGCACAAAGCCGTAAGGCTTGTCTTTTTAATGTTCCTTGTCCCATTCCCACATTTTTTTTACTGTGGCCTTATTTGACTCTGGCCTTTGATTCCTTTGCCTTTCACTTGTTCTTTTTCCCTTTCTGACTTTGATTCTTCTTCCTTTGACACCTTGCAATGATTCCCATTCCCTGCCAATTTAGTTTAAACCCTCCCCAACCACTCTAGCAAATACACCCCCTAGGCCATCAGTCCTGGTCCATCCAGTTGGTACTGATCTCACCTTTCCCAGGACCAGTGGCAATGGTCCAGCAACCTGAAACCCTTTCCCCACACCATCTCTTTTGCCATATATTCATCTGATATACCCTTATATTTCTACTCTGACCAACACTTGGCACTGGTAGTCATCCTGAGATCTCTATCTTTGAGGTCCTAAATTTCAGCTTGTTTCCTAACTCTGTATATTTTGCTTTTAGGACCTCATCCCTTTTTTTCACCTATCTGCACTACAACAACGAGCTATTCATCCAGCCCCTTCAAAATGACCTGTAGCTCCTCTGAGACATCCTTGACCTTAGTACCAAGGAGGTAACATACCATCCTAAAGTCTCGCTTGCACAGTGGAGGTTCAAAATGGTCCTCCCTTTTCCAGCAGTCATCTGGGATGAATGGTGCTGCACGCAGCAGTCCCGGGTAATTATAGGCTCAGTATGTTCACTGAGTACCAGGCAAGTGGAACTTTTGTGGCCTGGACAAAACAGTATTGCCTATTTACATAGATTGTTTCCGTTTGCAGGCCCCTTTCAGTTTTTTAAAGGGGCTACTCTGCAAATTTTGGTCACATTTCTGCTCCATGCTCCTGATCTAAGGACATCCTGTGTGGGGAGGGGCGAAGAAGTCAGAGAACCTTCTCGTGGGTTTCCTCCTGAGCAAGGCCAAGTTGGTCAGTAATTGTCATTGGAGCACTTTTAAATACTAAGACAAGCCTTTACAACGAGTATGCCTTAAAATAATCATTAACTTTGTTTATTATGACAGGATAAGGTATATTTTTCACAGCCCAATTTTTATTTATAAAGACAAAATCCCAGATCTGAAATGAATCAAAAGGCATTCATTGATTGAAAATACATCAGTGTAAAAGGTAATAATTGAGATAGATTGTACCTTCATCTGAGGAGGTAATCAGCACAATTTTTAGCTTTGGACCTGCTCACAGCAAGAAATGAGGTGAGAACCTTAAAGATAATGAAGCTGGTTTTTAACTCACTCATGATAAGTAGCACCTCCACTCCAGATTTCGCAAATACAATCTATAGGTCACTGTTAAAGTCTCACTATTTAAAGGGAATCCAGCTGGGCCAGAATGGATCTATTCTACAAGTGTCAAGACAGAGACGGAGACAAGACTGCACTGATGGAGTCTCGATATAGGAAGGCTGCCTCTCAATTTTCAGAAACATCCCTAGAGGCAATCTGTAAGAGCCCATTGAGAAATCTTTCTTCTCAGTGGACAATAAGAGAAAACCAGCTTCTGAGAGAAGTCAGACATGATCATATTGGTAAAACATACACCACTGTGGGATCTTGACGGAGTCTCCAATACAGATGATGAGGAGTGTGTCAAAAGTGAGCATGAGCTGGTGTTGAAGACGAGCACAGCAGTACAGAAACCCAAGACTGCGTAGTACTCTCCAAGCACTGCACAGTTGAATGCAGGTTTTGAACCTCAGGGGTCATCAATGAAGAAGACTATTCTGGAGCAGCCGCAGAAGACATGTAAGATGTATGCAAAGGCCCTGTTCATATTTGGAGAGACACTGTGGGGCTGTGTGTTTTACCAGTAGGACGATGATCTCAGGGTTTTGGTCCAACATCAAACTCCGTGGAAATATTGCCAATCTGCATGGATTATCAATTCCTTTCAAAAAACCTGCGCATACAATCTCCCAGTTCAAATCGGATAAAGGAAAGCTTCACCTTAACCATTCAGCACTTTGATAAATTGCAGGAAAATATTATCCAGCTCTTAGTGAGCAATAAATATGTGCTTGCCATGAGAGGGAAGATGCAGAAATATCTACTGGAAGCTGGAAGACTGCTCAAGGAGTTCCCACTTTCTACCCACTCACCCCCTACATCCTCCAGTTAATGGCATAGATGTCAATTCCTGTCCCAACACAGGCATTGGTGGGGTAAACTTTGTCGGAGGCCACACAGGCTCAAAAATCCAGAGGATATAGCCACAAGTATTTCAGTATTCTGAGTAGAGGAACAAGCAGTCTCATTCTATCTCTGCTGAAGTCAAAAACATATTGGTAAATTGGAAAATTAAGGGAAATAATTCACAGCGTGCATAAGGGAAAGTTTTGTTGTCAAGTTTTACACACCATGCATTTTTATTTCATTTCTCATTTGTCCTGTCATTTCTATTGACACCTCTTACATGCTCGATTATCATCGGCAATGAGGAAAATTGTACAAGAGTAGGTAATTCTAGACCATGGAAGTGCTCTGTTTTGGGTTGGAGTTGGGAATGGCCATTCAGCTAATGTCGGTCTGCCTTACAGTTACACACACTCAGGTTAGTTGAATTGTGCTTGCATTAAAATGTGAGGTAAATAAAGTTATAGAGCTGTAGATGGAGATAACCATGTGATTATATATTGTTATGGAGATAACAAAGACTTGGCTCATAAAGGGCAAGACTGCGTACTAAATATTCCTGGATACAAGATTTCCAGGAAAGAAAATGAGAAAGTGGGCTGGTAGTTCTGATTAAGGGGAAAACGAGTTCCAGAGAGGGAGTCTGTCCTAAAGGGATCAAGGATAAAATCTATAATGGTTAGAATAAAGAAAATTAATAAATCTAATAAAGGTGCATTGTGTAGACCACCATCTGATGGCAAAAATACAAAGGAGCAAACCTGCAGCTTACAGAAAGGTGTGAAAACTATAGAAGATTGATAATGGGAGATTTTAATTGTCCTAATATAGACTGAGGTAATAACAGCAAAAAGGGCAAAGACAGAGGAAATGTTTATGATGTGTGATTAGAATTTATTTTAGAGCAGTATGTTTCCAGGCCAACAAGAAGTGAGGTACAGCTGGGTCTAGGTCTTGGAAATGAGGTGGATTAAGTGTTAGTAGGGAATATTTAAGGCACAATGATCTTAAGGTTCAGATTGGCTATGCAAAGAACAGGATAAAATGATCAGGAAAGGAAAATTCAACAAGGTAAGAGATCTGAGATGAGAACAGATTAGGCCCGGTTAACTTGGAATTAAAGATTGACTGGCAAACTTTTAGAGAACCAAAGGCTAAGAGGAAATGGTTCAGAGACATTGGCATGAATTGGCAGGTGAAAAAAAATTCCAATGCTCTCTGGATGGTGATAGTGAAAAAAGATAAAACATAAAATTTTGTATGTAACAGATGACTAGTGGATAAATCCAATTGAGACAATACAAGTTCAAAGGGAAAAGGAAAGAAGAAATAAGGGAAGCAATGAAATTATAAGAGAATAGCAGCTAACACAAAAAGAAGCTAAAAATCATCAATAGGAATAGTCAAAGGATTAGAGCCAGTTAAGGGCTAAAAAGGAGAGTTATGCATGAAGGCAGTGGACATGGCTGAGATATTACCTGAGTACTTGGTATCTGTCACAATGAAAGAGGGGTTAGTTGAGACACTGAACTTGCTAAAGGTACATAAAGAGGAAGTATTATGAGGCTGGCTGTGCTTAAAATTGATAAATTATCAGGCCTGGTTGAGATGTTTACCTATTCCAATCTATTTCTCTCTGAACTGACTGCACTCCTTGCTCTCAGATTCAAGAATACAGTGGGAAGGTGATGGATGGAAATTAGCAATGGCCATAAACATCAAGAAGGCATTGACAGGTTTGTGAAATGGAGAAACAACTTAATGCAAAAAAGTCAGTAGCGATACATTTTAACATGAAGTATGAAGAAATGTAATATAGAATAAGGGTACAGTAGGTCCTGGGGGCATATATGCACTTATGTGGCTGGGCAGTTTGGGAAAACAGTTAATAAAGCATATGGGATCTGGGATTTATAAAGGCATAGATTTATAAAAGCTAGAAAATTATGAAGAAACTGGGTAAAACCATGCTTCAGCCTCAACTGGAATTTTGAGCAGGATTTTTCAGTCACAGAAGAAACAAAAAGAACAGTGGGCAGATGACCTTAAACTGGGTGAAAGCAGTAAATAAATCAGATTCTCATCATGCAGATAAACTCCAGTAGTTAAGTTATCTCTACTCAGCTGGTGGGTCAACGTTCCAGTAGCAAGTGTCAAGAAGCTTACCTGCACGCATTAATATCTCATTAAACGACAACTTAGTGGAGTCAGGTTCACCTTTCCAATTAGCTTCTATGAAATTGAGAAACTCAGATCTCAAATACCCAACAACGTACTGCAGACATATAACTGGTGAATAGCACTTTTTCCTGTACTTTGCCATTATAGCAATATGACTTTAAATGAATCATAGAATCATATAGTACAGAAGAGATGCTTTGACACATCAAACCTGTACAGCCAAAAATATATTACTACCTGAATTGCTCCACATTCCCACACTAGGCCCAGAGGCTTGAATGTTATGATAATTCAAGTGCTCATCCATAGACTTTTTAAACGTTGTGAGGCTTTCTGCCCTCCCAGGCAATGTATTCCAGTCACCCACACCACTGTCTGGGTGAAAAATAACACAGTATGGAGCTGGAAGAACACAGTAGGCCAGGCAGCAGCAGAGGAGCAGGAAAGTTGACATTTTGGGTTGGGACCCTTCTTCAGAGGGTTGACTTTGTAATTAAGCCTGCTGACGACAGTGGTGCTATTGTTGTCTGGCATACTGACCACTGCATTGCAGAGGCTGAGCAACAGCTCTCAGATACCTCCTTCTATCTCCCCCGGACCTTGACCCCACCACGGAACATCAAGATATTGTTTCCACAACAGTCACTGATCTTATCTCATCTGCTGATCTCCCCTCCATTGCCTCCAAACTCATAGTCTCCCATCCGGTACAGCCCATTTCTATCTCCTTCCCAAAAGGCACAACCAGGACTACCCGGGCAACCTATTGTTTCTGCCTGCTCCTGCCACACAGTGCTCAACTCTTCTAATCTTGATTTGATTTTTTTCTCCCCTTATCCAGTCCCTTCCCACTTGCATCTGTGAATCATCTGATGTTTTATGTTAGTATCAGAATTTCTAGTTTTCGGACTACAGACATCTCCTCTTTACCGTGGACATGCAATACCTTTACACATCCATCCCCCATCAGGACGGCCACAGGGCTCTCTGCTTCTTCCTGGAAATAAAGGCCTAAACTTTCCCTATCAAAACCACCCTCCTCCGCCTGCGCGAGCTTGCCCTTACCCTGAACAACTTCCCTTTTAACTCCTTCCACTTTCTTCAGGTCAAAGAGGCACTTGCATGGGTCCCACTTATGCCTGTCTCTTTGTGGGGTATGTGGAACATTCCTTGTACCAGTCCTATACCACCTCCCACCAACAACTCTTTCTCCGGTATATCAATGATATCATTGCTACTGCTTCCCTCTCTTGTCCGGAATTGGAAAAGTTTATCAATTTTGCTTCCAATTTCCAACCTGCTCACACCTTCACCTGGTCCATCTCTGACTCCTTCCTTCTCTTCCTCAATATCTCCATTTCCTTTTCTGGCAATAGGGTGGCCACCATTATCCGCTACGAACCAACTGACTCCCACAGTTACCTTGACTGTAAGTTCTCACATCCTGCTTCCTGTATAGACTCTATCCCATTCTCCCAGTTCCTGTATCGCATCTGTTCTGATGATCAAATTCAATAAGGTGGCCTCCAGATTGTCCACCTTCTCCTGTACTTTGGCCCTCAGACCCGCTCTTCCCTCCCACAACAGTGATAGGGTCCCCCTTGTCCTCATCTGGAAGATTATTAGCTGCCATTTCCATCAGCTCCACCAGGATAGCTAGTTGCCTCCCCTCCCTTGTCAGCCTTCCACAAGTGTCCCTCCAGGACACTCTAGTCCACTCCTATTTGACTCTCAACATGCCCCCACAGCTCCACAGCACCCTTCCCTGCAATCGCAAAAGACGTAAAACCTGGCCATTTACTTCCTCCCTCCTCACTATCTAAGGCCCCAAAAACTCCATCCAGGTGAAGCACCACGTTACCTGCACTCCACTCAATTTGCTGCTCACAATGTGGTCTCCTCTACATTGGGGAAACGAAGTGTAGCCTGGGTGACTGCTTCACAGAACACCTATATCCTGTCTGGAAATAAAACACTGAGCTTCCAGTTGCTTGCCATTTCAACACATCACCATATTCTCTGGGCAACGTCTCTGTCTCAGGCTTGGTGCAGTGCTCTAGCGAAGCTCAGCACAAGCTGGAAGAACAGTACCTCATTTTCCTCCTGGGGACCCTGCAGCCTTCTAGACTTAATATCAAGTTCAACAATTTTAGGGCTTCAGCACCTTACCCCAGGCTTTACCCCATTCCTATACACCAGGCCTTGTCATTGAATGTGCTGCTATCACACACAAACCATCGCCAACTACTAGTAGTCCCCATTAGTAGCTATTCATTGTCCTAGGGTGGTCTTTATCAGTCCTTTGTCCAACTGTTTTTCTCTCTCCTTGGGCTCTTTCTCCACCTATTGTTTACTCACCACACTTGCGCACACCCCGCCCCCCCCCCCCCCCCCCCCCCCCCCCCCAATCCCCCCCCAAACTTTTTGATAAAGACCCTGTTTCTCTTAGCTATCATTACTTCTGAAGAAGGGTTACTGGATCAGAAACGTTAACTCTGACTTCTCTCCACAGATGCTGCCAGACCTGAGGAGAATTTTGAACAATTTCTGTTTTTGTTTCAGATTTCCAGCATCTGCAGTTCTTTTGCTATTTTTCCCAGCCAATCTTTGCATCATCCATAAATTTGCTTATCATCCGCCTGCCCCATTACCCACATTCTCATTTACATAATTTATGAATATCACAGACAATAAAGTACCCAGCATTGATCCTGTGATTTGGCACTGCATACTGGGCTCCAGTCACACAAACAGCCTTATACCATCACCCTTTGTCTCCTGTCAGTAAGCCAGTCTTGGATCCAACTTGCCAAGTTACCTTGGATCCCATGATATTGTATTGAATATCCTTGATTGTCAACATGTACTCCAGTATAGAAGTACAGGAATACAGTGAAAAGTTTTTACAATGGCTACCTTTAATGGCGCCATCTTAGGTACAAGTATCTAGGTACAAATCTTGGATACAAAAGAGGAATAAAAGGAAAAGTAGTAGCATTACTTACAATGTCTAAAAATTAAGTTAGAAATAAGATAGTTATACCATAGTTAAAGGATACTGCATTTACTTGTGTTGCAAGTTTTAAGGATATAAGGATGATGTGAAGGGATATTAATAGCATTTGTGAATGAGCAAGAATCTGACAAATGTAGAATTTCTATAATGTCAAAAAATGTGCAATTGTCCAGTTTGGCAGAAATTATAAAACGAAATCTAAATGGTGAGAGTTTCCAGAGCCTAGATAGATCTTGGTGCCCTATTACATGAATCACAAAAGGTTAGAACATGGGAATCAAGTAATTAGAGAATTAATTGAATGTTATTGTTTGACACAAGTGGAATTGAATACAAAGTAGAGAGGTTATTCCTCAGTTAATCAAGGCATTGGTGAGACCACATCTTGAGCACAGTTTTGAGTATTAATCTCCTTGTTTAAGGAAATTTGGAAATGTGTTGGAAGCTCAGAGAAGGTTATGAGGCTATGAAATGGAATGGACAGGTTGTGCAATGAGGAAAGTCTCGCAGGCTAGACTTGTATCTGCAAAAGTTTAGAAAAATAAAAGGTAACTTAATTGAGGATTCTGAATGGTCTTGACAGGGTAGATGTAGAGCAATTTTTTCCTTTTATGGGAGAATCTAGAACTAAGGGTAACTGTTTAAAACTAAGGTGTCACTCATTTACAACAGAGATGAGGACAAATTTCTCACAGCGAGTTGCTTGTCTTTAGAACTCTCTTCCTGAAAAGGCAGTAGACCACAGTCTTTTAATATTTTTAAGGCAAATGTAAATGGATAGATTCTTGATAAGCAAAGAGTGAAAGATTGTCAGGGATAGGCTGGAAAGCAGACTGATGAGATCAATTTGATCTTATTGAATGGTACAGCTAGTCCAAGGAGCTAAGTGGCCTACTGCTTTCCTAATTTGAGTTGTTTTATGCTCTCCCTGTTCAGTCAAGCATTCGAGTGAGGGAAACTTAAGGCCACCTTAAAGCCCAGCTGACTAATAAAGATTGTGCATACGGCAAATAGTGCCTGAGGTCACTAAAGGGGATTGAACTTCGAAAGGGTTGAAGAGGAGGAAGGTTAACTAGGTCAAGGCTGGGCTGCTGTCAATCCAAGGGAAGCTTGAGCTGCAGTCAGTTTGGGGCTGGTGTAGGATATTTCTTGTGTGCTATCCCTGCTGCAGGCAACTCTCATCTGGGGTTATTGTGCAGCAAAGGAAATTGTCAAACTGATAGGGGAGCACAGTTCAAGGTGGTAGGATAGGACTTAGAAGCTGAGGGTCAGGGAGCATACAGTTCTCAAGGTGGGGTATTTCAAGGAATGTCAGGGTGCTTGCTGTCTCAATCAGGCAAGGGTGGTGTCAAAAGGAAAGCTGCAACATGGATAGTGTAAGACTCATAGAACAAAATGGGGACAGCAATGCTCTCATTGAGAGGCTCAGCCGAAATGGAGAATGGGACGGGTGGGGAAAGTATGGAAAGTCATAGGACAACAGGGATTGCAAACCATAAGGAAGAAAAAAAATTGGGGTCAGGTGGAAGGTTGAGGTGAGTGGCAGGGAAATTTGGTACTCAAATAATGACTGACTCAGAATTAATATCACCATTTTATCTTCAAAATAATTGCATTTCTTTGTCAATTCTGAAAGGGCTACCTGTAAGGGATAACTCATTAGTCAATCGTCCAATAGATGGAGAATCACAATTAACTGCTCTCAATTGCTACATAGCTAGCACATTGACAGTAGTCATGGCCTCATTCTGCAGAGAGATCGCATGAAGTTGCAGAGATTCAGTACAGTGTGGCCTGATTGCTTTATTAATTAGTGAGACATCAAGAGAAAGCAGTTAGGGACATTCAATCCATAATCTTCCCCATCACTGCAAGCCCACTATCATAAGGACAGCTCTGGCATCCCAGCTATATGCTGTTTCCGAACAGGAGGGATTGCTGCAGGAGACATAGGGGTATAGGCGGGTCACTGGCAGCTCCATTATGCCAATGAAAGATGAGAACAATTTTATTGCAACCTCACTAAAGGTATGCTGACTATAATTTGCTTCGCTTTGGATGCAGGGAGTCAGGCTGCCAGGCCAATTGCCTTTGCTGCTATTTCAGGATATCTACAGCTGCAGTATGTAATTTATTGCTCCTACATTGCTGGTTGTTGATATGACACTCTGATGGCAATGTTAATGAATAGGAAAAGTTCCACTTCATGAACCTGCAGGTCATCTGCGTTCATACCAGACTGCACACAATATGCGAATGTTGTGATTCCTGCGTCCTGGAACATTCACAGGTGTTTACATCTTTCAGTGCCTCTGATCATAAAGGAATGGTTGGTCAAAGATAAGGGCTACCCTATCAAAACCTGACCGATACCTGTCAAGAATCCTCTGACTGGCACCACTACGCAGATTTCTACAAGTGTCATTGTAGCATAGACTATAGGCCTTGAAAAGGAAATTCAGAAAACTTGCCCGGTCAGGTGGTGCAATGCAATAAATACCAGAGTGTCAGCATCATAGTTGTTGATGTTAGTGAGGTTCGGCATAAGCTGGAAGAACAGCACCTCATTGTCAGCTTGGGGACATTGCAGCCTTCAGAATTCAACACTGAGTTCAATAATTTTAGAGCTTGAACACCTCTTTCATGTCCTTTACTCACACCCATTTCCTCCCCCATCAGTTCTGAAGAAAGGTTATAGGACTCAAAATGTTAACTTCACTTTCCCTGCACAGATGCTGCCAGACCTGCTGATTTCAAGCAATTTCTGTTTTTGTTTCAGCGTCATAGTTGTTTGCTGTAGCCTCCGTAATCTTACACAACAAAAAATGGGAGGTTGGAGAGATGTCTTGGGACATGATGTGATGTTAGTGTCAAATCGCCTTTGATGAGGAAGCTGAAGATACTCTTAAGAATATCAAGAGGAAAGAGAATAACCAGGAAAAGAGTAATGGTTAATAGCGACCAAGGGAGCAACCTGTGAGTGAATGCAGAGATCATTGATAGAATATTAAACTAATACTTCACATCTTAAAATGCATAAAGGTGAATAAATCCCTAGGACCTGATCAGGTGCACCCTAGAACTTTGTGGGAAGCTAGGGAAGTGATTGCTGGGTCCCTTGCTGAGACATTTGTATCATCAATAACTACAGGTAAGGTGCCTGAAGACTGGAGGTTGGCTAATGTGGTGCCACTATTTAAGAAAGGTGATAAGGAAAAGCCACGGAACTATAGACCAGTGAGCGTGACATCAGTGGGGCACGTTATTGGAGTGGATCCTGAGGGACAGCATTTCATGTATTTGGAAAGATGAAGATTGGTTAAGGATAGTCAACTTGGCTTTGTGCATGGGAAATCGTGTCTCACTAACTTAGTGAGTTTTTTAAAGACGTAACAAAGAGGATTACTTAATGCAGAGCAGTGGACATGATCCATACGGATTTCTGAGGAAGGGTCACTGGGCCCGAAATGTTAGCTCTGTTTTTTCCTTCACAGATGCTGCCAGACCTGCTGAGCTTTTCCAGCAACTTTGTTTTTGTTCATGATCTATTCAGATTTCAGTAAGACATTCGACAAGGTTCCTCATGGTAGACTGGTTAGTGAAGTTCGATCAGGAATAAAGGGAGAACTAATCGTTTGGATACAGAACTGGCTCCAAAGTAAGGGGCAAAGGTGGTGGTGGAGTATTGCTTCTCAGATTGGAGGCCTGTGACTAATGGTGTGCTACAAGGATTGGTACTGGGTCCACTGCTTTTTGTCATTTATATAAATGACTTGGACATGAACATACAAGTTTGCAGATGATACAAAAATTGGTGGTGTAGTGGACAGCGAAGAAGATTATCTCAGAGTTCAACGGGACCTTGATCAGATGGGCCAATGGGACGAGGAGTAGCAGATGGAGTTTAATTTAGATAAATATGAGGTGCTGCATTTTGAAAGGGAGATCAGGGCAAGACTTATACACTCAATGGTAAGGTTCTGAGGAGTGTTTCTGAACAAAGAGACCTTGGAGTGCATGTTCATACTTCCTTGAAAGTGGAGTTGCAGGTAAACAGGATAGTGAAGAAGGTGTCAGTATGGCCGAGTTGGACTGAAGGGTCTGTTTCCATGCTGCACCACTCTATTACTCTATGACTCTGTCTGTCTTTACTCAGGAGAAAGACAATGAAAGTACAGAATTCGAGAAGCTGGAGTGTGAGGTTCTTGAGTAGATTGAAAATAAGAAGCGTGGTTGGAGGTTTTGGCACATTTAAACGGAGACAAATTCCCAGCTCTGGATCCCAGGCTGCTTTGTGGGATATGAGTGAGGAAATTACAGGGACTCTGACCTAAATTTTCAAATCATCCCTGGCCATAGGGGAAGGGCCAGAGGACTGGAGGGCAGCCAACGTGGTTCCACTTTACAAAAAAGGTTGCCGAGATGGACCAGAAAACAACAGACCAGTGAATTCAATATTAGTGATTGGGAAACTATTGGAGAAAATAGTGAAGAAAAAAGTCAATCTACATTTAGAGAGGCAAGATTTGATCAGGGATAGTCAGTATGGCTTTGTTAAAAGGTGGTCACGCCTAACAAATCATGTGGAATTTCTCAAGGAGGTGACCAAGTGTTTAGATGAGGGGAGGACAGTTGATGTAGTTTATATGATTTCAGCAAGGCCTTTGCCCACATGGAAAAGAAGGCAAAAGCTTATGGGGGGAGCAGGAAAGCTGACGTTTTCGGCCTAGACCCTTCTTCAGAAATTTCTGAAGAAGGGTCTAGGCCCGAAACATCAGCTTTCCTGCTCCTCTGATGCTGCTTGGCCTGCTGTGTTCATCCAGCTCTACACCTTGTTATCTCAGATTCTCCAGCATCTGCGGTTCCTACTATCTCCAAAAGCTTATGGGATCCTACATAACATGGAAAGATGGATTCAAAACTGACTTAGTGATAGGAGACAAAGGGTGTTGATACAAGACTATTTGTGTGATTGGAGCCCAATGTGCAGGGCAGTACCACAGGGGTCAGTGCTGGGTTCATTATAGTTTGCGATAATCATAAATGATGTAGATGAGAATATAGGAGGGATAAGCAAATTTGTAGATGACGATAAGATTAGCTAGGTAGTTGATAGTGAGGAGGAAGGAAAGTTCCGGGAAGATATAAACGGATTGGTCAAATAAGCAGATCAATGACTGGAATTTAACCCTGATAAATGGGAGGTGATGCACTTTAGAAGAAAGAACAAAACAAGAGAGTGCTCAATGAAGAACAAGACACTAGGACACATATCTGCAAGTTTGCAGATGATAACAAGTTGGGTGGGAGGTTGAAATGTGATGAAGATGCAGAGATCCTTCAGTACAAGCTCAACAGGTTGGGTGAGTGGGCAAATCAATGGCAGATGCAGTATAATTTTGATAAATGTGAGGGTATTCACTTCAGAAGCAAAAACAAGAAGGCAGGTTACTACCTGAATGGCTGTAAATTGGGAGAGTGGAATGTGCAGTGGGACCTGTGTGTCCTTGTGCACCAGTCGCTGAAGGTAAGCATGCAGGTGCAGCAGACGGTAAAGAAGGCAAATGGTATATTGGCCTTCATTGCAAGAGGTTTCCAGTATATGAGCAGTGAGGTGTTGTTGGAGTTGTACAGGGCCTTGGTGAGATCACACCTGGAATATTGTGTGCAGTTTTGGTATCCTTTTCTGAGGAAGGATGCTCTTGCTCTCGAGGGAGTGCAGCGAGGTTTACCAGTCTGATTCCGGGGATGGCTGGACTGACGTGTGAGGAGAGATTGACTAGGGTGGGATTGTTTTCACTGGAGTTCAGACAAATGAGGGGGATCTCATAAAGACTTATAAAATTCTAACAGGACGAGACAGGGTAGATGAAGGGAGGATGTTCCTGATAGTGGCAGAGTCCAGAACCGGGATCACAGAATGAGAATTCAGGGCAGACGATTTAGGATGAAGATGAGGAGACATTTTTTCACCCAATGAGTGGTGAACCTGTGGAATCCATTACCACAGGAAGTAGTTGATGCCAAAACATTGAAAGTATTCAAGAGGCAACTAGATATAGCACTTGGCACGAATGGGATCAAAGGTTTTGGGGAGAAAGCAGGATTAGGGTATTGAGTTGGACGATCAGCCATGATCATGAAGAATGGCTCGTGGCGCAGGCTCAAAGGGCTGAATGGCCTCCTCCTGTTCCTATCTTCTATGTTTCTATAGGAAGCTCAAAGGAACAGAAGGATCTTGGGGTGCATGTCCACAGATTTCTGAAGGTGGTAGGACAGCGTCATAGAGTAGTTAAGAAGATAATCAGCATGTTTGCCTTTAATTGGTTGTGGCATAGGTTATAAGAGCGCAGAGGTCATGTTGGAGCTGTACAGACCAAACCAGGTCACAGCCAGAGAACTGTGCGTGATTCTGGTCAACACATTGTAGGAAGGATGCGATCACATTGGAGGAAGTGTAAAAGAAATTCACCTGGATATTGCCTGGGATGGTGCATTTCAGCTGGATAAGCTCAAGTTGTTTCTTTGAAGCAGAGAAGGTTGAGAGGGTCCTGATAGAGAAATATAAGACTATGAGCGGAATGGAAAAGGTGTATAGAAATCAGCTGTTCCCCTTAGTTGAAGAGTCAGTAACAAGGGAAGCATAATTTTAAAGTGAAAGCCAGGTTTAGAGGGGAGGTGAAGAAAATTATTTTCACCCAGAGGAAGGTGAGGGTCTGTAGTCCACCCTCCTCGCCTGAGAGAGTGGTTGAGGCAGAAAACCTCATAAATTTTAAAAAGTACTTGGATGAGCGCTTTGCAATGTCATAACATTCAAGACAATGGGCCTAGTGTGGGAAGTGGGGACTAATATAAGTCGTGGTATAAGCTTAGCAGTACAGACGTGATGGGCTGAAGGGCCTTTTTTATACTGTATGGTTCTGTGATTCACCAGTGCCACTGATGCTCCCTCAACAAGTTTTATTTTTCTTCTGCCTCCCATTATGTTTCGATATGGGATGGAAGGATCCTGCCAACTGATACACCCTCTCAAGACTTTCATGAAGCCCTCTGGGGGCTTTGGGCCCTCATTCCCCTATACACAGTGATTCAACCTCTTTGGTCTGAACTACAGCAGGCAATAGGGTCAGTGGCAGAGAGGAGGTGGAGAGACCATCATAGCGTTCTGACATTCTCGCTTTGGGTGCCTGGCTTTTGCTTCTCCCCCTTCTGGAGGTATACTGATACCACCCTGGCTCCTTGAGAGGGAGTGCCTGGAGTGAGGTTGGGAAACTTGTGCCCATCCCCCTTTACTCGCTGCAGGATTCCGCGCCTCTGACTGACTCTTGTAACTGCCGTATTTAAATGGTTAGTCCAGTTATGTTTCTCGTAACTGTAACCTTCAGGATGTCGATATTGAGGGATTCAGTGATGTTAATGCTATCAAGGGACAATGGTTAGATACTGTCCTGTTAGAGATGGTCATTGTCTGACATTTGTGTGACATAAACTTTACTTGCCATTTTTTAGCCTAAGTTTGGATATTGTCCAGATTTTTCTGAATTTGGACATGGACTTCTTTAGCATCTGAGTAATGAATGGTGCTGAACATTGCACAATCAGCAAACATCCCTACTTCTAACTTTATGGTGGAAGGATGGTCACTGATGAAGCAGCTGAAGATCGTTCAGTCAGGGACACTGCCAGAGAACTGCAGAGATGTCCTGGAGCCAAGATAGTGGGCCTCAATACTTACAACCATCCACCATTTTGCCAGGTATGACTCCACCCACAGAGTGCTTACCCCCCAGTTTCCACTAACTCCATTTTTGTCAGAGTTGCTTGATGCCCCATTGGGTCAAATGTGGCCTTAATGATAAGGACATTTTCATCTCAGCTCTGGAATTCAGTTCTTTTGTCCATGTTTGAACCACAGCTGTAATGAGGTCAGGGGCTGTGTGGCCCTAGCAGAATCCAATCTGGGCGACAGTGAGTAGGCTATTGCTGAGCAGGTGTTGCTCGATACTCATTGTTGATGACAAGTTCTATCACTTTACCGATGATCGAGAGAAAAGTGATGGGATGGTAACTAGCTAGTTTGGATTTCTCTTGCTTTTTTGTGTACAGAATGTGCATGGGAAAAATTCCACACCATCAGATAGAGGATAAATGTGGTAGCTGTACTGGATTTTGTCATGCCTACACCCATTGCAGTCTCCACTGTCTCTATCCATTTCTTGCTATCATGTGGAGTGAAATTAATCTGCTTAAGGCTGGCATCTGTGACACTGGAAAACACTGGAGGAGGCCAAGATTGATTATCTGCTTGGAATTTCTGACTAAAGATTGGTACGAATGCTTCAAACTTATCTTTTGCATTGATTTGCTGAACTCCCCAATAATTTAAGATGAGGATATTCATGCTGTCTCCTCCTCCAGTCAATTGTTTGATTGTCCACCATTCATGAATACATATGGGAGGACTGCAGAGTTTAGATCTAATCCATTGATTATGGAATCACTAAGCTCTGTCTATTACTTGCTGCTTACGCTGTTCTGCACTCAAGTAGTCCTGTTTTGTAGATTCATCAGATTGACACCTCAATTTTTTTTTTAAAGTATGCCTGGTGCTGCTCCTGGCATGCCATTTTGAACTTCACTGAACTGGCATTGATCTTCTGGATTGATGGGACTATGATTCTGCTGCTGCTAATGGCCCACAGCACCTGTTGGATGCCCAGAGATGATAGTTCTCTTTTAAGTTTATCCCGTATAGCATAGTGATTGTGTCATGATGCAAGGTATTTTCAACTTGAGGGTGGACTCCATTTCTGCAAAGACTGTCCAGTAGTGCTGCTGGATGGTGTAGGGTTCAAGTGGATCCATCATTCATGGGATATGGACGTCAATGGCAAAGATAAATTAATTCCCAACTAAATGTTGCCTTTGATAGGGCAGTAGTAAACTCCCTCTCTGAACTGCTGCAGTCCATGTGATAAAGTAAATCCCACAATGCCAGAATTCAGACATTCCATGAATGTGACCCAGTAAGGGTGAAGAAAATCATGTATCAAAATTGAAATGGTGTGAAGGTAATGGTGTGAAGATAATGGCATTCCCCTGTTCCTCCTGAACTTATTTTTCTGGGTGGTAGACATCACAGGTTTGGGAGGTGCTGCTGAATAAGTCTTGGCAAGTTCATCCAGTACATCCATGGTGATCCACACCCTGGCTCATCCCAGGCTGTTGTCAGATCCCTGACTCCGTGAGTGAAATTTTGCAGGAGTTAATCACAGCAGATGTGAGAAACGCAACTTTCAGTCTCTTTCTCACCTTGCTGCAGAGTTTTAGATACCATTAGGAATCGATTAGCTTTGTTATTAAATGTCCACAGCTTTGTATCTGTAGAATATTTTCACCCAGAAGGTGATTTAACTGCAGTGAGGAAAACTGTTAGGATTGTGATAGATGGAATGTGCTAGTAATCAGGTCCCATTACTGTGCAATTCAGACCATTAACATAAACGTCTCAGTTCAATCATCAAAATGGCCAATTGTTTCCTCTTTGTACTGCTGTCCAGAACAGAAAAGAGATTATTGACAGGTATTTTTAGTGAACTGGAGAAATGTTCATTTATCATAACGAAACTCATTTCTTAAAGCAAGTGGCAAAATTGATTAACATCTAATCTATATTCAGTGTAAGAACAAAAAAAAAGCAAAATTTGCTAGAGAAACTCAGCAGGTCTGGCAGATTCAGAATTATTGCTTCAAGTCCAGTTTGGCTATTCTTCAAACTGATTTTCATCAGCATTTTCAGGTTTTATTTTAGATTTCCAGCATATTCAGTATTATCCTTTTGTATAGAACCAAATCCCATTTTTAATCCCCAAATAGAACAGACAGAATACTGCAGAAATGATATTTTAAAAGGGACAAATGAAAAGCAACCTAATTGGCCAATGATCTGAAAAACAAAGGATAAAAGTTGCTGAATTCTCACAGTCCACTGAGTTTTTTTCAATTTAACCTATTTTTCTAATAAACCTGTTCAGAGATGTTATTACATACATCTGTAGCAGGTGGGACTTGAACCCAGGCTTTCTGCCCAAAGAGTGGGAACACTGTTTCTGTACCACAGGAGGACCTTTGTATTTCTTGTAAATTAAACTGAATTACGGACAGCTGCAAACTAATGGAAGCTCTTACAAACACAACTTTGATTCAGATAGAATTCAAATTGGATGCAAGTCTTTGAATGGCAGTTTAATTTCAGGTTTTTGGGATTTACTAGCTATACAAAAAATTTTTTATCAGGTTTTCAAGTATTTCAACAAAAAGGGGGAAGAAATTTGGAGCTTTATTGCAGCTTTGGAGGTTTACTTCGTTCTGAGGTTGGAGAAACAGAAACCAAGTCCAGAGCGTGTTGCTAGGCACCCGTCAGCACAGCTAATCTCTTCCTAAGTTAGATTTCAGTCAGTTAAGGGCAATAAACCTCATTGCTTATCTCCCATAAAATTGTGGCTTAGATATTGACCTAATTTCTGAGAAACCACATCAGTTTCCTTCACTGTTGGATTGGGTGTGTGGGAGAGAGAGATAGGAGTGGAGATAAGAGAAAATCCCTTTTAAGCCACAAAGTGACCAAGCAGTTCAATATCTTCCAGTTTTTCACAGTCTGTCAATGTAATTATATGATCCAGACAAAGACAGTAAGGTTGCTTGGATTCTTTTGTACAGTCACAGTCCAGACTGAAGGATATTGTTAAACCTTTGGCACTGAGGGCAATCTGTTCACTCCCAAGGATCATAGAGAATCACATTAAGAGGGACATTAAATCATTAAGAGGGACAGAAGCATAAGGCAATTTAATTAGTTTAAGTATTTATATTATGGCCAATGGGTTGAGGAGTGGCAGATCGAGTTTAATTTTGATAAATGTGAGGTATTGCATTTTGGTAACACAAACAAGGGCAGGACTTTTACAGTTAATGGTATTGCCTAGGTGGGGTCCTAGGGATTCAAGTACATAGTTCCTTGAAAGTTGCATCAGAGATAGGCAGGGTGATTAAGAAAGTGCTTGGCATGCTTATCTTCATCGCTCAGACCACTGAGTATTGGAGTTGGAACAGTACATTGAGGTTGTACAGGACATGGGTGAGGCCAATTTTGAGGTCCTGTATACAGTTTTGGTCACCCTGCTATAGAAAGGATATTATTAAGTTGGAGAGGGTTCAGAAAAGATTTACCAGGATGTTGCTGGGACTGCAGGGTTTGAGTTATAAGGAGAGGCTGGATAGGCTGGGCCTTTATTCACTGCAGTGTAGGAGGCTGAGGGGTGACCTCATGGAGGTTTGTAAAATCATAAGGGTCATAACTAAGATGAATAGCAAAAGTCCTTTCCCTAGGATGGGGGAGCTCAAAAGTAGGGGCCATATATTTAATATAAAAGGAGAAAGATTTAAAAGAGACCTGAGAGCCAACCTTTTCCACACAGAAGGTTGTTTGCGTGTGGAATGAATTGCCGGAGGAAGTGGTAGATGCACTTACAGTGACAACATTTAAAAGACATTTAGATAGGTACATGAACATGGGCCAAACGCAGGCAAGTGATATTAGTTTTAGAATGGGAAACTTGGTGGGCATGGAGAAGTTGGCCCGAAGAGTCTGTTTCTGTGCTGAATGACTCTATGATTCTAATGACTCTTGGTGATGGACATTGAAGACCCGCATCCAGATATATTCTGCAACCTTGCCACCAACTATGCTTCTTCCAAATGGCATTCAAATGAAGGAGTATTGATACATCAGTCGAGGAAGGGCAGCACATAGAAATCAGAAGGTTTCCTTGCCCATATTTGACATGACACCTCATGGTGTCCAAAGTCAATGATTCCCAGAACAACTTCCTCTGACTGTTTATCTCTATGCTGTTAGCTTAGTATGGATCACACTCTTTACCCACTAGCTCTGTTGCGTGCAGCTTGCAGTAAGTAAGGATTCAAAGATCTGACATTCCTCTGCACCTTCTTATTCCTTTTGTGGTCTGGATTCTCATGCAAGAGGGTAAGAGGAGAATCAAGAGTCATGGGAATGAGTGCATAAACACTTTGAGCATGCATGGCTATGCAAAGTGGTGAGGACTCCCCTGCAAATAATTAGGAAGCACAGTGCCTGGGAAGTGTTAGAATATTGGCAGCATAAGATGTGTATGAGCTCATAAGTGCACATAATGCATGTGATGCTGAGGCTTTATGACTCACGCCCGTGGAGTGGCAAAGTTAGACTAAGTAATGACTCTGTGAGCTTGCCATGAGAAGAAAGTGCCATTTACTTTTGTGGAGTGCTATAGATTGCGCCAAAGATCTTTGGCAAAGCTCACAAGAATACTTGATGCTGTGGAGGAAAAGCACCTCCCTTCTTTCTCATATAGTCCTGGAGTAGAACGTCTAGTGAGGACTCTAAGAACCTTGCAGCCAATTTTTAATAGCTGTGACATCTGTGACAAACAGCATCAACACAGGCTCCTGAGACGTTCCTGGCTTGCAGCAAGCAAAGTGATATTTGGGTGGCCTTCTAAGGTAGTGTCAGAACTTTATGTATCTTAGGGTCCAAGCAGAGGAAGGAGCTTCCTGCTCATCTGACTCATTTAATTCACCAACTGACTTGCACTGTAACTTACTTGTACTCATAATGAGCTGTAATAATAATCATGTGAGAAAAAGTGCTTTGGGTCATTGCGCAAGTTGTACCCTCTTAGTTGTCTGGCACCATACTTTAACTCCAAAGTAGAAAAACCCAGCCATTGCGTCCAATTCCGTACACCAAGTTTTAGGATGTGAAGATCTTAAAAGTGATGCAGAGAAGGATTTACAAAAGTTGTTCTATGGACATAAAACTTCAGTTACTTGGAGAAATTAGAGAATCTAGAACCATTTTCCTTACAGAAGATTGAAAGGAGATTTCATAAAGGTTTCCAAAATAATGAGCAGTCTGGACAGGGCATATAGGGAGAAAATGTTCCTGCTGTGTGAAGGGTCAAGAAGCAAAGACCAATAACAACAAAAGCAAATATGACAATGACGAAAACCATTTATGCAGCAAGTCATTAGGTTCTGCAATACAATGCCTGAGAGCAGGGAGGAAGCAGATTCAATCATGGCTTTCAAAAGCAAATTAGACAATTATCTGAAGACATAAAATATGAAGAACTACTGAGAAATTACAGGAATGATGCTTTATGAGTTGCTTTTCCAGAGAACCAGCAGAATGACAACAGGTCAACTGATCTCTACCTGTCTTGTCATCATTCTAATTTTGATTTAAACTGCGGGAATCTCTGGGAGCTTGATGAGCAGCCATTGCAACCTTAGCTATATGAGATTCCTCCTATTCTTCCTTGGTTTGATTTGATTTATTGTAGACACATGTACCTAAGTACTGTGAAAAGCTTTCCTTTTACAGGCAGATCATAGCAAACAAGGACATACTAATCATAGAGTGCTTAGATAGAGCAAGGCATACAAAGTTACAGCTGCACAGGAGGTGCCCAAAATAAGATCAGCATTAGCAAGATCAACATTATTTGAAGTTAGAGAGGTCCATTTAGCAGCCTAACAAAAGCAGAGAAGAAGCTGTTCTTGAACCTGTTGGTGCTTGTGTTCAAACTTATGTATCTTCTGCCTGATGGAAGAGGTTAGAAGAGAGCATTACCAGGGTGGGAGGGGTCTTTGATGATGTTGGCAGCCTTCCTGCAGCAAAGAGAAGTGAAAATGGAGACTATAGATGGGAGGTTGGCTTCTGTGATGATCTGGGCTTTGCACACAACCTTCTGTCATTTCTAACGGTCCTGCGCACAGCAGTTGCCATACCAGGCCATAATGCACCCAGATAGAATGCTTTCAATGGTGCATCTGTAGAAGTCGGTGAGGGTCCTTGTGGACATGCCAAATTTCCTGAGCCGCCTGAGGAAGAAGAGGTGTTGTTGTGCCTACTTGACCATCATATCTACATGGGAGGTCCAAGACAAATTGTCAGTTATCGTCACTCTCAGGAACTTGACACTTGGCCCCCTCCACCTCAGCTCTGTTGATGTAGTTAGGGGTGTGTACTCCTCCTTTCTTCCTGAAGTCAATGACAAGTTCTTTTATTTTGCCAACATTGAGAGCGAGGTTGTTATCATTACATATGACACCAAGCATTCCATCTCTTTCTTGTATTCTGACTCATCATCATTTGATATCCATCCTACAATGGTGGTGTCATCAGCAAACTTGTAGATGGTATTCATACAGAAGTTAGCTACACAGTTGTAGGTGTATAGGGAGTGCAGTAGGGGGTTAGAATGCATCCTTGCAGGGCGCCAGTGTTGAGGATTATCATGGAGGAGGTGGTGTCTGTGGGTCAGGAAGCTGACAATCCAGTTGCAGAGGGTGGAGCTGAGACCTAGGACTCAGAGTTTTGAGATTGGTCTGGTAGGGATAATGGTGTTGAATGTGGAGCTGTATTCAATGAGTAGGAGCCTGACATAGGTGTCCATGTTATCCAGATGTTCTAGGGTTAGGAAATGGCATCTGCTGTGGGCCTGTTTCACAGGTAGGCAAATTGCAGGGGATCGAGGCAGGCCGCTAGAGTTGATGTGGACCATGACTTCATGATTATGGAAGTCAGACCCACTGAACGGTAGTCATTAAGGTATGTTGCATGTACTTTCTTGGTACTGGAATGTTGGTGATCTTCTTGAAGCACATGGGGACTTCGGATTGTAGCAAGGAGAGTTTAAAGATGTCAGTGAATCCCTCCAGCTGGTCCGTACAGGATCTAAGCAAGTTCTGAGCGAGTTCTGAGCGCGGGTCACCAGACCCGAAACGTTAACTCTGAGTTTTCTTCACAGATGCTGCCAGACCTGCTCAGCTTTTCCAGAAACATCTGCTTTTGTTACGGATTCTTCCGCAGTCCCCTACACATTTGCTAATGAAGTCTGCGATGGTAGTGGCATACTTATCTAGGTTGTCCGCTGAATTCTTGAAAACGGTCCAGTCTACCGATTCCAAGTTCCCAGAGCTCTTCCGCTGCCTCAGATCAGTATTGTACTACTTTCTGTGAAGGATCTGCCCTTTTCAACTTCTGCTTGTAAGCTAGGAGGTGGAACATAGCTTCAGATCTGATTTTACAAAGTGCAGACGGGGTATGGAGCAATAGGCATCTTTGATGGTTGTGTATCAGTGGTCAAGGATGTTCAGTCCTCTGGTGGGGCATGAGGTGTATTAATGATATTTTGATAGTACCCTTTTGAGATTGGCTTGTTTGAAGTCATCAACATGATGCACAGGGCCTCAGGTTAATCCATCTCAAGTGCATTTGAAGTGGTGTAAATTTCATTCAGGGCATTCTTCACTTCTGCCTGGAGTGGTATGTAGACTGCTGTCAGGATAGCAGAGGTGAACCCATGCAGGAGGTAACAGGGATGGCATTTCTCTGTTAGATATTCTAGGTCTGGGGAGCAGTGGCTCACCAGAGTCACCACATCTGAGCACTGGGAGGTGTTGATTAGGAGGCATACTCCACTGCCTTTTGTCTTACCTGAGGATGTTGTGTGGTCCATGTGATGTAGGGAGAACCCCTCAGCTTGCAAGGCACAGTCAAGTATAACAGGAGTGATCCATGTGTTACAAATTTGTGTAGAGTAGTTGTGAATTAGAAGGCCAGAAGCTAGAATTTGTTTGTAAAAATGATAGGGGGAAAGAATACATGGTCCCTTTAAGAGCTGAGGTGTTTTCTTCTGTGCTTAAAAACTTTTAAAATGTACATCTTTGAGCAGCAGCAGGAGGTTGCCAGTACAGAAAGAACCCAAAATTGAAACATTTATATTGAAAGGCCAAGCAGCATTTTTAACAAAAAACCAAATTTTCAAAATTAGCCAATCAATTTACACCAAGCCCTTAGATACTGAAAACCTATCAAATTTAAATCTGATGGTGTTGACAACATCAAACCAATCCTATGTAAGAAATATTTTTATGTCATCACATGTATAAAGATGGGGGCAGTTGGATAAGGACCCCAGAGCTAACCGCCAAACGCCCAGGTTAAGAATCCTCAGCTCTCTCTCGCTCTCTCTCGTCTTCATGGCTCTCACAGTCATCTATGTATTCAAGAAAGCACCATCTATCCTAAAAAGGTACCACAGCATTGCTAACTAAAAGTCCTCACACAAGTAATTACAGAGAAAAACATCCCTGACAGCAGAATCAGCGGAAAAAGGGTGTTTATGACATAATGGAGAAAGCTGAGCATTTCAGAAGACACAGTCTTCTGTGCGAATATGGAGAGATTAAGTTTTAATTTAATGTTGACTTATTAATTGGGTTTATATAAGTGGGACTTATGTTTATTTGAACAGCATTCCAGTAGAATTTAGTTCAGTTAGGGAGTAGTTAGTAATCAAGGGAGGAATTGTTCCGTTTGTTAGTAATTCTGTTGGTTTGTTCATTGTTAGGGTTAAATAAATAAATTGTTTGTTGTTATTTACAAAGTGGATCAGGGATTTTCTTTCTTTTAACTGCCTTTTTAACAGGGGAAAGGTGAGCTTTTCTGGGTGTTTTGGGGGTACTTATTAGAAGGGAATCTCTAACCTCATCATAACAGATTGGGGCTTGTGCTTTGGTTTAATTATCAGAGGGGTTTGGCCATTCCCCCTCCGTAACACATGTCTCTATAAACAAGAGCACACAGCAACTCTCAGCTCCCTTTGGAAGATAAGTCTCGATCTGAATTCATCCATTTTGTCTTCAATAGCTTAGATGTTTGCCAGGGGTATGGAGAGGACCCTTGTTCCTTTGCTCATCTTTTCCCTCTTCCTCCTCCAGCAGAAGGTGCAAAAAAATTATCATGTTCTATCCCATATTACTTCATCCTTCTCTGCAGTCCTACAATGCGCTGAAGCCTTGGTGAGTTTCTGCAGGAGCATCTTGTTGCTGTGTTTTGGTGGCAATTAATATTTACAATGGTGCAAGTAATGCAGATCAAGCAAACTGCTTTACCCTGGATTGCGTCCAGCTTTGTGAGCATAGCTGGAGCTGTACTCACCTAGGTAAGTGCAGAGTATTCCATCATAAGCTTGTTCTGTCGGTGGTGGTCATTCTTTGGAGAATCAGGAGGTCAGTTACCCAAATATTGTCCAAGCTCCAACTTGCTTTTGGAGCCACAAAATTTATATGCCTAGTCCAGTTCAAGTTTCTGATCAATGGTAACTTCCATGATATTCATGATGGGGATTAAACAACATTAATGCTTTGGAGTGTTAATGGGAGATTGGTTAGATTCTTTCTTGTTGGGGATGGTCATTATCAGGCATTTGTGCCATGCAGAAGTTTCTGGACCCTTATAAACTCAAACCCAAATGTTGTACAGGTGTTACTGCATAAGGACGTTGACTGCCTCAGTATACTTTTGTGTTTTGTTTTCATGTTGTGCACATGTAAGTGCAGGAGTCAGTTAAAAAGACCATGTGTAAAATAATTTTATTCAACACTTCCATCACCAGAAAAAAAACATGCGGCCAGGGAACCAGTAACAAAGCTCAGTAGGAGCAATGTTTATGTGAAAGAAAAAGTGAAGGGGATTGCCTTAATGTATGAAGAGTTGCAATGATCAGGGAGCATCCCCAATTCTTGCAACTGAGGGCATGTCATTGATGAAAGCACCTGAAGATGGTTAAGCATAGAACACTACCTTGAGGCCCTTGTGGTGCAGTGGTGGTGTCCCTACTTCTGAGCAAGGATATCTGGGTTCAAGTCCCAACTGCTCTCAACAGGTTGATTAGACAGTAACCTACCCTGTGGAGCTCCTGCAGCAAATGCTCTGGGGCTGAAACGGTTGGCCACCAATAACCAAAAGTGGATTCCTTTGAATTAGGTATGACACCTGTTAGGGCTACCCATGGCTGAAGCAGCATAAATTGGCTGAAAGTGTTTCTCATTTGACATAAAATGGCTGGGGAAGATGTTTAACTGAAACAGCAGCTTCCACAGTCTCCTGTTTGAAGTTAAACCATAAGCTATAGTAATTAACTGCCTTCACAGAAAGACTATATTTCCAAGATAACTAGATTAACATAACACACAATGTGAAATGTATACAATGAACCTGGTTGAACAGAAACAGATGCAGTTGCTTGTGTAAAGGGAGTCTAATAGATACATCGTGAAAAATGCTGATAGAAACCTTTGTATCAGGCTATTCCAAAGTCTTGTATTCATCATGTGATAGAATGAAGGCGTCTTACCCACATCAATCAAGACCCCCACGCAATTATAGCCATATGTCAAACAAACACAATGTCATTTCTATCGGCCAATCCAATTGATACCAATTCCATTTGAGATCTGTCGTGCTGAACTGAAATGATGGCTTTGCTAGCACAATGCATATGTGCGCTTAATTGGATTGGTGTACCATCCTTGCTTCCGAGTCAGAAGTTGGGCACTTTAAGTTTCATTCCAAAAACTCCTGCACGTAATCTATGTGGGAAACTCAGTATCACAGGCACTATGTAAAAGGAAGCCAGGATCTCATAACATGAAGGTACAGTCTGGCTGCCAACAGCAATAAATATTTGTAAGGCAATATGGCTGCAAATCTTGTAGATTGGGCCCCTTGTAATGCATGATTCTACTTTGCAGACACCCTAGCTAAGTGGCGAACACAAGAAGTAAGATACAAAATGGTGCACAACACTCTTACAAGTAAATTATTGAATATTTTCTCATTGTCTGCTACGATTGGCTCTTAGGTACCTGCTTATAGTCTTTAAAATGGGCACAAAAACTTGTCTTTGTTTTTTACAAAGTTTCCTAAACCAACATCATCTATTTGTTATTTAGTTTACATCTCATTCCAATGCCTTCTGAACAATATTGGTGAACAAATGCTAATCGGTAAAAACTTGAACTTTAGTAACATAATGTTCCAAGCCATTTTGCAGAGCAGTCGTAAGATGAATGGAATGTCAAACTAGAAGAGAGATTAAAAGGATTGATTCAAGGATTTGATGAAAACATTTGTTACGAAAATGTCCTTAGAAGAGAGAAGTAGAGAGATGTGGGGTTTCAGAGAGGAAATTGACAGTAGGAACTTGGCAGCTGCAAGCACTCATCAACAGTATGAAAGAAGAAGAGGATAAGGTTACATGGCAGAGAGCAGTTAGAAGATCAGCAAGGGCTGTAAATGAGTAAATAATCTAAAATGGTAATCAACGAATGGCCATAGCAGAGAAGGAAGTTTTTCATTCCAACTCTCTACAGGAGCAATTGTCCTTGTGCTGTTCCTGTATTTCTTCCTTATATCTCCATAAACCTTTCCTCTTCACATAACAATCCAAATCCTTTTTTTAAATCTATAATTGAACCTGCCTTCACCTGAATCTAATGTACTTCAATTCCTAATCACTAACTGCTCAAAAAAAATGTTTCCTTATCTTGCCATAACTTCTTTTGTTGATCATCATCCATTGGTAACTTCTGGATCTTGATCCTTCCTCTAATGGGAACGGTTTCTCTCTGGTAACTCTGCCCAAACTCCTTGAAGTTTGAATACCTCTATCAAAATTGTCTCTCAACCTTCGTTTCTCTAAGTAGAAAAGCAACAGCTTTTACAAACTATCAACATAAATGATGTTCCTATTCCTGTAGCCATTCATGAAGTTTTTTCTGCATCTTCTTTAAATGTCAGAGTATCAAATCAGAGGGTTGACAGAGATGTCGCTGAGAGGAATTCTGGAAGACGGCACTGCAGTCACCACAACTGGTCTTAATACCACAGAGGAACTGGTGTCAAGGAGGGGTTAAACCCAAAACACTACATTAGTGTAGTGCCCCCACCCCCATCCCCACCAACTCCTCTAACCAAAAAAAAAGCACTGCAAAGAGGACAGGCAAAGTAAGACTCAATTTTTTTTAAGTGTACAAGTGTGGAGATGGCAGTTAGGATAGTGGTATGCTCCTCCTATCAGATGTGGGAAATCAAGGAGCAGGCTAGTGTCCCTGACAACTACATCTGCAAGAAGTGTGACCAGCTGCAGACTGCGTGGTTCAGTTGGAGAAGCTCCTGGACACACTGCGGTGCATACAGGGAGCAGAGAGAGTGATAGACACTAGCTTTAAGAAGGTGGTTACACCACAGATCCAGCAGATAGATGGGTAACTGCCAGGACAGGCAGGCAGGTAGTGCAGGAGTCTCCTGTGGATATTCCCCTTTCAAACAGGTATACTGTTTTGGATACTGTTGGGAGGGATAGCCTATCAGGAGATGGTACAAGCAGCAGCCAGACCTCTGGCATCACAACTGATTCTGCTGTAGAGCAAGGTGGGGCAAAGTCCAGGCGAACAACAGTAGTAGATGACTCGATAGTCAGGGGCACAGACAAACGTTTCTGTGGCCGTGAACGAGACTCTAGGATGGCATGTTGCCTCCCTGGTGCCAGGGTCCTGGATGTCTTGGAGCAGGTACAGGACATCCTGAAACGGGAGGGAAAACAGACAGAAGTCATTGTCCACCTTGGCACAAATGACATAGGTAGGAAGAGGGAAGAGATCCGGTGCGGACAATTTAGGGAGATAGGTAGGGAGCTAAAAAGCAGGACTACCAGAGCAGTAATCTCAGGATTACGACCCATGCTACGAGCTAGTGAGGCTAGGAACAGTGAGAGTGTACAGTTGACCACGTGGCTACAGAGCTGGTGTAGGAGGTAGGGCTTTAGATATATGGATCATTGGGATATCTTCTGGGGAAGGTGGGACCTGTACAAGAAGGATGGGTTGCATCTGAACTGGAGGGGCACCAATATCCTGGGCGGGAGGTTTGCTAGAGCTCTTCAGGAGGGTTTAAACTAGTGTGGCAAGAGGGTGGGAACTGGAACAACAGGCCAGTAAGTGCAGGGACTTGGGACAAAGGGGAGACTGAGAAATGCATAGTGCAGAGTAAAAGCAGGCAGAGGAAGGTCACGGGGCTCAGAAGGACTGGAGATCTGGAGTGCATTTACTTCAATGCAAAAAGTATAACAGGTAAGACAGATGAACTAAGAGCATGGATTAAGGCATGGAATTGTGATGTTATTGCCCTTATAGAGACATGGTTAAAGAAGAGGGAGGACTGGCAGCTTAACATTCCAGGATATCGCTGTTTTAGATGGGACAGAAAGGGAAACAAAGGGGGTGGGGGAGCTGTTTTGCTGATTAGGGATCACATAACAGCTGTGTTGAGGGAGGATACATTGGAGGAATCTTGCAGTGAAGCATTATGGGTGGAACTCAGGGATAGGAAAGGTGAAATCACACGGTTGAGAGTTTTCTGTAGACCTCCCAACAGCCCATGTGAGACAGAGGATCAGATATTTAGTCAGATACTAGAAAGGTGTAAAAAAAGCAGGGTAGTTGTGGTGGGTGACTTCAACTTTTCTCTTATTGACTGGGACTCTCTTAAAGTCAGGGGCTCGGATGGAGAGCAATTTGTTAGATGTGGCCAGGAGGGTTTTTTGAGACAGCATGTTGGCAATCCAGCCAGAGAGGAGGCCATACTAGACTTGGTATTGGGGAATGAGCTAGGACAGGTGATCGATGTTTCAGTAGAAGAGCATTTTGGGCTTAGTGACCATAACTCCATAACATTTCAAGGACAAGAGTGGTCCTCAGGTGAGGGTGTTAAATTGGACAAGGGCCAATTACATCCAAATTAGACAAGAACTGGGGAGCAGTTACTTGAGGACAAATCTACGTCTGGCATGTGGGATGCTTTTAAAGACCAGTTGATTAAAGTGCAGGACCAGCATATCCTTGCAAAACGGATAGGAATGACAGGATCCAGGAACGATGGATGACAAGAGAAATTGTGAACTTAGTCAAAAGGAAAAAGGAAGCATACAATAGGTCGAGGCAGCTACAAATTCACAAAGCCCTTGAGGAGTGTAGAGAAATTAGGAAGGAACTTAAACACAGAATTAGGAAAGCTAAAAGGGCCCATAAAATGCCTTTAGTATACAGGGTCAAGGAGAATCCCAAGGCTGTTTTGCATATATTAGAAGAAAAAGGGTAACAAGGGAAAAAGTAGGCCCCCTCAAGGACAAAGGAGGGAAGATATGCGGAGAGCCACAGGAAGTGGAAGAGACATTTAATAAGTATGTTGCACTGGTATTCACCGAGGAGAAGGACATGACTGATGTTGAGGTCAGGAATGAGTGTGTGAATACTCTAGAGAATGTCAGTATATTAAAGGAGGAAGTTTTGGGTATTCTAAATTGCATGAAGGTAGACAAGTCCCCAGGGCCAGATGGGATCTATCCCAGGTTCATGCGAGAGGCAAGGGAAGAAATAGTTGCGGCATCAACAGATATCCTCACATCCTCCTTGACCACAGGTGATGTTCCAGAGGGCTAGAGATTAGCCAATGTTGTTCCCTTGTTTAAGAAAGAAAGTAGGGATAATCCAGGAAAGTATAGGCCGGGTGAGTCTGACACCTGTGGTGGGGAAGCCCTAGGAGAAGATACTAAAGGGACAGGACATATGCACATTTGGAAGAAAATGAACTAATTAGTGACAGGCAGCATGGTTTCGTATGGGGAAGGTCATGTCTCACCAACCTGATCAAATTTTTTGAGGAGGTCACAAAGATAATTGATGAGGGAAGAGCTGTGGACGTCATTTATATGGAATTTAGTAAGGCATTTGATAAAGTTCCACATGGCAGATTAGTACAAAAACTAAAATCGCATGGGATTCGGGGTGGGCTGGCTAGATAGGTAATAAAACAGAGAAGATAGAGAGTAGCGATGGAAGGCAGTTTTTCAGAATGGAGACTGGTAACTAGTGGTATTCCACAGGGATCAGTCTTAAGCCCTCTGTTGTTTGTAGTGTATATAAATGACCTGGAGGAAAATATGGGTAGTCTGATCAGTAAGTTTGCAGATGACATGAAGATTGGTGGAGTTGCTAATAGTGCCAACAATTATGAAAGGATACAACAGGATATAGATAGATTGGCAACTTGAGCACAGAAATGGCAGATGGAGTTTAATCCAGACAAATGCAAAAGGATGCATTTTGGAGGATCAAATTTAAGTGTGAATTATATTGTTAATGGCAGAATCCATAGAAACACTAACATTCAGATCTGGGCCCTAAAAGTGGCAAGACGAGTAGCCAAAGTGATTGAGAAGACATATGGCATGCTTGCCTTCATTGGCCGGGGCATGGAGTACAAAAGTTGGCAAAACATGTTTCAGCTATATAAAATCCTTGTTAGGCTGCATTTGGAGTATTGTGTGCAACTTTGGTCACCACAGTACCAGAAGGACATGGAAGCTTTGGAGAGAGCACAGAGAAGGTTCACCAGGATGTTGCCTGGTCTCTAGGGTATTGGCAATGAGAGAGGTTAAAAAGACTAGGATTGTTTTCACTGGAAAGAAAGTGGCTGAGAGGAGACCTGATAGAGGTCTACAAAATTATGAGAGGCATACATAGGGTGGATAGTCAGAGGCTTTTTCCCAGGGTTGAAGTTTCAATTACAAGAGGACACAGGTTGAGGGTGAGGGCAAAAGTTTAAGGGAGATATGCGAGGAAAGTTTTTCATGTAGAGAATAGTCGGAGTCTGGAATGCACTGCCACAGGAGGTGGTGGAAGCATGCACATTGGCAATGTTTAAGAGGTATCTGGATGGTTATATGAATAGGGAGAGATTAGAGGAATATGGACTGAATAAGGGCAGAAGGTTTGTTTTTTAGTTTAGTCAGGGAATGATGATCGGCACAGGCTTGGCGGGCCAAAGGACCTGTTCCTGTTCTCTTTTGTTCCTTTCTCTTTACATTCTTCTAAGAGCATGGTACCCAGAACTGCAGAAACTACACCAGTCGAAGCAGTACCGGTATTCTGCATCATTTCTAACTACTTCATGTACAGAGAGGCTGGGTTTGGTGCAGCAACAGTTGATGCAGCACAATGAGGGTTAAGTGGCCTTGATTATAAGGAGATTGTTTGATTTGAAGTTTAGTTCCAGATATTAGGGTATGATACTTGAAGGAGAAGTAGGTATCTATGAATAATAGAACTTGGGGGCTAGCAGGGAGACTTAGAGATGCAAATGGTATTAGTGATGCTTTCAGCAATGCTGTGTTTCAGGCAGTTGCTATTGGAAACATGGAAATCAGTGATAGTGATCTATTTGGGATATGGCATTTAAAAGTCATCCTAGAGTTGAGCAAAATATTGAAATGTTGCATTGTTGGATTTAGCCTGAGTGAGCAGTAGCAAATGAAGGTATCATTGGCACTTTGTTCTTGCTAATATTAAGCTGGAGAAAGTTTCTCACTCAATTTTAACACCAGCTAAGATAGTCAACTAATTTTTGTGGCAATGTTCAATTTTGCATATCACATTAGATAGAAGACAAAATTAAAAATTCAGTGAACTAAGATTGTAAACGTTGTCAAGTATTAAGAAATGGGCTTAAAGGACATTTCACAATTTTATTGGAAGTGAAATGTTTTAGGATTTCTAATACTTCAAGACTTACCTCGGAAAAGGCTCCAAGTTGTAGCATCTGTAACCTGATCACATCATTTCAATCCGAGAGGACAAGGTGCAAGGGTTTTAATTTGCTTTATATTGTAGTTACTTCAAATGGATAGCGATTGATACAGTGTGTGTTGCGGGGATAGGGGGTGAGATAAGAGGCACAGTTAATTCACTCCCACTTCACCTAACAACCCATTTGATAGCATGCTGGAGGCATACGTTTGCTGGTATTTGAGTCATTAAGAGTGTCTGAAATCTTTGTAAAAATCTGTTTTCCCTTACATTTAATGTTCAAATATATAGTTTAAATTCTACATTTGGCATCCATAATCAGGGCTTCACTGGAACAGCAGTGGAAGTTAGAAGAAGAAGGAAAGAAAACAGCTTAAACAGTTTTTTCCTGAACTGGGGTCAGCTAGCTCTTGAATTTCAGAGACATATAAACATAGGCATCTCAGTGTGGCTGAACACTGAGTCTAAATTTGAGCAGAGTGTTGATAGTAGGGTGAGTAAGGACTTAAGGGATGAAGGAAAGGAGGTTCTCCTTTTCTTTTTCTAACTTTTGCCAACTTGTTGGTTCTTACTCTACTACATGAAAAGAACAT
Organism: Rhincodon typus; assembly: GCF_021869965.1. Lineage (NCBI taxonomy): Eukaryota > Metazoa > Chordata > Chondrichthyes > Orectolobiformes > Rhincodontidae > Rhincodon > Rhincodon typus. The sequence goes on along the minus strand of NC_063340.1, from coordinate 26,795,698 downwards.
AGCTGTTTAGTGAATATCTGGCAAACTGCCAAAACACGATGTGTTTTCAAGGAAATAGATATAACTCTGTGGCTAAGGCCATCAAGGGATATTGGAGGGGATGGGGGGACAAAGAGGGTGGGATTAGGGTATTGAGCTCTATAATCAGCCATTATCATATTAAATGGCAGAATTGGCTAGTGGGATCAAATGGCCTACTCCTGCTTTTATCTTTGATGTTTTGGGTGAGAGTGGGTTCTGAAGCATCGATGAGCCAATTCCTTTCTTCATTTATGGGATGAGGGCATCGCTGGCAAGGCAGCATTTATTGCCCATCCCTAATTGCCCGGTGGGCAGTTAAGAGTAAACAATCTTGTTGTGGGTCTGGAGTCACATGTCAGCCAGACCACATAAGGATGGCAGTTTCCATCCCAAAGGACATTAATGAACCAGATGGGTTTTTCCCGACAATTGATAATGGATTTATGGTCATCATTAATTCTTAATTCCAGATATTCATTGAATTCAAATTCCACTATCTACCATGGTGGGATTCAAACCTGAGTCCCCAGAACATTTTCTGGGTTTCTGGATTAAAAGTCCAGTGATGATACCACTAGGCCATTGCATGACTGATCATGGCATAGAATGCCATTCCAATGTTGCCAGGGGAAGCAGTGTAGATGTAATGGAGAACAGTATAATAAAGGAGATTGACACTGTTCTCTTCAGAGAGAAAGCAATAGTGCAGAAGGCGAGTTGCATAATTAAGTAGTGAGGATTTATAAATAAATAGTAGGGGTAAGGGATCAAATTTGGGGAGACGTGGTAATTCAAACAGTAGAGACAAGATAATAAAGAAAGGTATTAATGATAATTATTGATATGGCAAGAAGTGATAGAGACCATATCAACAGATAAGTGTACAAGTTACAAAAAAAAGTGAAAAGACAAAATCAAAGGTTCCATATCTGAAGGTGTGTAGTATTCAAAACAAACAGATGAAACAAGAGAATCCAAGAGGGTTGTCTGAAGATAGAATTTGGGAGCATTAATAATTCATTCAAGTTTTTGTCTGAAAACAATGTTTTCCAGTGAAAATTTGTCTTACAATGATATCTGAATTCGATTTTGATAAGCCATGAGCTGTTAGTATTAAGGTATGGGTAACATGTTGATTCTTTAACATATTTGGAGCAAAACTGGTGTTTCCTTTGCAACATGGCTGCACAGCAAAAATACAACTAGAAATTTTACTATAATCTCACAATGTTTGAATCCTCACGAATATAGGTGCCAGCTGTGATTAAAGGGCTCTGGATTTAAGCTTCAATTCAGGGGTCCCTCTTGTGGCATAGTGGTAGTGCCCCTACCCCTAGAATTGGAGGCCCAGGTTCAAATCCCACCTGCTCCAGAGGTGTGTAATAACATTTCTAAACAGATTGATCGGGAAAAAATAGGTTTAAACTTCATTTGGTTAAAAAATTTAAACTGGCATTTCATAGAACCCCCCTGGAAGAAGGCCATCAAATCCAAACCACCCCTCTGAAGAGCATCTCACCTAGACCCACCCCCTTACCTTGTCCCTGTAACCCTGCATTTCCCAGGGATAATCCACCTAGCCTACACATCTCTTGGCTGTGGGAGGAAACCCACGCAGATATGAGGACAATGTGCAAACTCCACATACTCGCTAGAGAGTGGTATTGAACAGTGCTAACTGTGCTAACCTCTGAGCCACAGTGCTGCCCTTCAGTTAAATGCTACCTGGTTTGAAGATGGTGGGTTTCAGCAATGTTAAATCAAGACCACATTTGCACTTCTTCGCATTGACATAAAAGAGATTCCATGGTGCCACTTTGAAAAAGAGCAGGTAAGTTCTCCCCAGGATCCTGTTCAATATTGATCTCAATCACAACATTTGAAAAAGATCATCTTGTTATTATTTTGCTGTCATTTGTGGGAGCTTGTTGTGCACAATTTGACTGCCGCATATCCCATACTATAGCAAAAACTACATTTCAAAAATACTTGTCAATAGCAAACAGAAAATGCTGGCAGCATCTGTGAAGAGAGAAACAGTGTTAATATTGAGCCCAGTACGATTCTTCTTCAGAACATTTTTACTTGCTTTGGGATGTCCTCAGATGTTGCTATATAAATGCAAGTCTTCCTTTCTTTGTGAAAGTTTGCAAAATACATTACACACAAATGTTTGCTCTTAACTGAAAGCACTGTGAAATCCTGGTTGTAATCTATTGGCAATCAATAATATGTCTCCATGTTCCCACCCCAGCACCCTCGACAACCAAGGCAGGAGCCATAATTTGTGCCATCACAGCATTTTTGTACCCTACATTCAATCAGAGCAAATCTTGTAGTACAGTGTATGACAATGCTCCTTGAAATGCTGAATTAAATCATAGCAGCAGGATGAAAGAACAGTGGAAGTACATTTAAATAAAAGGTGTATTCTGCTCAGTAAACCTCCCAACATTGAATGAAGTAAGTTTTAGATCTGTGCTACTGTGACTTTCTATTAACATCACAGTTTGAAGGAAAGAACTGCAGTGTTCTAAGTTCAAACACAAGAATACACCAACATCCTAAAGGCAAATTCTTCTTTCTTCCTCATTCTTCAAGGAGCTGTCTCGTGATGTAAAAGTAATTCTAATGTACATACTACATCACTACACTGGAAATTCATCTTTTCAAGAGCTGCCAATAGTAATTGTACTTCACAACAGCAATACTGGCATCAAAGGTGAATTACTGGATTATTAAATATTCACCCAGCATAATAATGTCAATGCTTTCAGTGAGGAATAAAGGATTTCTGTCCTCATGCTGGAAATAAAAGGAGTATAGAATAGAATCCCCACAGTGCGGAAACAGGCCCTTCGGCCTAACAAATCCACACCGACCCGCAGACGTCCCACCCAGACCCATCACTCTAATCTACACCCCCTGAACACTATGGGCAATGTAGCATTACCAATCCACCTAGCCTGCACATCTTTGGATTGTGGGAGGAAACTGGGGCACCCGGAGGAAACCCACGTAGACACGGGGAGAATGTGTAAACTCCTCACAGACAGTCGACTGAAGGTGGAATCAAACCCCAGTTCCTGGTGATGTGAGGCAGCAGTGCTTCCCACTGAGCAACGGTGCCACCCCACAGCTGCCATGTTTCACAATAGTGCAAGATCCCTCAAATAGGACTAAAAAATGACCAAGTAATGTTGGGGGGAATTTTAATGCAAAACAAAATGATTCGGCTCAGGTTGGAGGTTAGTAGGTTAAGAATCTTAACCCTGTTCCAGGCCACCTTCAGTTCACCCAATTCTGGTTTCAATGGAGAGACAATGATGGTGACAAACCAATACATGGCAATTTTAATACTATAGTGAGACCATGTGCCTCATATTTAATCACCCAATTTTAAATTAACTGCACTGACCAAACTTCCCAGACTTCAAGGACACCCAATCCCAGGCCAAAGATGAAGATCACTAGATCCAAAAGTTAAGTGCCTTTTCAGAAGCCTGCTGAATTCTGTATGTCTTCCTCACCCATACCCAACTATCAAATATTCATGAAACTATGCAACCTCCACTCAATCACTCAAAAGTTCTCTCACTTACAACCATGAAGACTCCAACACCAACCTCCACCTCTAAGTCCACTGTCTAGAGGCCTCCAACCACTGTCCCTTGATTAAATCAGTTTCTCCGACCCAAGAAAAATCAGATCCGGGACTTTCCTGTAGCTGTGGTCTTTTCTCCAATATTTCTCAACCATTTGGAAACTGGGGCTATCAACATTACACATTCTCTTGAATTAAAATTCCACAGCTTAAAGGGAAGCTCAGTACACTTAGCCCTGCTCCCTCCAGTTTCTTCTCCTGCTTCCTTTCGTGGCTGTAGCATTCATTTTCTCTCCTTTTGCTGTCCTGTCTGTCTTTCCTATATATCTGAGATAACAAGGTATAGAGCTGGATGAACACAGCAGGCCAAGCAGCATCAGAGGAGCAGGAAAGCTGACATTTCGGGTTAGACCCTTCTTCAGAAATTTCCTATGTATCTGCTATTTTTATTTTGCTTTATTTCTTTCATGTATGATTTCTCTTGTCTTATTAGTTTGACATAATTATTTTTCTATCAAATAGAGCTCTTGCTTCTTATGGAGTATAAACTTGTTGTGGTGTCACATTTGCATTTTTTAAAAACAACATCATCTGTCTTTTTACTTTCCTCATGGATTTGTCCAGTTAACTATGGACAGTCTCTGATTCATCCCATTGACAACAATGTCCAAATATAGAATCTTGGTAGTTGTTTCATATTTCTCCACTTCAAACATCACATCGAACTCCATCGTATGATAACTAATAGATAAATAATCATGCACTGCTAGGCTGTTAACAAAATATTGTTAATAACCAAATCCAATATTGCATGTCCCTTTGTTGGAACTAACATATATTCATGTAGAAAACTATCCTGGACAAACTTCAGAAATTTGCCATCATTCCGATGTAAAAACCAAGAAAAACTGCGGATGCTGTAAATCAGAGACTAAAACAGAATTTGCTGTAAAAACTCAGCAGGTCTGGCAGCATCTGTGAAGAGAAATTAACATTTCGGGTTGAGTGACCCTTCCTAGGAACTGATGGTAGCTGGAAAATATTGATTTATATGCAGAAGATAGGGTGGGGTGGAGGGGGTAAGAAGTAAACAATTGGAGAAGATAAAGCCCAAAGAGAGAGAAGAACAATTGGACAGACAAAGGAGTAGATAATGATCTGGCTAGAAGGGTGAATAGCTACTTATGGGTCTGTTAGTGGCTAACCATGGGCTCTTGAAACAGTATGTAGATAGTCCAACTAGGAAAGGGGCCATACTAGACCTAGTATTGGGGAATAAGCCTGGCCAGGTGTACAACGTCTCAGTAAGGGAGCAGCTTGGGAACAGTGATCACAATTCAGTAAGCTTTAAAGTACTGATAGATAAAGAGAAGTGTAGTTGCCAGGTGAATGTGCTAAATTGAGGGAAGGCTAATTATAACAATATTAGGCAGGAACTGAAGAATGTAGATTGGAGGCAAATGTTTGAGGGCAAATCAACATCTGGTATATGGGAGGCTTTCAAGTGTAAGTTGCTGGGAACTCAGGACTGGCACATTCCTGTAAGGATAAAGGATAATATGGCAAGTTTTGGGAACCTTGGATAACGAAAGATATTGTGAACCTAATCAAAAAGAGAAAAGAAGCATTTATCAAGGCTAGGAGGCTGGGAACACATGAAGCAAGAGTGGAATACGAGGAAAGTTGAAAGAAACTCAAGCAAAGAGTCAGGACGGCTAAAAGGGGTCATGAAAAGTCATTGGCCAACAGGAATAAGGAAAATCCCAAGGCTTTTTATACATATATAAAGAGCAAGAGGGTAACCAGGGAGAGGGTTGGCTCACACAAGGACAGGGAAGGGAATTTATGTGTGGAGCTAGAGGAAATAGACGAGGTATTAAATGAGTACTTTGAGTCAGTATTCACTGTAGAAATTGCTGGGGCCTTGAGAGAAATCTTTGTATCCTCACTGGCTACAATCCCAGAGGATTGGAGAATAGCCAATGTTGTTCCTTTATTTAAGAAGGGTGGCAAAGATAATCCAGCTAATTACATGCCGGTGAGCCTTACGTCAGTGGTAGGGAAATTATTGGAGACAGTTCATCAAGACAGGATTTACTCACACTTGGAAATAAGTGGGCATATTAGTGAGGGGCAATGTAGTTTTGTAAAGGGGAGGTAGTGTCTCACTAACTTGGTTGAGTTTTTTGAGGGAGTGACGAAGATGAGCGATGAGCGTTGGGCAGTGATTGTTGTCTACATGGACTTTAGTCAGGCCTTTGACAAGATCCTTCATGGCAAGCTGATACAGAAGGTAAAGTCACACAGGGTCAGAGGTGAGCTTGCAAGATGGATAAAAAAAACTGGCTCGGTCATAGAAGACAGAGAGTAGCAGTGGAAGGGTACGTTTCTGAATGGGGGACTGTGACTAGTGTCATTCTCAGGGATCAGTGTTTGGGCCTTTGCTATTTGTAATATTATTAATTGTTTGGAGGAAAATGTAACTGGTCTGATTAGTAAGTTTGCTAATGACACAAAGACTGGTGGAATTGCAGATAACGATGAGGTCTGTCAAAGGATACAGTGGGATATAGATCAGTTGGTGACTTGGGCAGAGAGATGGCAGATGGAGTTGATTCCAGAAACATGTGAGGTAATGCATTCCGGAAAGTCTAATCCAGATGAAAAATATACCGTGAATGGCAGAACCCTTAAGAGTACTGCAAGGCAGAGGGATCTGGGTGTTCAGGTACACAGGTCACTGAAAGTGGCAACACAGGTGGAGAAGGTCATCAACAAGGCATATGGCATGCTTGCCTTCATCGGCCGAGGCATTGAGTTTAAAAATTGGCAGGTAATGTTGCAGTTTTATAAAATCTTAGTTAGGCCGCGTCTGGAGTATTGTGTTCAATTCTAGTCGCCACACTACCAGAAGGATGTGGCGGCTTTGGAGAGGATACAGAAAAGATTTAGCTGGATGTTGCCTAGTATGGAGGACATTAGCTATGAGGAGAGGTTGAAGAAACTTGGGTTGTTCTCACAGGAATGACCGAGGTTGAGGGGCGACCTGATAGAGGTCTACAAGATTATGAAGGGCATGGACAGAGTGGACAATCAGAAGCTTTTTCCCAGGGTAGAAGAGTCAGTTACTAGGGGGCATAGGTTTAAGGTGCGAGGGATAAGGTTTAAAGGTGATATACGAGACAAGTTTTTTGCACAGAGGACGGTGGGCGCCTGGAACTCGCTGCCGGGGGAGGTAGTGGAAGCAAATACGACAGTGACTTTTAAAGGGCGTCTTGACAAATACATGAATAGGACGGGAATAGAGGGATATGGTCCCCGGAAGGGTAGGGGGTTTTACCTGTAATGAGCAGTATGTCAGTGCAGGCTTGGAGGGCCGAAGGTCCTGTTCCTGTACTGTAATTATCTTTGTTCCTTGTTCTTTGTGTGTAATAACCAACAATGTGTTAACAAGGCCTGATGTGTGGGGATTGGGATAAGGACATGGGAGAACTCAAGCCCTAAAGTTACTGAACTCGATATTGAGTCCAGAGGACTGCAGGGTCCCCAAGCAGAAAATGAGGTGTTGTTCTTCCAGTTTGCACTGAGCTTTGTTGGAACACTGCAGCAAGCCTGACATCATCTCTGTCTCAGTGAAGGTCAGCGCAAGTTGGAAGAACAACATCTCATTTTCTGCTTGGGGACCCTGAAGCCCTCTGGAGACAATGTCAAGTTCGATAACTTTAGGGCTTGAGCTCTTCCGTGTCCTTATCCCAAGCCCCACACATCAGGCCTTGATAACACTTAGTCTGCTATTACACATAACCCATTGTTAGCCGCTAACAGTCCACATTAATAGCTTTTCACTGTTCTAGCCAGATCATTATCCACTCCTTTGTCTGTCCAACTGTTGTCCTCTCTCTCTGGTTCTATCCCCCCTTATCATTTACTCCTTACCTCTTCCCTCCCACTCTATCTTCTGCATACAAACTGACATTTTTCTAGCTAGCACCAGTTCTGAGGAATGGTGACTCGACCCGAAACATTAACTCTGATTTCTCTCCACAGATGCTGCCAGACCTGCTGAGCTTTTCCAGCAATTTCCATCTTTCTGATGTGCGCTGGTCTGCTCATCACAAAATCTGAAAAAGCTAAAATCCCCCAGTAAAGCCACATTGCTTTTACTATATCCTTATCTCAATATTTACATGATCTGCCACTTCACTACTGCAACTATGTAGCCTTGTAACTATGTACAACTCCCGTATGTCTTAATTCCTTTACGATTACGGAAACTTTTCTTTTTCAGAATTCTACCATTAAAAAGATCTCTAGTACCTGTTTACCTCTTGTTATTATCCTACCATCATTGAAATTATTTCATCATTAAATCACAAAGGTTACTGGTGCATATCTCTGCCATTTTCTCCATGTTTATACTATAATTTGGTTTACTCCGTTCCCAGTTCGGACCACACTGCAGCCATGACTTAGTAATGACTACTTTGTCACATCCTCCAAGTTAGAAGTTGCACCTGTAATTCATTCAATTTGTTCCTCATGCACCATGCAGCTTTATTTTGTTCTTTCATTTGACGTGATCACTACTGCGAGCGACATAATTTGCTGCCTTCTTGAACCATCAGTGTATGAGGTAGCTGAAGTAGGTATAACTTTAAGTCTGTTAGGCAGGGAGCAACATAACTTTAACCCAGCAACAGCGAATGGCAATACATTTTAACATACGACTTCAAGGGAAACTTATGAGCGATGATGGTTTCATGTATCGTTCTTATTCGTCTAGGTGGTAGAGGTCATGTGGTTGGAAGTGCAATCAAAAGAGGTTTGGCAATTTGTCACTATACACCAGAGACAGAACGTTTAGGATAGTGGATAGGATGTTGATTAAGCAAACAATTTTATCCCCATTTGTTTCAGCTACTTGAAAAAGTTTTGATGCCGCTGTACTCAGGGCAAGTAGAGATTATTCCATCACACTCCTGACTTGTTCCTTGCAGATTGCGGACAGGCTTTAGAGTAAGAAGATAGGCTGCCCACTACAGAATCCCGAGGTTTTGACTAGTCACAGTATTTATAATGACTGGTTCAGTTTCTAGTCACCATCACCCTTAGGATGTTGATGGTGGAGGATTTAATGGTGATCCCATTGAAAACCATAAAGAGACATACAGATTTCTTATTAGAGACAGTCATTGTCTGGCATTTATGTGGCACAAACATAATTCTTCCAATTATCAGGCCAAGCTTGAATGTTGCCTAGGCTTGGATGCACTTAGACACAGACTGCTTTAGTATCTTGGGAGTCATGAATGATGCCCAATGCTGTACCATTACTTATAGCCTGATTATGATAGAAACATTACTGATGAAGCAGCTGAGTATGGTTGGGTCTGGGACATTACCCTGAGTGACTCTTCAAGTCTTCTTCTAAGATGTCTGGCCTCCAACAACCATACCTATCTTCTTTGTACTTGCCATGACTTCAACCAGTGGAAAGGTTTTCCCCACCCTCCCATTGACTTCCATCTACCTTCAGTTTTGCTAGGATTCCTTGATGCTTCCTTGATATCATGGGCAATTATCGTCACTAGGCTGTAACAAGATCAAGAATCAAGTGATATTGGTGGAACCCAAACAGAATATTAGTCAGCAAATTGCACCTGAATATGGTTGAGCCTTAGACACCATTTTTCAGTGATGTCCCACAACTGAAGGGGTTAATCTTCAACAACCATAATAACCTTTCTTTTATTAGACGTAACTCTAGTCTGCAGCAAATTCCTCCCCACACCCCCACCCCCGCCTTATTATCATAGATTTCAATTTTACCAGGGCTCTTTGATGCCAAACCTAGTCAAATACTACCTTGAAGTCAATTACGAGCAGGTTATCATTACATGAGTGCAACATCGACAAAACATTGCGTCATGTTGCTGATGCTCAAACATAGACTGATGGGCTAGAAAGTCTTCTTTTGTGTGGACAGGAGTAGTTAGGTAATTTTTCACATTGCCTGGTCAGTCCCAGTGTTGTATTGGAACAGGTTGGCTAGAAACATAGCTAGTTCTGGAATACAAGTCTTCAGTACTACTGATAGGATACTGATACGAATCAGTGCTTACAGCTATTTCTTGATAATGTGCAGCAAATTGAATTGATTGGAAATTAGCATCTGTGATGCGCGGGACCTCAGGGCAACTCCAAGATGGATCATCCACTCAGCTTTATTGAGTGAAGATGGTTGCAAATTCTTCAGCCTTCTGCATTTGTATCTGCATGAATGACAACTTGGTCCATAACACACTTAATAGTGTTTCTACTCAGATATTTTACTGCTACATTTCCTACTTCTCTATGGCAACCTGGTTCCTGATCTCATTAAGACTTTGTTCAAACGTGAACATAAGAGCTGAACTTCATGGGTCACATGAAAGTGGTTACCTTTGGCTTCAGGGTAGTATTTAATTAGGTTTAGCATCAAAGAGTCCTGGTAAAATTGAAATCTATGATAATAAGGCAGGGGGGTGGGGAGGAGCTCACTACAGACTAGAGTTATGTCTAATAAAAGCAAGGTCATTATAGCTGTTGAAGGTTAATCCCTTCAGATGTGGGACATTCACTGAAAAATGGTGTCCAAGGCTCAACCATATTCAGGTGCAATTTGCTCACCAATACTCTGTTTGGGTTCCACAATATCTACAAAGCTAGTATTTTTCCTCACTGCAATAAATCCATTTTTCAAAATCAATTTGTTGAATTTGACACAAACAACTTTAATTAGCCTATTTGACCATCATCTATTAGAATAAATGTGTTAAATATTCCAATTGCCAGCAGTTGTTTGATACAAGACACCAAAAGGGATTTAGTAACTGAGTAGTTTCATCTACTTCATTTTAGAAAGACCTCATATGCATTTCTAGCCCTTTCCTTCTAACACTTTAATTAGTCCGCTGAGAATGTGGGTAAATATTCCCACCAATGCCCAGTGAATACCAAATGAATATTGCTACTAAACTGTTAAATGCCAGGCTGAATATTCCTGCAAGTCTGCTATAGATGCGAAATTTCCCTGAATTCTGCTCCCATCAGCCTTTAAGAATGTTGGTGCAATAAGTTTTCTGGATCTTGGACAATATTGCATTAGCCGAATGTGTCTTTCAAACTACAGAGTGTGTGTTTACAGGGCAATTATAAGATTTATGCACTAATTTCTTAAATTTAATTTCAAAATTAAATGTGTTCAGCACTTTAAATAGGAAAGACAAATGCACGCATTAGGTTAATTATTGATATGTGGCCACGTCTAATTTCATAAAATTGTGAGTAGCCATCATCATTCAGTGCATTTCTGAAATTGCCTCCCTTAATTCTAATATGAAACTGAGAATATGAAAACTAATCTTATTAACCTGAGGCCGAAATGAAATTCAAGTCCACTCAATCTAAAAACTGCAAGACGTCAAGGGCCAAATATGATAACCAGAAAATGCCAAGTGAGTTGCTCAAGCATCAAAGAAACGTGACAACAAAGCTGCTAAGCAAGATGGCTGTTTGAATTATTGCTCATTCAAAATACTTTAATTTGAAAAGTAATTTAGAAGCATTCTAAGATTAAATTGAATTCAACTCAGCTTGGTTTATGTCTAATTGTTGTTGATGTATAGGTCATATTGAGTTTCTAGAGCAAATGTTTGCATTTCCAGATTACAATCTTTTCCAGCTAAGGATTTTTTTAATGACTGCAAAAGCCGTGGGATCAAAACTTTGAAAGAATCACTTGTAATTGGGGTTGTAACAAGCTAGTCTGTTCATAGTGCCAAATCAAATTTTTAACAGATGGTATAAATTTGGAGCTAGATATTTTCCAATTTGCTTGCAGGTTTTATCATGAATGGTTAGAAACAAGTTTTAGACAGATCCAAGTAGTTGTGATTTTGACACAGGTTACTACATTCGATCATGAGTATACTTCAGTGGGAATATCTTCATTATCCTGCAAACCCCTTGAAGTCCACTTGTACATCCTTTCGAAAACTCACAAATTGGACGGTCCTGGCAAACTCATCATTTCAGCCTATTCCTGCCCCACTGCCTATCTTGATTCTACATTTCTCCCCTAGTTCAGTCTCTTCCCGCTTACATTTGTGACTCTTCAGCTGCTTTACATCAGTTCCAGAATTACCAGTTTTCTGGTCCTAACTGCCTCCTCTTCATCATGGATATACAATTCCTTTACATGTCCATTCCCCATCAGGATGGTCTGAAGGGTCTCCACTTCTTACTTGAAAAGAGGCCTGCACAGTATCTATCCAATACTACGCTCTTTCACCAGACTGAGCATGTTGTCACTTTGAACAACTTCTCCTTTGAGTCATCTCATTTGCTTCAAGTCAAAAGGTCTGGCACATGGATCCCAGTTATGTCTGTCTATTTGTCAGGTATGTTGAACATTCCTTGTTCCAGTCCTACTCAGGACACATTTACAACTCTTTCTCTGAATCATTGATGATGTCTTTAGTGGTCTCCTGCTCTTACCTGGAATTGTAAAAATCTTAGCAGGTTTGCTTCTAATTTTCATCCTTCTTTTGCCTTCACCTGGTCCATCTGACTCTTCTCTTGCCTTCCTTGCCTTTAATGTTTCCATCTGAGGATAGGCTGTGCATCAATATCCATCCTTTCGCACAATTACCTCAACTTCACCTCCTACAAGGAATCCATTCCTTTCTCCCAGTTTCTCCTTTTCCGTGCATCTGATAGTGTCACATTCCATTGGGCTGCTGCTGACATAAACTTCTTTATCCTTAAACAAGGATTTTCTCAACGTGGTTTCCCCCACGTGGCCTTCAGCCATCTCTGACCTATCTCCCACACTTCTGCCCTCACCCTTTCTCCTCCCCAGATCATTGGGTTCCCCTTATCCTTATGTTCAACCCCACTTGTCTCCACATTCAAAGCATTTCCGCCACCTCCAGCACCATGCCACTACAAAACATATCTCCCTCTCCCTTCTACTGTTATTATTCCACAGGTTTTGTTCCCTCCATGGTCCACTCCTCCATCACATCTAAAACTTTGTCATTCCCCCATGCCATCTTCCCATGCAATTGCAGAAGGTATAACACTTGCCCAATCACTTCCTCCTGCTTCACTGCCCAAGGCCCCAGACACACCTTCCAGGAAAAGCACCATTTTACCTGTACTTCTTTCAATCTAGTCTACTGCATTCGCTGCTCATTGTGGTCTCCTTTATACTGGCAAGACCAAACAGATTATGTGACTGCTTTGCAGAACACCTCCACTTCTAATGGCACACATGCAAGCTTGAGGAACAATACCTCATTTTCTACTTAGGCACCTTACAGCCTTGACATCTCAACATCGAAGTCCATAACTTCAGAAACTGACCATATTACAAACAACAAAGAACAAAGAAAATTACAGCATAGGGCCTTCGGCCCTTCAAGCCTGCATGACATGCTGCCCGTCACAACTAAAACCCCCCGAGGGACCGTATCCCTCTATTCCCATCCTATTCATTTATTTGTCAAGACGCCCTTTAAAAGTCACTATTGTATCTGCTTCCACTACCTCCCCCGGCAGCTAGTTCCAGGCACCCACCACTGTCTGTGTAAAAAACTTAGCTTGTACATCACCCTTAAACGTTGACCCTCGCACCTTAAACCTATGCCCCCTAGTAACTGACTTTTCCACCCCAGAAAAAAGCTTCAGACTGTCCATTCTGTCTGTGCTCTTCATAATCTTGTAGACCTTTATCAGATCGCCCCTCAACCTCCGTCATTCCAGTGAGAACAACCCAAGTTTCTCCAACGTCTCCTCATAGCTAATGCCCTCCATACTAGGCAACATCCTGGTAAATCTTTTCTGTACCCTCTCCAAAGCTGCACATCCTTCTGGTAGTGTGGGGACAAGAATTGAACACAATATACCAAATGCGGCCTAACTAAGGTTCTATAAAGCCGCCAATTTTTAAACTCAATGCCCCAACCGATGAAGGCAAACATGCCATATGCCTTGTTGACGACCTTCTCCACCTGCCTTGCCACTTTCAGTGACCTGTGTACCCAGATCCCTCTGCCTATTACGTCTGTTCTCTCTCTCTCTCTCTCTCTTTCCCCCATCACCTACCTTCAAAATATGCTCAATATTCTAGAAATCCTTTGTTTTAAAATAGTTTATTTCTCATTTTGGTCCACAAATAAAAACAGAAAAATAAAAAGACACAGCTTTTACAAATTATATAGTTGAAGATAGTTAAGAGCATAGAGCATAGAATCCCTACAGTGTGGAAACAGGCCGTTCGGCCCAACAGGTCCACACCGCCCCTCCGAAGAGCATCCCACCCAGACCATTCTCTTAACCCTGCATTTCCCATGTCTAACACACCTAATCTATGCATCCCTGAACACTACGGGCAATTTAGCATGGCCAATCCACCTAGACTGCACATCTTTGGAGTGTGGGAGGAAACAGGAGCACCTGGAGGAAACCCATGCAGACACGGGGAGAATGTGCAAACTCCACACAGACAGTCGCCTGAGGCTGGAATCAAACCTGGTTCCCTGGCATTGTGAGGCAGCAGTGCTAACCACTGAGACACCATGCCGCCCAGTTAAATATAGTGATTTTGCTTCAAAAAGATATTACAGGTTTTTTTCCCTTAAGTAAAGTCTGCAATAGACACTTAGACCTTCAAATTATTTCATCTCCACATGGATACTGAAGTCTTCCAATTGTGGATACAGAATGAGTTGGCATGGTAGATTTAAGGGCAAGGGGTGATGGGTTGGCATTGAAGCTATAAAGGTCCATGATGTGGGTCAAGGGGAATAAGTTGGCTTGAAGGACATGAGGCGTCATTGGGTGGGCAACAGGACATAGAATGGCATGGAGGGTATGAGGGGTTTACAGGGGCAAACAGGACATGAGGTGGAATTGGTTGGCATGGAGTGTATCAGAGCAAAGGGAAAGTGTGGGTTGGAGGAGATTTTCTTATTTTCTACTTTTACTAAAAAAATTCACCACAATGCCAGGGCACTGAAGCAGCCATTCCAACCAGCCCACATCCAAAGTATTCCAGAGTCACACAACCTGACTTCCTTGGAAATCATAAACCCAGCCAATAAGGGATGAAAGTAGCCTTATTTCATTTCACATAACTGAAAGAATAAGACAACAATAAACATCACAGTTTTCTGGCAACATCCACCACAAGATTTTGGTGAACAGGAAAAATTGCTGCAGTAATTGTTTGCATTCTTAAGATTTGGACATCACAGACAAGACTGGAATTCATTATTCACCCATGACTTGACTGAGAGGCTTTCTCGAGTCTAGAATGAGAGATAAATGTATGTGCAAGAGAGGGAAAGAGTGTGAACTCATTGAGTGAGCTGAACACACACCCTTTCCCTCCTCCCATCCTAAAAGCCAATCCACAAAGGGTGGCATGGTTGCTCAGTGATTAGCACTGCTGCTTCACAGTACCGGGGGCTCGGGTTCAATTCTGTCTGCGTGGAGATTGCAAATTCTCACCGTGTCTGCATGGGTTTCCTTTGGCTGCTCTGGTTTCCTCCCAAGTCCAAAGATGTGTGCAGGCTAGATGGAATAGACATGGGAAATGCAGGGTTACAGGGATAGGTCTTTGGAGGGTCAGGATGGGCTGAATGGCCTACTTTCACACTACAGGGATTCTATGAAGGCAGGTTGAAAGGCAACTTGCACCCAGCTCCCACTTCCTTATGAAGTCTGTAGAGGCCAGCTGAAAGCACCAGAAACAAAGCAATGACAGTTTACTTCAACCCAACTCCTTAGCTTAGCCTCAGTCTCCTGAGTGATTAGCACTTGGGCCTAGTCTGCCTCTCTGTAGCTCAAAAAGGTTAAATAATTCATTAGAGATAGTAGGAACTGCCAATGCTGGAGTCTGATGTAACAAGGTGTGGAGCTGGAGGAACACAGCAGGCCAGGCAGTATCAGAGTAGCAGGAAAGCTGACGTCTTGGGTCTGAACCCTTCTTCAGAAATGGGGGCGGGGAAGGGGGCTCTGAAATAAATAGAGAGAGGGGGGGCAGTGATAGAAAGTGGATAGTGGAGCAGATAGGTGGGAGAGAAGTTGGACAGGTCAAGGAGGCGGGGATTAAGCTAGTTAAGGTGAGTGGAAGTGGGGGTGGAGGGTGGTCAGTGAGGTGGGAGGAGCAGTTTAGCTGGGAGAGAAGACGGACAGTTCAAGGAGGTGGGAATGAGAGAGGTGGGGGGTAGTAGGAACTGCAGATGCTGGAGAATCCGAGACAACAAGGTGCAGGGCTGGATGAACACAGCAGGCCAAGCAGCATCATAGGAGCAGAGAGGCTGACGTTTCGGGCCTAGACCCTTCATCAGAAAAAGCTCCTATGATGCTGCTTGGCCCCTTTTTCTGATGAAGGGTCTAGGCCCGAAACGTCAGCCTCTCTGC
>NC_063340.1:26777547-26779502 GCF_021869965.1 Rhincodon typus | reverse complement strand
ATGAAGGGTCTAGGCCCGAAACGTCAGCCTCTCTGCTCCTATGAGCTTTTTCTGATGAAGGGTCTAGGCCCGAAATGTCAGCCTCTCTGCTCCTATGATGCTGCTTGGCCCTTTTTCTGATGAAGGGTCTAGGCCCGAAACGTCAGCCTCTCTGCTCCTATGATGCTGCTTGGCCCCTTTTTCTGATGAAGGGTCTAGGCCCGAAACGTCAGCCTCTCTGCTCCTATGATGCTGCTTGGCCTGCTGTGTTCATCCAGCCCTGCACCTTGTTGTCTGGGAATGAGAGAGGTGTCTGGTCTTGGGATGAGGTCGGGTGTGGGGAGATTTTGAAGCTATAATTCATAATTCATTAATCGTTAAATTCATTAAATAATTCATTAGCTCTGCTGCTTCACACTTTTTTAATGGTCATTTTATTAATTACTTTTATCTATGAAGTATTAATTACATTATTATTAATTTTATTAATTTAAGTCATCAATTCATTGCTTTGGAATCATTTATGTTCAGAAATGTGTTTACTGTTGTACAGAATGTCATCTTTCTGAAATTTGCGCACAGCCCTTTAAACAATATGGTTGAGTAGCCCTGTTCAAGACCAACACTGCCGGCTGTTAAGCATCAACTTTGCTGGAGGCATGTAAATAAAAAATTAGTTAAAACTCTCTATTTATACCAAACATCCCATCTGAAAGTCAGTACCTCAAACTTCTTCAGTACTGTTCTCGAGGGTTTGCCTAGATTTTCTTTTCCTTTGTTCTTTCATAGGATATTGGTGTTACTGGGTAGACTAGCATTATTGTCCATCCCTAATTGTCCAGAGGCCAGTTATGAGTCAACTATATTGCTGTGGGTCTGGAGCCACATATAGGCCAGACAGGTAAGGATGACAGATTTAAACTTTTGTGATAATTGACAAGGTTTACATAGTCACCATTAAAGTAGCTTTTTTCAAATTCCAGCTTTTTTTCTTAACTAAACTCAACCTATCAGGGTTTTTCAAATTTCTCCTGCCTTCATCTGCCCCAAGCTGACTAGGATTCAACAAGGAGGTAGTCCATGTTTACAATTAGAATATCCTCTATTGTCACGCGTACTCAAATACAGAAGTATAGAAGAAGTTTACAACATCCATGCTCATGATGCCATCTTAGATACAAAGTATGTAGGTACAACTTTTAGATACAAAAAGAGGAATAAAAAAGAAAAGTTGCATTACTTACAGTGATTCACAGTACAAGTTAGAAATAAGACATAGTTAAAAGGATAAATGTTACACACACATCATCATTACTGTGCAGTAGCTCAGCGCATGGGGCTTTCACATGGGATCCAACCAGGCTTGAAAGCCACTTATGGCCTGCACCAGACTCCAGTCCAACAACAGTCCCTGCTCCACTCCGTGCCTCTAGCCTGCTATGCTTTGGCTCTTAGCTGCTCCAGGCCTCCAGCCTGCCCCACCTCACCCTGCCCCAGCATCCAGACGCTCTGAACCTCCAGCCCACCCCACCCCAGCCTTCAGCCACTCCGGACCTCCAGCCCACACCAACTCAGCCTCCAGCCATTTTCTCGTCCCTTGCAGACAAATTGACCAGCCCCAAGCTGAAGAGCCAGCACACTGCCTACTCCGCCACCACTATCTTGAGGTATCAGCTTCTGCATCCTGACCTGATGACACACACCAGGAGGAAATCAATGGTCAACAGTCATCATTCATCTTTTACACTTTTAGGAGGGATTGGAAGAGATTCCCACCATGTTCCATAGTGGAAACAGCACATGTTAAACAAAGGGACTTCATTCTCTCTTCATTCAGGAGTGACAAATAGGTCGGAGATAGTAGGAACTGCAGATGCTGGTGAATCCGAGACAACAGGGTGCAGGGCTGGATGAACACAGCAGGCCAAGCAGCATCATAGGAGCAGAGAGGCTGATGTTTCGGGCCTAGACCCTTC
>NC_063340.1:26763525-26777147 GCF_021869965.1 Rhincodon typus | reverse complement strand
GTTTTTTTCTGATGAAGGGTCTAGGCCCGAAACGTCAGCCTCTCTGCTCCTATGATGCTGCTTGGCCTGCTGTGTTCATCCAGCCCTGCACCTTGTGACAAATAGGTAATTGGTTTCATTAAGAGATCAGGTTTCCCAATGGCGCAAGGTGAAATTTCCTGCATGGTGTGGTTCTGCGGGACCTCAACCCTATCCCCACCCAACCCCATATTAATTCTGAGAGATATAGGAACCATATAGCTCTCTGCTTGCAGTTGGTTTGTGACCACATCAAGTCTTCCATCTTGCTGAAGGCCTTTTATTCTGGCAAGAGCTATGATGCATTCTAATTGACATTTATCAACTTTTTCGGCCATCCCTAATGAAACAAAGACGATCCCTTCATAGACCCGAAGACTCCATTTACCAACCCACCACATGAGCAGTACAGACTTTGAGGGAGAGACAGCGACTTAGTCAGAAGATTATTGAGGAGCACTACAATGTAATCCAGAATAGACCCTTTGAGCTTGTATCCTTCACAATCACGCAATTTTAAGAGTGTAATAATTATCTCCAGAGATTTTGTTTTTCTGAAAAAGGGTCACTGGACCTGAAACATTAACTCTCATTTCTCTCCACAGATGTTGCCAGGCCTGCTGAGATTTCCCAGCAAATTCTGTTTTTGTTTTTATGTCCAAAGATTTGGAGGCCATCTTGGAAGCAGAGATGGGAGGAGGCTCTTAGAGAGCAAATGGAGACATAGCTTTCCATTAAACCAACTTCCCCTGACAAATCCAACCAAATTAGCAAATCCAACTGCCTGCAAGCCAGTGACTTAGTAGGGCTGCCACCAATAGCTTGGGTTCTTAATGACTTAACTTTGGACTCTATCATCACAATTTTGGTGTCAGCAATCTGAGCTAGTTGAGGGACAACAGCAAGGGAACTGGTAGAACAGCAATGGTGGAAGTGCAAAATACTGAAAGAGGACTGCTGATCCCCCACAGTGCCACTGCAGTTGGAGAGCACTTCAGGAATTGTAGTAATCTGTTGGAAAATGTCTTGACGGACAATCTCCAGAACCACTTTCAGTGCTGGAATTTATGGCAATAATGGCAGTAGTCTGAGTCTACATTACAATAAATTAGGCTTGAAGGCAACATGAATAGGAATAATGCGCTGAGTAACTCACCTCCTGACTCCTCAAAGCCTGTCCACCATCTACAAGGTACAAGTCAGGAGTGTGATGGAATTCTCCCCACTTGCCTGTATGAGTGCAGCCCCAACAACACTCAAGAAGCTTGACACCATGCAGGACAAAGCAGCCCACTTAATTTGCATTACATCCACAAGCATCCACTCCCTCCACCACCGACGCTCAGTAGCAGCGGTGTGTACTATCTACAAGATGCACTGCAGAAATTCACCAAAGATCCTCAAACAGCACCTTCCAAACCCACAACCACTCCCATCTAGAAGGACAAGGACATCAGATGTATGAGAACACACCACCTTCAAATTCCCCTCCAAGCCACTCACCATCCTGACTTGGAAGTATATCGCTGTTGCTTCACTGTCACTGGGTCAAAATCCTGGAATTTCCTTCCTGATGGTACTGTGGGTCAGCGCACAGCAGGTGGACCGCAGCAATTCAAGAAGGCAGCTCACCCCTACCTTCTCAAGGGCAACTAGAGATGGGCAATAAATGCTGGCCAGCCAGCTATGCCTAAAGTTGAAGCTCAAACAGTGGTATCCAAATGCTCCATCATGGTTAGATGTGCTAGTACTGTCATAGGATTGGCCACCACCATGTTCACATTAGAAGGAGGTCTTTTTGTGATAGCATCCCAAAATTAGGATGAAAAGCTCAAGGTTCAAGTCGTACTCAGGACTTGATGGCCATGGTGGATGTTCCACATTGACATCAACATTTTGATATATCAATCTATTGAACCATTCCAGTTGATCTGTGCTAGGTGGTAAGAGTACGAAGGTTTCCTGATGAGACATGTTAGGCTACTTAATAAGAACCCACGGTTTTATAGGTGATGCATCAGAATGGAGAGTGGTTCAACTAAATAATAGAAGACAGGGCTGGAATACAGGGGGCATTTTCACAATGACAATCTGTACCTAATGGAGTTCCACAGGGATTAATACTGGGAAAAAAATTATTCATAATATATATTAATGACTTGGAAATACACTATAACAAAGTTTGCAGAATGTGCAAAAATAGGTGAAAAGGCAAGCAGTGAGAAGACTCAGTTCACAGGGGGATATAAACAGGTTACGCAAGTGAGCCAAAACTTGGCAGATGGAATCTAATATGAAAATGAGGTTATGCTCTTTGGTAGGAAGATTAAAGGAGCTGAATATTATTTGAACAGTGTTATAGTACAGAAAACTACAACACAGGGATTTGGGTGTCATTGTGCGTAAATGACCAAAAACCGGTATCGAAGTTTAGCAGGTAACAGTAAAGATAAAGAGCATGTTGGCCATTATTCCAAAGGGAATGGAGTATAAAAATAGAGATATCTTGCTAAAATTACAAATGGCATTACACATTCTAGAGATAGAATTCTGTGAATAGTAAGGAAAGGTTACAGGTACTGAGGGCAACCTAGTGAAGTTTCACTGGTCTGATCCCAGGTATAGAGGGTCTGTCTCATAAAACTATAAGAAATAGGAACTGAATCAGACTGTTCAACCCCTCAAGCCTGCTCTGCTATTCAATTGGATCATGGCAGATCCATCATTCCTTACATCCACTTTCTTGCATTTTCCCTGTAACCTTCGATTTCCATATTAATCAATAATTCATCTATCTCTGTCTTAAATATACCCAAGGACTCTGCCCCCACTGCTGTCTACGGCAAGGAGTTTCAAAGACTGAACCCCTCTGAGAGAAGAAATTCCTCCTCATCTGTGTTAAATTGGCACCCCTTTTATTGAAACTATCACTCTGGTCTTAGATTCTCCTGTGAGGGGAAAGATTTCAGTATTTACTCTGTCAAATATATCATGTGAAGAGAGGTTGAGTCAGTCTAGCTTGTATTCAGTATGGTTTAGGAGAATGAAAGGCTACCTTATTGAAACATACAAGATTCTTAAAGGACTTGAAAAATTAGATGTAGGAAGGTTGTTTACCCTTGTGGGACAGTCAAGAACCAAAAGGCATAATCTCAGAATAAGGGGTTGCACATTTATGTTAGATGAGGTATTCCTTCTCTCACAGCGTAATGAATCTATGGAATTCTACACAGTAGAGGCTGGTTTGTTAAGTATATTTAAGGCTTAAATACATTTTTAATCATGAAGGGAATCTGGGTTATGAGGATAAGGCAAGAAAATGGAACTGAAAATGATCAAATCAGCCATGACTCATTGAAAAGCAAAGCAGACTCTGGTTGAATGGCCTACGTCAGCTCCTGCATCAAATGACAGAACTGTAGTAGCTGTGGCATAACAGTATTCCCAATGTGAAATCACTCTGCAGGCAGTTTTTTTTTGTGCCATGAGCAAGCATCAACTTCATTCTGAGGGACTGATGCAAACATATACAAAAAACATACATTTCCACAGTGGAAAAGATGATGTCCAGATTTTATGTAATTACTTCTGCCAAATGGGAACAAGAATCTTCCATCTTCCTTGACAGTATCAGGAGGCTGTCTGGCAGATCTGCCAATGCATTCTGTTGGACAAGTCCATTGGCCGTCATTGGAAAGCTGACTCAACAAAGTTCGCATTTAGCAGTTCGCCGTTGGCAGAATTCCTGGGACCTCGCGATAGTGGGACCTGGCAAATAAGTAACCGTCTTAGCCCAGGCTGGTTACAGCTCACCTGTGTCTGGTGACTACCACGTGCAGATCCTAACTTTTGACTGAAATATGTGGCAGCATCTATGGTTGGAATTAGAATCAAACGACTGTGCCTGCTCACCACTCAAATGTATTGCTCGCCGTCTTTTTCCAAACTGTGTTTCAGCTGCCCCAGCTACAGTTTTTAGGCATTTTAAAGCATAAAAGTAAAAGCAGGGCGGTGGAGATGTGGAGAAGCAACAAGTCTGGGGGGGTCACACTATCTGCAGCTACCACTTTCTCTGTCGTCATAGGATACAAGATAGTATGGAGTTGGAATGGGATGTAAAGCATCACTTACTATCTTTCTCTATGCCCTTTACTATACCAGATGACATAGGCACTGTTTTTAGTGACCCATGATTTCTTCAAGGAACCTCAAGAGAAAACGTCATGCCACCTCCCTCCCATTGGTTCTTATGTTTCTCTCCTGTTATTGATGACCTTGTCCTGTAATAGGGCAGAATGTCACTGTTTTTGTACTCTGAAATATCTTCCATAGCTGAATAGTTAGAGGAGTGTGGCATCAGTGAAATCTGGTATCGTGGGAACATTTTTGAGGGTGGGATGGAGGTAATTGCCTGTTAAGCATGTATCATATTTGTTCATGAATGCTGCTGGATGGTTAATGGTGCAGTGGGTAGGAGATGTCATTTGATGATGCATTCCCTGACCAGATTATTAAACATTCTGAAGCACTGGTTCCAGGCCTAGAGGCTAGATTCCAGGCATTCACCACCCTTTCCATGTACTGTGACTTATTTTTGAGGCTTCTGCATGAAAGCCTCTAGGAGTCCATGGAAATGTGTCCTCTCCCCTGGACGATGTCTAGCTGTGTTGATGCTTCAACACAGCGGCATTAAATCTTGAAGATTGCCACGTGCATCTTTTCTTTTTATCTTATACAATTCAAAATCATTCCAGTTCTTGCTTCTTCCCTTTTAAGAGAAGTGAAGGTCAGCTGCAACATGAGGATGGATTGTAAAGATACTCTCCACATCCTATTCCCCATCCTTTCACTTTTTTGTTTGAAACAGAATATTTATAAAATGAAGTGCACAACGTGACCACTGCCATGCTGTGCACCCTCAGACCCGTGTCCCATTTTACCAGGTGGTGGAGGTGTCAGATACTCTGTAAGGTGTTAGGTGAACTTGACCCTATTCCACACAAGAATTAGAAGCAATGGTAGATAATTTGGCAGCTCAAGACTATTCCGTCATGTAATAAGATCATGATTAATCTGATTGTGGCCTCAACTTTACTTTTCTATTCATCCTCCATAACTCTAGACTCTCTAATTCCACCTTAAATTGACTCAGCCTCTACTATTCCCTGGATACGAGAAGTCCACAGACCAGTGACCCTCTGAAGGAATATGTTTCTTCTCATCTTTGCCTTAAATGGAAGAGCCCTCATTTTTAAACTCTTTCCCCTAGTTCCGGACTCCCCCGTGAGTGGAAAAATGCTCTCAGCCTCTGCCCTCTAAAAGTCCCTCCAGATCTTAAATATTTCAATAAGATCACCTTTCATTCTTCTAAAGGCCCAACGTTTTCAACCTTTCCTCAGAAGATAACCTCTTCGCCACAGGAATCAATCAAGTGAACCTTTTCAGAGATGCTTCTAATGCAAATCAATGCTTCCTCAATTAAGAAGACCAAAACTGTAAATAGTATTCCACATGTGGTCCCAGCACGGCCACAGCAACACTTTCCAACTTTTTTCAGATGTGTTATGACACATGTCTGGAGCAGGTCGGAGTTGAACCCAAGCCTCCAGGTTAAATGTTAGGGCCACTATTATTGCACCACAAGCTAATTAATTTCTTTAATTGTGTACTTGCAATAAATGTCAACATTCCATTTTCTCCACCATGACTTGCTATACCCAGGTACTAGTTTTCTGTGTTTTATGTGTCAGGATGTCAAGATTCCTCTGCACCAAAGAAGTATCTCTCTCCATTCAAATAATACTCAGCTTTTCCATTCTTCCTGCCAAAGTGAACAAGTTTACATTTTCCCATGTTACATGCAATGAGCCAAACTTTTACCCTCTCATTAAATCTAATTCCCTTTTCAGATTGCTAAATTAGATAAGAGTATGTCATGTTGGGAACAAAGTACTGGCATGCATAGAGGATTAGTTGCATGGCAGATAGCAGAGAATAGAGAAAAAGGGACATTTTCTCAGAATGGCAGCCAGTGACTAGTGGAGTTCCATAGAGGTCCGTGTTGGGACCACAAATATTCGTGTTATACATTAAGGAACTGAAGGAAACTGCTAAGGTTGCAGATGATACAACGGTTGGTGGAGTGGTATGTAGTGTGGAAATAAGGAGGCTGCAGAAGGACTTGGTAGACAGGCTAGGAGAGTGGGCAAAGAAGTGATAGATGGAATACAGTGTGGGAAAGTGAGGTTAGGCACTATGATAGGAAAGGTAGAGGCATAGACTATTTGCTAAACAGGGAAAGGCTTTGGAACTCTGAATCAGAAAGGGACTTTGAAGTCCTAGTTCAGGATTCTGTTAAGGTTAACATGCAGCTTCAGTTGGCGGCTAAGAAGGCAAATGCAATATTAGCATTCATTTTAAGAGGGCTAGAATACAAGAGTAGAAACGTACTGCTGAGGGTGTATAAAGCTCTGGTCAGACCACATTTGGAATATTGTGATCAGTTTTGGGCCACGTATCTAAGGAAGGGTGTGTTTGAATTGGAGGGGATTCAGAGGAGGTTTACAAGAAAGATCCCTGGGATGAAGGCCTTCTCATATGAGGAGTGATTGAGGACTCTGGATCTGTACTCGATGGAGTTTAGAAGGATGGAGAGTGGCGGATCTGAATGAAACTTACAGAATATTGAGAGGCCTGGGTAGAGTGGACATGGAGAAGCTGTTTCCACTAGTAGGAGAGACTAGGACCTGAGGGCATAGAAGTTCAAAGTGAAGGAAGGGAACACCATTTAGAACTGAGAGGAGGATGAATTTCCTCAACTACAAGATAGTTAATCTGTAAAACTCATTGCTGCATAAGGCTGTGGAGGTCAAGTTATTTAAGTATTTAAGATAGGTTCTTGATTGATAAGGGGATTAAGGGTTAAAGGGAGAATAGGGTTGAGAAACAGATTAATCATGATCAAATGTGGAACAGACTTGTTGGGCTGAATGGCCTAATTCTGCTCCAATGTCATATGGTGTTATGATAGCTTATGCCCTCTTGATAACTTACTTTCCCGCATATCTCTGTGGTATTGGCAAATTTAGCAATCATGTATTCAGTCCTTTCATTTAAATCATTGATATATTGATGTGGATTGTAAATAGTTGAGCCCCAGAACTGAATCCAGTGGCATTCAGCTGCTTAAATTTTGCCAGCCCAAAATCATTTATTTATCCCTATTTCCTTCCTGTTAGCAAAATCCTATGCTATTATGTTAACACTTATTCCATGACCTCTTATTTTATGTAGTTACCTTTGTGGCAATTTAAACAGATTTCTCTTTATGTATGCTGGGGCTATTTTCTCTGGAGCACGGCTAGGATAAATAGACAAGGTCTTTTCCCTGAGGTGAGGGAGTTCAAAACTAGAGGGCATAGGTTTAAGGTAAGAGGGGAAAGATTTAAAAGGGACCTAAGAGACAACTTTTTCAATAGTGGGTGGTGCATATATGGAATGAGCTGCCAGAGGAAGTGGTAAAGGCTGGTAAAATTACAAATTTAAAAGACAGCTGGATGGGCCTATGAGTAGGAAGGGATTAGAGGCATATGGGACTAGATTTATTAGGGATATCTGGACAGCATGGGTGAGTTGGACTGAAGGGTCTGTTTCCATGCTGTACATCTCTAAGACTCTATACTAGTTTTAGATCAATACTTCTCACTCTCAAACCGACTGTAAAATTCTAACTTTGTATGATTACTGTTGCCTAGAGGCTCCTTCACAAAGAAGCTATTAATCAATCCTGTTATATTGCCGGTTCTGAAATAGCCTGCTTGCCAATTGTTTTTAATACATCTTAATACCAATGTCCTGAATGCATTCTATGAGCATATCATTCAAGTTATCTTTGCCAATTGATTTTCTAAACTTTATGAAGATTAAAATCACCTGTGATTATTAAATGTCTTTCTTACAAAACCCCATTACTTCTTCCAGTTTTCTTTGTCGTGAAGTGTAGCTTCTATTAGCAGGCCTATATACTTCTTATATTTGCTATTTCTTATTTTTTATTGACCAATTAAGTTCTTCATATTGACTCCATTGCTGTTGTAAAACCTTTAGTCCAGCAGCTTTCACTCGCCTCTAGCGAGATCAAGGACGGTCTTCTTTTGCAGGCTCCCTGTATTTATCAGAGACTGCTCTCCACCAAATCCTAGGTCCTACGCCTTCTTTTAAATCTCCTCTCCTGGCTTCTCAAAGCCAGTCTATACCCTCCTCACCATTCTTAATTGGGTGTGCCAGTGAGGTCCTGTCAATACCATAGACATACATTTCTGTCTAATCCCAAGAATCTCCTTTCCAGGCACTGCCTATAGTGCCAGGAGCAGCAACTGCGTGAACCTGGGCTGCTGGGACTACAGAGATGTGGTCAATCTAATTCACCGACCACTGGCCAAGGTAGAACTTCCTCCCCAGCTGAGGACAGAAGTCTGATTCTTAGCCAATTAATGTTTCTCCAAATATAAAATGTCTGTGTGCAACCTGCTTTTTGGTGGGCAGGATTTCAACGGACTTTTCAGAGTAAGAGATGTGGTGACTTCCATGCCCAGCAAAATCTAGTCCATGTTGTTCATCCTTCTGTATTACAAGGTGACCAGCATAGCAAATAATGCCCAACTCCATGCTACAATGTACAAAATTTATATGGTGTTTCCTCTATTCTTCAGCCAAAAAAAAAGTACTGTTGCGTTTTTAGCTCTATGCTTGTTTAAAACCTCCTTCTGACACAATGTTACTATTTACAAATATTCACTTTATTTGTTTTTAACCATTAATCTATTCACAGGGAGAATGTAATCATAGAACTACCCAGCAAATGGGTTTGAGATAATTGTACAATTAGATTGACAAGTTAATGACTTACTCCAAAGCCAGCAATTAATAACTGTACTAACAACATCCTGTATAGCAGATATTTTCTCTTACTTATGAGACATGTAACCCCTTTCCCCCCAAATCTTTTCTGATGAAAACTGACCAGAAAATTCTTTAAAAGCCCATAGATTGTGTAAAAGAAAAATGGAAGATTGAAAGAAATAAGAACAATTTCACATGTTGCGAAAGATGAGGAAACAATCAGTACAAATACCTTTTTATTCTAATGCAGTAAGGGAAAAATGAAATTATGTAGGATAGTGTACCTAAGCTCAGGAAAACCAAAAACCAAAATGCAGAGAACTTGAGCTCCATCATCATTCATAAAATTGAAAAGGAAAGGGATGATTGCCACAAAGAGGTTAAAAGCAAGAGAAATAATATGAGAAGTAAAATGAAAAGAGCTTGAAGTTCAAGCAACTGTTGAAAGTTGTACGTGAGCTGCAAGCCAAGCAGTGTGATTATCATGGAACAAAAGCTAACTGAAGAACAATGGTGGATGGTACAGATGAAAAGCTGTAACACCCTCCAGCCAAGCTGACACTTTAAAACAAAAGTTTCTCTGGAGATTTGTGATTCTCTGCAGTTTAATAATTATTGCATCACTTTGAGGCTATATTTTATGCATATTAAATAGCAGTGTATTGGCAGGCCCAGCTGTACTAAGTTCCCAGTCTGAGTGATCCACAGCCATGGTTTCATGCATTACCAGGGCTCAGTTTCTTTCATGCCCACTTCTTGAGATTTTTCAAGGTCTTTTTTTTGGTTTTCAGGGTATCTTTTGGGGGTTCACCAATTCCTTCAGTTGTGCAATCCCTTAGCAATAATACCATCTGTATTTGTGTTGACAGCTGAGAAACTTAGAATCCCAAAACAGCAGAATTCAGAATGCATCAATATCCCCAATAATCATCACCATCCCATTAAATCCAACATACAATACATAAAGAAAACATTAATTTCTTGGATATGACATTTAAATTGGCACCATACAACAGAACTAGGTTACCAACAAATTATTTTTTAGAAGTAACTGACGTACTTGTATATGTAAAAAGCCATCATTCTAAGCATGCTTTCCACAGACTTTTGAGGTCATAGCTAAACCATTGCATGTTTGTATCTAACACAGCCATTGTACTTCTAGCAATCATAATATGCATGTTACTTCAAGATGTGATAACACCTAAATGCAAAACCTCAGGAAATCAAACTATTCAGTATTAAATTACAGAATTGACATTGCGTTCATACAATAGTATCCACTACGTTTCCATCCTATTCCCACCCACCGCCCAACATAGGAGCTCCTGAGCGCATACAGTTTTAATCTAGAGACCCCATATAAAAGAATGCAAGGAATTGGTTACAAAGAATTCGTTACTTCAGTTTTCCTGCTCTTAGATATTTTAAAGTATTGAAAATTCCTTGAATTCTCTTTCACCAGATTCCACCATTTGCAGCTCTTCACTGCCCCTTTGCAAATCCTCTCTCGACTTTATACACCGTCACACCCCATTTGCAGCTTGTCTCTTCCCCAACAGTTCCTCCTGGCCCTCCTGTGTAAAGACCATGTCTTTTTATTTTTCTGTGGTTTTGGTTATGGGCTGAAATGAGAAAATTGCTGTTTTAAAAACTAAGAATTATTAAAGGATTGTTTCACTTTTTAGAAGTAAGTAACCTGACACTCATTACTGCTGAACAAACAATTGTGTAAATAGCACTTATAGTGGAAGCCTAGTTATGTGCTGGAACTAGGGCACTGTGCACAAATAGATATTTGGTTGGCAACGTGTAGCTGAATGGTCTGTGGTGGCAATTATTGATGATAAAAGACTCCTGCCTGCCAATAACTATGATTAGCTTCCAGGTAGTTGAACAGCTTAGGATTATGAATTTTTTTGGAGAATCCATCGGATTTCCTTGAGGTCAGGAGCTGTCTCCTTTCTCTGCAGTAAAAACTTTTTTGTAATTTTTTCTTATCAATGCCTTCTGTTATTAATATAAGTGCATATGGTGACTTAAGCAATTTTTTCACTTTTTTTGTAAACATTAAAAGCGACAATAAATGACTATTCTATTCAATACAAGCCTGAAGAAAGCCAGTTTATTTTTTCCCTTGACTGCTGCTGTAAGTTGTGTCTCTTGACCAGTGAACCGGAGACTTTCTAAGTGTGAACTGCCACTCTCTACCTTGCAGATGAGTGAAAACGTTTGGAGAAGGAGCAGCACAACCAGACAAGCCAAAAGGACCATCTTGGTAAACGCCATGAACAGGCACCACTTCCCAGTCATCTATCACATCCATGTTGTATTATTCCGTCTGTGTCAATCTGCACGTGTGTAGTGGTGGTTGTAATGGTGGGGTTAGTGTTTTAACTTGTAATAGTTACATGTTGACAGTTCATTACTATTTATCTGTTGTTAGAATCTATTTACTACGTCCACTTAATAGTAACTCTTGTTTAATACAGAAATCTCGTCAGTGCTTTCTGTCAATCTTGGTCTAAAAGATGGGTAAATTAGGGAATTTTGTATCAATTATAAAATCTTAAACTGGTGGGCCTTGATTTTCCAGTGTTCTGCCCCAATGAGGCATAACACCATGCAGCTCCTCTCTCACTCCACTGCATCTGCTATTTACCCTTTCCCCCTGCCCTGCAGCACACAGTAATCACAATTATTAGTCATTATCTAACTGGTGCATTCCTCATAACAATAACTCTCCAAATCAGAGTCCATTTGCCAATCAATCAGCAATCTCGCCTAATACAGTGTAAATGCTAGTCCCATTCACATAGATATTCTTGGAAACGCAGACAAAAAGCTTCAATAAAATATGTTTGTTTCAGCTATATAAAAGGTGATGGAGTGGATAGTGGGAGTTTTAGTTAAAGCTTGTAATAAGTTTTATGTCATGCTTTTGAGTACAACATCAACAAATTTTGAGTGTCAACAAGTTGGGCTCTTCTGGCACAATGATGGTTGTGTCCATACTTCTGGCCCAGAAGAACAGGGATCTAGTCCCACTTGACCTATACCATGTGTGAATTAATTGGTTAAAAAGATCTACATCAGCAATTTGTCCCTACCTCTGGACTAGAAGGCCCCAGTTCAATTCCCATCTAGCCCAGAGACATATCACAGACAATGCTGGAGAAACTTAACAGGTCTGGCAGCATCTGTGGAGAGAGAAACTGAGTGAGTTAATATTTTAAACCTGGTGTGACTCTTCTTCAAACTGGAGTTTCTAAAATAGAGTTATACTAGACTCAAAATGGTAACTGTTTCTCTCTTCATAGATGCTATTAGGCCTGCTGAGTTTCATGTTGATTAAAAATAACTACATTAACAAGTTGGATTTATAAAGTGCCTTTAACATAATAAAATGTTCTGAGGTACTTCACAGAAAAATTATAAAGCAAAATCAGGACACTGAGTTCCATAATGTGGAATTAGGCGGATGGCCAAAGCGTAATCGAAGAGCCTTCAAAATTGTTGTAAAAGAGAAAAGAGAACTTCAAAGGCAGCCAGGCTTAGAGAGGAAATTTCAGATTTCAATCTGGGGAAGTTGAAGTCACTGCCACCGATTAAAATTAGATGATGAAGAGGTCAGATTTATGAGTATAGATAAATTAGAGGGTTATGGGATTGAGGGAAAGAAAGATGGGGAGGAATGAGGCTATGGAGGAATTTGAAAACAGGATGATGATCTTAAATTAAGGTATTGTTCAACTGAAAACCTGTATAAGTCAGCTAGGTCAGAAGGATGATAAGTATACAAAATTTGATGTGACTATGGACTTGGGAAGCAGAATAAATTATTTACTAAGAACAGTTTCTGTTGAAAATCTATCCAACAGACTTTGGCTTTTTTTGAATGGAAAACATGAAAAATCAGGGTAGGTGAAAAGGAATTTGGAAAGTGAGGAGGTACGTTCAGTTGCACAGTTCACATTGGAACAATCAACATTTGTAAGAACAGGGAGGAAGTCCTGCTGAAATAGCATCAGGCTCCAAATTGAAAAGAACCCAAATAGCAATAATCCTCGGACAAGAGGTCATTGGACTTGAAACATTAGCTGCTTTTTTCTCTCTGCAGAAGCTGCCAGATCTGCCACGTTTCTCCAGCACTTTGTTTTGATTTCAGATATTCAGTATCCGCAGTTCTTTGTTTTATTTTTATCTGACTACATTAATCCTATTTCTTCAGCTTTTAGCTTATAGCCGTGAGGCTTTGCAACTATGTTTTGAGTTTCTGACTCAGCCACTCTTTCAGGCATTGAGTACTTTAATGAAAATATTAATGTTCACTCCCCTGTTAGCCTTCTAAATCCTTTTTAAGTCTATAACCTAGTTATTGACCTCTCTACTAATGGAAAATGTACTTTCCTATCTGTCCAGTGTATGCCCCTCAATCTTTTACAGGTGTGTCAGGTTTCCACTCAACCTTTACTGCTCCAGGTAAAACAACTCCAGCTTATCCAACCTTTCCCCACAGCTCAGACCTTCTAGCCCAGGCAGTATCCTGGTAAAAGAGATAACAAGGTGTAGAGCTGGATAAACACAGCAGGCCAAGCAGCATCAGAGGAGCAGGAAGGATGACGTTTCGGGCCTAGACCCTTCTTCAGAAAGGGTTTTCTGAAGAAGGGTCCAGACCCAAAACTTCAGCCTTCCTGCTCCTC
>NC_063340.1:26748167-26763125 GCF_021869965.1 Rhincodon typus | reverse complement strand
GGGCCCGAAACATCAGCCTTCCTGCTCCTCTGATGCTGCTTGGCCTGCTATGTTCATCCAGATCTACACCTTGTTATCTCAGATTCTCCAGCATCTGCAGTTCCTACTATCTCTCTCAGTATCCTGGTAAAACTCCTTTGTATTCTCTCTAGTGAAATTGCAATTCACTATAATGTGACCAGAACAGCCGTGATCCAGTGTTTTTACAGTTTCAGAATAACCTTGCTATTCCTGTTTTATATGCCTTAATTAAAAAAGGCAAGTACCCTCATATGTCTTCTTACCCCTTTTATCTACCTACCCTGCAAATTTACGGATCTGTGGGGATGCACATCAATATCCCTCTGGTCATCAGTATTTTCCAGTGTCCTAACAATTGTAGTGTAATCCCTTGCCTTGTCGGCACTCTCCAAATGCATTATGTCATAACTTTTCTGTGTTAAATTCCATTTGCCATTGCCCTCCTAACCTTTTCATTGTATCCTCCTGAAATTTACAGCTATTCTTATCATTACTTACCACCTTTTGTCATCCTCAGGCTGCTTTGTCATATCCCCTATATTTCATTCTAAATCATAAAAGCACACAGAAAACATCAAGGACCCAGCACTGAGGCCCTGCGGAACCCCACTGAAAACAGACTTCCAGTCATAGAAACATCCTGTGCCATCACCTCCCCTTCCTGCCTGTCAGCTAATTTTGGATCCAAAATGCTGCTTTGTGTTGGATTCCATGGTCTCGCACTTTCTTGATCAGTCTGCTTTGAGGGTTCTTGTCAAAGTCTGTGCTAAAGGCCATGCAAACCACATCAAATGCATTATCCACAGCAACACACTTGGATACATCCTCAAAAGACTTGATTAAATTTATAATTTAATTAATTAATCCTTACTGGTTAACCCTGAATTGGCTAAAGTGAACTGGGAAAATAGTTTAAAAGTTAGGATGAGTAGAGAAGCCAGCCAGAATAGGTATAAGTGTGTGTATTGGGAGCCTGGCCTTGTGGAGTGAACCCCAATTATCAAGGTCCACAGGGAAGCCTTAGACAATGTTGACCACTTCCAATACGTCGGGAGTATTGTGTTGGCCAAAGCAGCTATTGATGAAATCCAGCACCGCTGTGCTATTACAGCCTTCAGCCACTTGAGGAAAAAGGTGATTGAAAACAATAACATCAGATTCGACATCACCCTCCTATGTGGCTCTGAGACGTAGACTGTAGACACCTCAAGGTTCTGGAGCAGTACCACCAATGCTGCCTCTGCAAGATCCTGTGAATCTGCTGGGAACAAAGACGCACCAAAACCTGCATCCTCAACCATGCCAACATCCAAGCATCAAGGCACTGAACACCCCTTGATCAGCTACGATGGTTTGAGCACGTCGTCTGCATAACTGACATGAGACTCCCCAAACAGGTGCTCCACTCCCAGCTTTGAAACAGCAGGCAAGCCCCAGGTGGACAAAGGAAGCGCTTCAGTGATACCCTCAAGGCCTCACTGACGAAGTACAGCATTCCCATAGACACCTGGGAATCACTGGCCCAAGACCATCCAAAGTGGAGGAGTAACATCTAGGAAGGTGTTGAGCACCTCAAGAATAAGTGAAATACAGGCAAAAACAGCAAAAGGAATGTGCTGCCACAGTGGCTCAATGGTTAGCACTGCTGCCTCATAGTGCCAGGGACATGGGTTTGATTCCACCCTCAGCGACTATCTGTGTGGAGTTTGCACATTCTCCCCATGTCTGCGTGGGTTTCCTCCAGGTGCTCCGGTTTCCTCCCACAGTCCAAAGATGTGCAGGTTAGGTGGATTGGCCATGCTAAATTGCCTGTAGTGTTCAGGGATGTGTGGGTTATAGGGGGATGGGTCTGGGTGGGATGCTCCAAGTGTTGGTGTGGACTTGTTGGACCGAAGGGCCTGTTTCCACACTGTAGGGATTCTATGTTTAAACAACTCAATAGAAGACTAGAGGAAAAAGCAGAAGACAGCAGCAGTCTCCAGAGCTTCCAAGAATCATTCTCCTCCTGCCAACAACCGAGTCAGAATTGTTTTCTTTCTCTCTTTCCAATCAGCATTCTTTATGGTTGGCTAGTTAGCACCAGTCGTCTCTTGATTGACCAACTCAACATCCAACCAGCTGCCAACCGGACATAGCAACATCGCAATGGTAATTCATCTACAGTAACTAAATTGCATCACCTTCTTCCAGGCCAGTTCATAACAGCATTCTTCTGTCAATGTTCTCTTCTCCTTTTAAAGTAGGCTGCTTTCAAAGTTAACTGATTAACTCACAGTTCCAAACCTAAGAAGTGAGAAAAATGAAAGAAAAATAAGAAAATAAGGGTGGGGCCTTCTTATCCTTTGAACACTGGATATTGAGGGATGTGCAGCTCAGGACTAAGAAAGAAAGGGAGGTTGATGGCAGATATCAAGGACTCAAAATAGCAGACGCTCTGGTGGAGTATAGAATGTGCAAGAGGAAACTTAAAAGTGAGATTAGGAAAGCTAAAAGGGAATATGAAAGCATACCAGTAGATAAAATAAAAGAAAATCCTGAATTGTCTTATAGGTATATTAAGGGTAAAAGTATAATGAGGGAAAATATATGGCCCATTAAGGACCACAGTAGTAATTTGTGTGTGGAGCCAGAAATATAGATGGGTTCTAAATGAATATGTTCAGTTGATGTTGATTAGTGAGACGGATGATATGGGTATAGAAATCAGGGACAAGGTCTGTGTTACAGTTAAATAAATTAACACAGAGATGTTCTGAGCAATCAGGCAGGCACAAATGTAAATAAATCTAGAGGGCTGAATGAAATGTATCCTGTGTTGTTGAGTGAGGCAGGGGAGGAAATAACAAAAGCATTTAGAAAAAAATTTCAATCCCTCTCTAGCTACAAGAAAAGTGCTGGGAAGACTGGGAAGCCAATTTGGTATTGTTATTCAAGAAAGAACAAGGGATAAATCAGGAACCCACAGGCTAGCAGTCTAACCTCAGAGTGGGGAAACTGTTAGAAGCAATTCTGATGGACAGATTTAATCTGCATTTAGAAAGGAAGGGATTAATCAAAAACAGTCATAGAATCCCTACAGTGTGGAATGAGGCTATTTTGCCCATTGTGTCTGCACCAATCCTCCAAACAGCATCCCACCTGTAATAAAGAGCGTAATGCAGGGTGGTACTGTGGCTCTGTGGTTAGCTCTGCTGCCTCATGAAATGAACCTATTAGAATTGTGTGGAAATGGAGTGAGTGTGGAAGGTAGGATTACTTTGGAGCACATGGTGTATTTCTTTTTGGTGAGGTTAAGGCAGAGGGATCTTCATTGCGTTGATTGTCATCAAAAACAGAGATTTGCAAAGGAAGTTGAATGGAAAATCTAGCTGTTACTGGAATAAAACAGAACTGTAGATGTTGGAAATTTGAAACAAAAACAGAAATTACTAGAGAAACTCAGCAGGTCTGGCAGTATCTGTGGAGAGAAAGCTATATTAATGTTTTGAGTCCAGTGACCGTTGTTCAGAACAGACAGTAGCTAGGAAAATACGGACATACCGAAGACGGGGTTGGGGGAGTGAAATGGAGTGACCGGATAGGTGGAGATGGATTCCAGAGAGAGAGAGAGAATGACAGTTTGAGAGAGAAAGGGATGGATAGTAGAATGCCAGGCAGAAAGAAAAACTGATAGTGGAGACCATAGGTAGGTGAAAATGGGTTGAGAACAGCACATATCATGACAGGGGCTGGGTGTGGGGATGCATAAAGGACAGGGATTTAGCTGTTACTTGAGACCTTCACAGGAGCAAAAGGCAGATTTTTTTCATGTTTTTTTTCTCTGCAAACTGGCTGTTTCACTGTTATACTGGCCACACATAGGTTATGATCATTTGGTCAGGAGCCAATCAAAACATTAGTGCCAAACAACTGCTCCACAGTTCAGATCCCATGAGGTCCATGGTCTCAGCCTTTGTTCTATCTCACTGTTCCAGAGGAAATCAGCATTGAACTCACTGTGCTCCTGTAAGCATAATTCTTAAAACTGCAGCCATCTATTTTTACAGCCTACTTGGTTTAAAGCAGTATATTCCATTATTAGTCCACAGAGCAAAAACAAAGAAAATAAACATATGTGGTCTTGCAGTCATCAATACTGACTCCAGACCAAAATGAAATCACATGGAATTTGGTCAAACATGATCAGGGAAACCTCCTGCTTATTACCACCTACCAGCCCAGTCAGCTGATCAATTAATCGTCTTGCATATAGAACACACTTGGAGGAAACACTGAGGGTGACAATAGCACAGAATGTACACTGGGTGGGAGACTTAAATGTTCATCCCAAAAGTGGATCTATAGCACCCAGTCCTAAAGGACATAACTGCTAGACTAGATCTACAGCAGGTGGTAAGGGAACAAACTGGCAGGGAAAGTTGTCGATGCTTTGATCCATGATGGTATCCATAGGAGTTTTCACCACTCAGTCGTCATGGCGGCAAAAGCTCTGTCCTCACATTGAAAATACCTTTGTCATGTTGTGTGGCACTACCGCAATGCTAATTGGGACAAAATTTGAACAAATATAACAAGACTGTGCATCCATAAGAAGCTGTGGATCATCAGCAGTGGCTGAATTGTATTGAACCACAAGCTATAATTTCATGGCTGGTACCTCTTTACTCTACCATTGCAGCAAGCTGGGACACCTTCCAAGTTCTAATGAAGAATGCGGGAGATAATGCCAAGAGCAGCATCCTGCATCTACACAGCTGTATAGAAGAAAATTGCTGAGATATGCCCTGTGCACAGAAAGCAGGACAAATCCAACCCAGCCAATTATAATCTTAATCATCGGCAAAGTAATAGAAACAGCCATGAACAGTGCTATCTAATGGCACATGTAGTGAAATAGCCTGCTTACAGACCAGGAACAATAAATATGTTCCAAACATTTAGAATTTTTGACGTAATATGCGATCATGACTTGAGAAAAAACAAGCTATCCAGTTTACATATACCAGAATCTCAAAGGGCTATAAGTACACACAAATTTCCATTGAGCAAATGACCAAATGCCTATGGAGCCATATATGATAGCACTTGGAGTGCATGGAGGAACTGTTATAGCACCTGATTAAGCAGGTGATTGAGGTTAATTGACTGGGAAGAAGGGGAATAAGATGGTATTTGTGTGTTGAGGACCTGTGGATTCAATCATAGCGGCAACGGGAGACCAACCAGGTATACACCACAAGTGTCAAGAAGAAGAGAGAATTGTAAATAAACTAGGAGAGTATAGAGATATCTTTGACAATTATGATAGATGACAGGAACTGGGGAACTACAACAGGAATGCCTGGAGAATGAGTATGTTTTAGATGTGACTCAAAATATCATCATGCATTGAATTAACAAAGTTTTCATAATTACTTATAACACAGAATGTTTAGAAGAAGATAGTGATGCTGATCAGGAAGGGGAAATGTACTCATTATAGGAAATTTCAGCTCAATGATGAATATTTTAGTTGCAGACTCATTCAAATGCATTGTGTTAGAAAGTACGTGCACATCCACAGTGTTTAAAGTCATTTAGTCAAAGAATTACCTCAACTTTGGAAGTGACTACAATTAGCTCAACTTTTTCTGATCACTTGAATGCCTTGCATTCAGGGAAAAGGGTATTCATTAAGGTTGAGGTTTCGGAAAAAATTCATTAAGATTGAGGTTTCAGAGTAAATTCATCAAGCTTCATAGCATTGCATAAGGGCATCAAAAATTAATTTCAATCCAGGGGATAGGGTACTTTACAAAAGAAGAGGGTAGAAGGAGTAACATTGGGGTAAAGTTATAAGTTAATGATGAGAAACAATAATTTTACAGCAAGGAAACTAAACTGTTGGATGCATTTACCAGGGTTAAATGACACTGAATCTGAACAAATCATAAAAAGCAACAATGCCTTTACACATTAATTGGACAATTAAGAAGACCAGATTATGGCAGCTGAGGAATTAGAAGTGATACAGGATAAGGCTATTTAGGGACCCTCTTGTGATGTTGAGGCCCAGGCTCAAGTCCCACCTTCTCCGGAGGTATGTAATAATATCATTGAACAGGTTGATTAGAAAAAAACAGCTAATTGCCACAGGGAGTATCAATTTACTTGGAGCTGAAGTAACATATATGCAAGGTCAGCTAGTGAATGGAGGGTCTATAAAGTCCCCATAAAGTTTGTAAAGTCTAATTAACGGTTTCAATGTTACTAACATTCCCAACATATAAGCCCACTAAATCAATTAATAATTGGAAAAGATTAAAAGGTACAGTAATAAGAAGTGAAGATTCTCAAAAGGTTTGCCTTCACAGCAGACACCTGAAGAAAACAGTGGGTTTTCTATAGAAGTCCAGTCAGACCTGTAGATTTGCAGACCGGCAAACTGGTGAGCTCTGGGAATCAGAATCAAA
Source organism: Rhincodon typus (assembly GCF_021869965.1). Taxonomy (NCBI): domain Eukaryota; kingdom Metazoa; phylum Chordata; class Chondrichthyes; order Orectolobiformes; family Rhincodontidae; genus Rhincodon; species Rhincodon typus. The sequence goes on along the minus strand of NC_063340.1, from coordinate 26,756,652 downwards.
GGATGGGGAATAGCCAGGGGTTTGGGATAAAGGAGAGTTTTAAGGAAATTTACTAAAAGCAATGTAGAGTGAAAATAGGAGTCTATAAATAAAGGACAAAGCCAGCATTGAAGACATTCAGACTGATTTCTAATCCTGTAGGTGAAATCTTGATTAACCACATTCATGAGTGTGATGGATGAATTGTATAAGGCAACAAGGGACTGCATGCCAGTTCTGGTGACATTAATTGAATCTTGATTACGCCTTGGATGGTTTAGAAAAATATTAGATCAATTAAACAGGGGAGCAGAGATGATATATGCAGCTGTGGAGTGATTCATATCCTTGCTCAGGCTCCAACTAATGGATCAATTTGTCTGTGTTGTAGGGCTGACTAACATTACTTAAATGAGAAACTTTTTTTAACCGCTGATCTTTCATCCTTATAAACACCTTTAATAGAACAGCAAGGGGCAATGACACTTGCCTAACCTGCAATGGTATTGGCAGCTGCTTTTACATTGAGTGGGGTCTAAACTGTGTTGCTCATCACATTTATGCCTTGGTTGTGCGGCAGCTCTCCTGTTCAAGCAACCATTAAATGGGTCACATGCTGCACAGGCACAAAGAGGCAGTAAGGACTGCAGACACTGGAAGCTAGAATCAATAAATCCTCCCACAGTCCAAAGATGTGCAGGCTAGGTGGATTGGCCATGCTAAATTGCCCGTAGTCCTCAGGGAGGGGTAGATTAGGGGGATGGGTCTGGATGGGATGCTCTGAGGTTCGGTGTGGACTTGTTGAGCCGAAGGGCCTGTTTCCACACTGTAGGGATTCTATGATTCTATGATAACCAGGAGTCCCTGCTCCATGCCTTCTGGAAAAGCACAGCAGGTCTGTCCTGATGAAGGGTTTTGGCCTGAAATGTTGACTTTCCTGCTCCTGTACAGGCACTGAGTTCCTCCTGTCATGATAAGAGCAGTTGGTGACATCATTCAGGAATCATTGCCTTCCTGATGATACCATAAGGTGGTTGAATTGAATGATTTATTGTCACCTGCATTTTATAGTGAATAATACAGTAAAATACAGTGAAAAGCTTCAATTGTCACCATAATCTGGCACTATTTAGATTAAGAATAGAAAGATATAGCTGAAAGAGAGTCTATCTTCATTCTGTCACCTCTGCCATGAGCCTGAGCCCTGAGCTGACTCACCAACGACACATGCACCTTTACTCCTTCTCCATTGCCTCGCTATCACCTGCAGTGGATCCACCAATATAGGAGTCGCCACTCTTTAGGCAACATCTCTTTGCCACTGGGCTCACCTCGCTGATATTGGGTCCTATTCTGAACCCACACTCACCCTGCAATGAGGTGATCGCGGCTCTGTCGCTGCTTCACCAAAATCCAGCAGTCCCTGACTCCGGTCCTACCGCAAACAAGAGCTGCCACCGCCACCTCATAGATAACCACCATGCCAGGGTGGCATGGTTGCACAGTGGTTAGCACTGCTGCCTCACAGCACCAGGGACCCGGGTTCGATTCCAGCCTCAGGTTACTGTCTGTGTGGAGTTTGCACGTTCTCCCCGTATCTGCGTGGGTTTCCTCTGGGAGCTCCGGTTTCCTCCCACAGTCCAAAGATGTGCAGGCTAGGTGGATTGGCCATGCTAAATTGCCCGTAGTCCTCAGGGAGGGGTAGATTAGGGGGATGGGTCTGGATGGGATGCTCTGAGGTTCGGTGTGGACTTGTTGAGCCGAAGGGCCTGTTTCCACACTGTAGGGATTCTATGATTCTATGATAACCAGGAGTCCCTGCTCCATGCCTTCTGCAACCACAACCAAGAGTCCCTGATTCCCCTGCCATCCTGATGACATCAGGTGTCCCTGTTCTGGGCATTATGGGTGTTTTGATGTCTCACATGGGTTGTAGAGAGCAAGAGAATGGGCATCCATTTCTCCAACAGACATATGCATAAAATGCTTCCTTTTTTTCCCAACTAGTGGGCCTTCATCTGTACTGATTGGTAGAGGTGGATGAGTAATATATCCTCTCCTCTGTTCACTTACTACAATCTAATAATTTCTGTAGCATCAGGTGACAGAACCTCACCGCATTAGTAACTGTTGGTGAGATGAGATTGAAACCTTTCTGCAGTGTGGCAATGCTTTGACAGAAACATTGTAAATCCTTGAAGAAACTATTGATCTGTGGAACTTTTGAAAAATTATAACAAACATAATATTGACTTTGCTACCTCACAGGAATCAATTCAGAGACTGGTATCAAGGCAGATTAGACAGTTTTGTACCTGCTCTGGTCCTTCATAAGGGTACAATATTAATAACGATATCGAAAGCAGACTGTTTTTGAAATGCCTTCTTGTTCAGCATCGTACGCCAAAGGGCACCAAATTGAAATAACTAGCTAATGAACAAGAGGGGCAAATTTTATTTTTGATTCAGCAAATTGTTATGAATCAGAAATATCTGCCTGAAATGGTAGTAGAAGCTCATTCAGTAGTAACTTTCAAACATGAATTAGATAAGTGTTTAGAACTTTACTGGGCCACGGAGGTACAGACTAAATGATTTATGTTACCTCCTATAATATATGATTCCACAGTGCAACTTTTATCTTTTGAAGCCCACTCCAGCAACAAGTAACTGCACGTTGGTTTTTAGGATTTGGCCTTATTTTTGTTAACCACATGAGCCTAGAGACACTAAACAGGCATTCAGATGCAGCTCACCTGGTTTAACATAGCAGCTTAGGTCTGAATTGCAATCAAAAAGGTAAATTGCTTGGCAAGAGGTCGGATATCCCTTCACATTAGTTTTTATTGTTTGACACTTAATATCTGTGATGTGAGTATTTACTTCAATTTGATCACAAAACATACAAAAATTGCAGGTTCCTTGGTTTGTAATTTGCAGTAATTATTTGGCCAGAGATAATAGGTGTGTCAGCGTGAGGCACAGTAGTAGCACTCTCACCTCTAAGTCAATCGATTGTAGTTTCAAGGCCCAAACTAGAGTCTTGAGCACAGTCTAGTGAAGACAAATGCAGTCCCTTACAATCAGAAGTGGGGCAAGTTATAATGGGAAACGAAGAACGGCAAACCAGTAAAATACATAACAAAGACAGAAATTGCTGGAAAATCTCAGCTGGTCTACCAGCATCTGTGGAGAGAAATCAGAATTAATGTTTCAGGTCCAGTGACGCTTCTTCAGAAAATATATATTTTGGCTCTGTCTTCACAAAGGAAGACACAAATAATGTCCCAAAAAATGATGGGGAACACTGGGTTCCACAGAGGGAGTAACTGAAGGAAATCAGTATTAGTAGAGAAATGGTGTTGGGCAAATTGATGAGATTAAAAGCCAATAAATCCCCAGAGCCTGATAATCTACATCACAGAGTACTGAAAGAAGTGGCCGTAGAAATAAGGGATGTATTGGTGACCATCTTCCAAGATTTGCTAGATTCTATAACAATTCCTATGCATTGAAGGGTAGTTAATGTAACTCTACTATTTAAAAATAGGTAGAGAATACAGGGATCATAGACTGGCTAACCTGACATCAGTAGTAGGGGAAATGCTAGAGTCCATTTTAAGAGATTTAATAGCAGAGCACTTGAAAACAGTGACAGAGTCAGCATGAATTTATGAAAGAGAAATCATACTTAACAAATCTACTGGAATTTTCAAAGGATACAAGTAGCCGATTTGATGAGAAGTCAGTGGATGTGGTTTACTTGATCTTTCAGAAGGTCAGACATAAGAGATTAGCATGTAAAATGAACATGCATGGATTGGGCATTGTGTAATGACGTGGCTAGAGAACACATTGCAGACAGGAAACAAAGAGTAGGAATAAATGGGTCTTTTTCCAAGTGGCAGCCAGTGAATAGTGGGGTACTGCAGGGATCAGTGCTTGGACCCCAGATGTTCACAGTATATATTAATGATTTGGATGAGAGAACTAAATGCAATATCTCCACGTTTTCAGGCAACATGAAACTGAGTGGGAGGGTATACTGTGATGAGAATGCAGAGATATCTCAGTGCGATTTGGACAAGTTGATTTGTGGGCAAGTTGATTGTGTGCCCAATGAAATATAATCTGGATAAATGTGAGGTTATCCACTTTGATAGCAAAAACACAAAGGCAATCTATTATCTGACGTGATAGATTGGGAAAGGGGGACGTGCAAGAAGACCTGGGTGCCATTGTTCATACTGAAAGTAAGTACGCAGATAAAGCAGGCAGTGAAGAAAGTAAGTGGTATTTTGGCCTTCATAGGGAGACAATTTGAGTACAGGAGCAAAGATGTCTTGCTGCAATTGTACAGGGCCTTGGTTAGACCTGACTTGGAGGATTTTATGTAGTTTTGGCCTCCTTATCTGAGGAAGGATGTTCTGGCTCTGGATGGAATGCAAAAAAGGTTTACCAGGCTGATTCCTGGCTTAGTAAGGTCCTAGAGGTTAGCACTTTATTTGCTAGATTTTAAAAGAATAAGGGGGCGGATCTCATAGAAATTCATAAAATTCTAACAGGACTAGACTTGGCATGCGCATTGAGGATGTTCCTGATGACGGGGAAGACCAGAACAAGGGGTCTAAGGATTCAGGTTGGGCCGTTTAGGACTGAGATGAGGAGAAATTTCTTCACTCAGAGAGTGGTGAGTCTGTGGACTTTACTGTCACAAAAGCGGTTGAGGCCAAAGCATTGAACATTTTCAAGAAAGGATTAGATATAGTTCTTAGGCCTAAAAGAATCAAAGAATGCAGGGAAAAAGTGGAAATGGGGGTCTAAGTTGGATGATCAGAGGACGGAATGGCCTACTCTGCTTATTTTCTATGTTGTATTAAGTGGGACTTATTGGGGTTTGTAAGAGTAAGTCTGAGAAGCAAATCCAGAATGAAAGTACCAAAGATCAGATTGTAGTTTTAACCACATCAGAACAACCAGAGGTGGTATGAGTGCAGGTGAAGTGAATAAGCTATATGAGAGATACGGAAGGTTTCTGTTTAATGGGAATATTTTTTTCTTCCAGAGATGCTACTAATCCCATAGCTTTATGGAGAGACAAAAGCTATTGAATCTCTGTTGCTCAAGAAGGATTTAGTTTCCCCCCACCCTCACCCCCAGTGAATTCAATGAAAGCCAAAGTCTTAGTCAATGGGATAAGTGGGGGCATATATTATCTATTTATATATATTTATACACACACACAAGACAGTGGAGTAGTGGTACTATCACAGGACAAGCAATCTAGAACCTCAGGCTTATTATCTAAGGCCTGGATTCAGATCCCACAATGGTAAGTGGTGGAATGTGAAATCAATTTTAAAAAAATGAGCTAGTCTGATGATAACAATGCTACCACTGTTTTTTGTCATAAAACCTTTCTGATTCACTAATGCCCTTTATGAAAGGAAATTGGCCATCCTTACCTGGTCTGCCCAACATGTGAATCCAGACCCACAGCCATGTGACTGACTCTTAACTACCTTCGGGGAATTAGGGGTGGCAATAAATGCTGGCTTACCCAGTGACATCCACATCCCATGAATCAGTATTGAGAAAGAAAAATCCCAGTTCCATTGCACAAAGTCTAATTACAGTGTGACTTATTGTCCAGACCAGTGACAGTAGGAGTAGTTAAGAAATTATCTGTGGACAGAATGGACTTAGTCTTGAGTAATGATTTGGCTGAAGTGAAGATTATGTCTAATTATAGAAAGGCTGAGGAATTTTAAAGAATTGGGACTATTAGCAAGTTTGTGAATGACACTAAGAGTTGGTATAGTGGACAGTGAAGAAGGTTATCCAAGATTACAAAGAGATCTTGATCAATTGAGTCTATCGGCTGCAGAGTGGCAGTTTGAGTTTAATTTGGATAAATGCAAGGTATTGCATTTTGGTAAAACAAACAAGGACAGGACCTATACAACTAAAAGTAGTGTTGTTTTGGGTAGTGTTGTAGAACAGAGAGATCTACAGGTTAAGATGTGTAATTCTTTGACGTTTGCATCACATATAGTTGGGGTGGTTAAGAAGGCATTTAGCACACTTTCCTTCATTGCTCAGACCTTTGAGTCTAGGAGTTGAGATGTTATGCTGAGTTTGTACAGGACTTTGGTGAGGTTTCTTTTGGAGTATTGTGTCCAGTTTTGGTCACCATGTCATAGGAAGGGTATTATTAAAAGGGTTCAGAAGAGATTTACGAGGATGTTAGAGGGTTTGAGTTATAAAAATAGGCTGGATAGGCTGGGACTTTTTTCACTGAAGTGTAGGAGGTTGAGTGGTGACCTTATTGAGGTTTATAAAATCATGAGGGGTATAAGTAAGGTGAATGGCAGGTGTCTTTTCCCTAGGACAGGGAATTTTAAGTTTATTGGTTATATTTTTAAGATGAGAGAAGGATGTAGAAAAGACATGCAGGACGATATTTTTCTACAGAGAGTGGTTCATGTGTGGAATGAACTTCCAGAGGAAGGGGTGGATGTGGGTACAGTTACAGCATTTAAAAGACATTTAGATAAGTACATAAATAGGAAAGTTTTGAAGGGATATGGGCCAAGTGCAGGCAGGTGGGACTAGTTTAGTTTGGGTTTATGGTCGGTGTGGACTAGTTAGACCAAAGAGTTAGTTTCATGCTATATGCCTATATGACAAGTTCCAGATATTTTTTCCATTAAGTATGGTGACAGAGAAATGGCTAATACCAGCAGATATTAGATTAGCTGAACCTTTCCTTAATGATGAGGATAAATCAAAGGAGGTATTTGGCATATCTTTGTTAATTAAAGCTCAGAAATAGACCTAGAGTTAAACAAGTTGGCACAGGCAGCTCATATTGAAGGTGAGACTGAAGGAGTTCTGGAGTGCTTTTATGATTAAAGTGGAGCTCTGATGGGGACGTGGATCCACACAAATCTGCAGACAAGGAGCGGACCATTATTCATCAGATGGTAATGTTGCATTTGGCCAGATCCCTCTAAACCCTTCCAATTCACATACCCATCCAGATACCTTTTAAATGTTGTAAATGTACCAGCTGTCACCACTTCCTCTGGCAGCACATTCCATATATGCACCACCCTCTGTATGAAAAAAGTTGCTCCTTAGGTCCCTTTTAAATCTTTCCCCTCTCACCTTTAACCTCCGCCCTCTAGTTTTGGACAGCCCCACCCTGGGGAAAAGACCTTGTCTATTTATCTTATCCATGCCCCTCATGAGTTTATAAACCTCTATAAGGTCACCCCGCAGCCTCCAATGCTCCAGGGAAAATTTCCACCAGTCTATTCAACCTCTCCCTACAGCACAAACCTTCCAACCCTGGCTACATCCTTGTAAATCTTTTCTGTACCCTTTCAAGTTTAGCAACATCCTTCCTATAGCAGGGAGACCAGAATTGCACATAGTGTAATTGGCCTACCCAATGTCCTGTACTGCCACAACATGACTTCCCAACTCCTATATTCAAGGCACTGACCAATAAAGGCAAGCATACCAAACGCCTTTTTCATTATCCTATTTATTTAGGACTCCACTTTGAAGGAACTATGAACCTGCACTCCAAGGTCTGTTTGTTCAGCAACACTCCCCAGGGCCTTATCTTTTAGTGGATAAGTCCTGCTCTGGTTTGCCTTTCCAAAATGCAGCATCTCACATTTATCTAAATTAAACTCCATCTGCCACACCTCAGCCCATTGGGCCATCTGATCAAGATCCAATTGTACTGTGAGTTAGCCTTCTTCGCTGTCCACTACACCTCCAATTTTAGTGTCACCTGCAAACTTAGTAACCATACCTCCTACATTCCCACCCAAATCATTTATATGAATGACGAAAAGCAGTGGACCCAGTACCAATCCTTGTGGTGCACCACTGGTCACAGGCCTCCAATCTGAGAAGCAACCCTCCTCCACCACCATCTGTCTTCTCCATTTGAACCTGTTCTGGTAGACTGGTTAGCAATGTTCAATCACATGGACTACAGGAAGAACTAGCCATTTGGATACAGAACTGTCTGGAAAGTAGAAGACAGAGGGTGGTGGTAGAGGATTACATTTCAGACTGAGGCCTGTGACCAGTAGTGTGCCACAAGGATTGGTGCTGTGTCCACTGCTTTTCATCATTTATGTAAATGATTTGGATATGAACATAGGAGGTATGGTTAGTAATTTGCAGATGACACCAAAATTGGAGGTGCAGTGGGCAGCAAAGAAGTTTACCTCAGAGTACAATGGGACCTAGATCAAATGGTCCAATGGGCCGAAGAGTGGCAGATGGAGATTAATTTAGATAAATGTGAGATGTTGCATTTTGAAGAAGCAAGTCAGAGCAGGACTTAGTAGGAACTGCAGATGCTGGAGAATCCGAGACAACAAGGTGCAGGGCTGGATGAACACAGCAGGCCAAGCAGCATCATAGGAGCAGAGAGGCTGACGTTTCGGGCCTAGACCTTTTCTGATGAAGGGTCTAGGCC
>NC_063340.1:26688270-26743167 GCF_021869965.1 Rhincodon typus | reverse complement strand
GCCTAGACCCTTCTTCAAGGGTCTAGGCCCGAAACATCAGCCTTCCTGCTCCTATGATGCTGCTTGGCCTGCTGTGTTCATCCAGCTGTACACCATGGTATCTCAGATTCTCCAGCATCTGCAGTTCCTACCATCTTAGCAGCAGCAGGTCAGTAGCTCAGACAAGCAATTCTAAACCTGTTAGGGCAGATTTACTGTGTTTCACAAGCCATATCAACTGATGAACAAGCAACATGATACAGAGGGAATCCAGTTACAGGACCACAAAGGAAACTTGATGCCAAAATTAAAAAACAAAACTTGAAAAGATTGCTTTACCAGGCACAGTACACGTGCCCTTAGAATTAGATAATTCTGCAGACTCAAATGGGATGTATTGTCTCTGGCCATAAGTTGGTGCCAGAGGATTGGAGAACTGCTAACATTGTCCCATTATAAAGAAAAGGAGGAAAGAATAGACCAAGAAATCACAGGCCAGTAAGTCCACCTTTGATGATGGGGAAATTATAAGAAAGAATTCTGAAGGATAGAATATATCTACACTTGGAGAGCTACTAATTAGGGATAAGTCAATATGGATTGTTTCTAAGGGAGAGTCAAGTTTGACAAATTTCATTAAATTTTTTGAGGTGATGACTCAAATGGTAGGATGGTAAAAAGTGAGGAGATAGCAATAACTGCAGGAGGATATCAATGGACTCATCAGGTTGGCAGAATACTGGCAAATGAAATTCAATCCAGAAAATTGTGAAGTAATGCATCGAGAGGAACTAAGAAGGAAAGATTATGCAATGAATAATAGGACCCTGGAAAGTATGGAAGATCAGAAGGAATTTGATGTACACATCCACAGATTCCTGAAAGTAGCAGGGCAGATAGATAAGGTGATTAAGAAGGCATAAGGATCGCTTGTATTTTATGCCTTGGCTACTAAAGACAAAAGCAAAGAGGTTATGCTTGAACTGTATAAAAGACTGGTTAGGCCACAGTTGGAGAACTATATGCAGTTCTTGTCACCATATTATAGGTAAGGTGTGATTGCACCAGAGAGGGTGCAGACATGATTTACCAGGATGCTGCCTGGGCTGGAAGGTCTAGGAAATGCAAAAAGATTGGATAGTCCGGGATTATTTTCCTTCGACCGGCAAAGGCGAAAGGAGACCTCATAAAAGTGTATTAGATTATGAAAGGCAAAGATAATGTGGATTGGAAGTAGAGGAATAACCAGGGGACATAGATCTAAGGTAAGAGGTAGAAGGCTAAGTGGAGAATTAAGAATTGTTTTCACTCAGAAGCTGCTGAGAATTTGGAACTGACTACCTGAAATTGTGCTTGAGTCAAAAGCTCTCAAAACGTTTAAAGAGTATTTAAATGTTCACATTAACCTTCCAGAACTATGAGCGAAAAGCCATCACGTCCATACTTCCAAAAATGTGCTACTAATTACACGAATCCCACTTTCCCACAGTATCCCATAGCCTTGAATATTGTGATTCTTCAAGTGCTCATCCAAGTACTTTTTAAAGGTTGACGTTTCCCGCCTCAACTATCCTCCTAGGTGGTGCATCCAAGTCCTCCGCCCTCTGAGTGAAAAACATTTTCCTTGACTTCTCCTGGAAACATCCTGCTTTTCATTTTAAAATTATGCTCCCTTGTTTTTGACCATTCAACTAAGGGGAACACTTGCTTCCTGTTCACACTGTCCATGCCCTTCATAATCTTATACACCTTTTATCAGGCTCATCCCAACCTTCTTTAGTCCAAAGAAACAACCAAAGCCTATCCAGCTTCTTTTCATAGCTAAAATGCTCTGTCCCAGGCAACGTCCTGGTGAATCTGCTCTGCCCTCACTCCAGTACAATCACATCCCTCATATTATGCAGTGACCAAACTGCAGTACTCTAGCTGCAGACTAACCAAATTTCTGTAGAGCTCCAACATGACCTCTCTGCTCTTATAATCTATGTCACAACTGATAAAGGCAAGCACCGAGTGTAACCCCCACTAAGGGGAACACTTGCTTTCTATTCACCATGTACATGCCCCTCAAACTTATACACTTCTAGAAAGTTCCTCCTCAACCTTCTCTGCTCCAAAGAAAACAACCCAAGCTTATCCAGCATCTCTTCATAAATAAACTACTTCATCCCAGGCAACATCCTCGTGAATCTCTTTTGTACCCCCTCCAGTGCAATCACATCATTACTATAATGTGATGACCAGAACTGCGCACAGCACTCTAATTGTGGCCTAACCAAAGTTCTATACAGCTCCAACATGACCTTCCTGCTGTTGTAATCTCTGCATGACTGATAAAGGCAAGCATCCCGTTTGCCTTGAGTATCCTTTTAACCTGTCCTGCTACTTCCAGGATCTATGGACAAGGACTCCAAGATTTCTCTTCTTCTGAGCTAATTAGTGTCTTGCCATTCATTGACTACTCCCTTGTCTTATTTCTTCCATAGTGTATCACCTTGCATTTATCAGGGTAAGATTCCATCTGCCTCTGATTTGCCTATCTGACCATATTCTCCTGGAACCAAACACCGTCCTCCTCACCATCAACCACTCAGCCATTCTTTTTGTCATCTACAAACTTACTTGTCACCCCTCCCACAACCTCATCTACAGCATTTATGAATATCACAAATAATGAGGGAGCCAGTACTGATCCCTCTAGTATGCCACTGCACACCAGGCTGTAGTCACACAGCCTTTTACCATTGCCTTCTTTCTTGTGTCACTAAGCCAATTAGTGCAGTCAGATCTTTGTCGACCAGTACAACTCACCTCATTAATATTCAACATCCTATCTTATCAAATATGATAAGCAAGCCAGACATCAATAATTCTTGATGTAGAAGTCAGAGCAAGTATCTGGCAATTTCAGCTGACTGCATGTTCCAAAGGACCTCCATCTTAGACACACGTACCAACATCTAAGAGCATATTCCACGAACATCAGCTGTATACACCTCACTTGGGCATTGCCTTCTAACATGTGCCAGCCTTTTCAAACCCTTTTAGTTTATCTCCAAACCACTCACGGTACACTTCTGCAGCTCAGTGCAAAAACCTCAGGCTGTACAGGCGACTGTCATTATGCTGCTGTAGGGACACATATCCAGCACAGGAAGGGTCTGTTTCCATGCTGTACATCTCTATAACTCTATGACCTCATCTGGTTTGCATTTCCACTCTGTTCTTTTGCTGTCATAGCACTCTTCACTCTGAACATATCTGGATGCTTAAAGCATTCCTGCCTTGCATGGTCTTCTTTGCACTTCATCCCTTCAGCCAGAGATATCAGACTCGCGTTTGACCACAGTAGATAGTTATTGAGATTACTTTGATAATATACAGAAAGATAAGTTGCCAGAATGCATGGCATCAAACCGTCTAAAAAAGATCAATGCAACTTGGACTTAGCAAAAAAAAAGATGTGGCCCATGGTCATTAAGCCTTATCTGAGTCTGGTCACAGTTACAAAGCACAACATAAAAACAAAATACTGCAATGCTTGAAAATCTGATATAAGACTTGAAACATCAACTATGTTCCTCTCTCCACAGAAGCTGCCCAGATCTGCTTTGTTTCTCCAGAATTTTTACTTTTATCGCAAAGGTCTACACATCTCCTGATTGAGACCATGCCATCTTGGTTTGGATGGGGTCGGGGGAAAGGGACCTTCTGCTTCCACCATTTAAAATAAGTCCCCCCTTTTCTCCCTTAAAACTTTCAACAGGAATATGGGTTAGCTACAAAAAGTGACTTTCGGCCTTCTGTTTCTCTTCCTCAATCGGTGCTGTTTTCATTTTTTCTTGCAAATAACAGACTCAGGATTAACCTCCATGATGTGTTTAAATGGGACCTAATTTTCTTCAGTCCCAGTTCTGTTCCCATATCTCAGCCAATTAACATCCATATCTACAAAAATCACCAATGTTTCAATTCCTGTCTTCACCCTAGATCAGGATCTGGATTTGGGAGTAGAGCTGACATTTGTTTCCTGATCTCAGAGGAAAACGCTATGAGTAGTTGCAAAGTGCCCAAATAGCCCTGATTGTAAAGAATGGCAATAAGGACATTAGTGAAAAATGATTTTGGTTCCAAAAGTTAGGAAATAGAACCAGTACCAAAGGTGATTAGGATTAATGAGGGTTAGAAAATGCTGGTGGGAAACATTTATATTGTTCCTCACTAACAGCATTGAGCAAGATAAAGTTGGAGCTTGTAAATAAAGGCAATGTAATATTTATCAGGGACGTTAATCTTCATATACATTGGGTAAATTGAAGAAACAAAGCTGGTCTGGAAGATGACTTTGTAGAATGCTTTCTTGACAGCTTCTAGAATAATATGTTTTGGAACCAGCTCCTTAGAAAGCACTTCTATATTCAGTATTTTGTTATGAGCCAACTTTAATTAGTCACCTCATGGTAACAGATTCTCTAGGAAAGACTGATCATAATAGAAATAAACTCCGCATGAAGTTATGAAAATATTTCAATCCAAAAAAGAACCTTAAAAATAATGCCAATTATACAAGTATGAAGAGAAATCTGACTAAGATTAATTGGGTAAATAAACTGAAATGCTAGTAGTTTTAAAAAAGTAAATAAAACAAAATTATTTCTTTTAACAAAATGTTTTGCTTGAAACAAATCTCAGCAAGAAATATCAAACTTGGTCTTACTAAGAAACTTAGGATGCCATTAAATGAAGAGAAGCCAGCGAACTATAGACCAGTGAGCCTGACATCAGAGGTGGGCAAGATGTTGGAGGGAATCCAGACAGACAGGAATTACATATATTTGGAAAGGCAAGGATGATTAGGGATAGTCAACATGGCTTTGTGCATGGGAAATGGTGTCTCACCAATTTGATGGAGTTTTTTGAAGAAGTAACGAAGAGGATTGATGAGGGCAGAGTGGTCTATGTGATCTATATTGATTTCAGCAAGGTATTTGACAAGGTTCCTCATGGTAGACTGGTTAGCAAGGTTAGATCACATGGAATAGAGACAACTAGCCATTTGGATACAGAACTGGCTCAAAGGCAGAGGTGGAGGGTTGCTTCTCAGACTGGAGGCCTGTGACCAGGTGTGTGCCACAAGGATCAGTGCTGGGTCCATTGCTTTTTGTTATTTATATAAATAATTTGGATGTGAACATAAGAAGTATGGTTGTAAGTTTGCAGATGACACTAAAACTGGAGGCGTAGTAATGAACAGTGAGGAAGGTTACCTCAGAGTACAACAGGATCTTAATCAGATGGGTTATTGAGCCAAGAAGTGGCAGATGCAGTTTAGTTTAGGCAAATTTGAGATGCTACATTTTGGAAAGGCAAATCAGGGCAGGTCTTATACATTTAATGGTAAGGTCCCTAAGAGTGTTGCTGAATAAATAGACCTTGGAGTGCATGTTCATCGCTACTTGAAAGTGGAGTCGCAGGTAGATAGGATAGTGAAGAAAGCATATGGTATGCTTGCATTTATTGGTCAGTGCATTGAGTATAGAAGTTGGGAGATCATGTTGCGGCTGTACAGGGCATTGGTTCAACCACTTTTGGAGTATTGCATGCAGTTCTGGTCTTCCTCCTACAGGAAGAATGTTACAAAACTTGAAAGGGTTCAGAAAAGATTTACGAGGATGTTGCCAGGTTTGGAGGGTTTGAGCTATGGGGAAGGCCAGAATAGGCTGGGGCTATATTCTCTGGTACTTTGGAGGCTGAGGGGTGACCTTATAGAGGTTTATAAAATCATGAGGGCCATGGATAGGATAAATTGGCGAGGTCTTCTCCCCAGGTTGGGGGGGAGTCCAAAACTAAAGGTCATAGGTTTGAAGTGAAAGGGAAAAATATAAAAGGGCCCAAAGGGGCAAATTTTCCGTGCAGAGGATGGTGCGTGTATGGAACGAACTGCCAGAGGAAGTGGTGGGTGCTGGTATTATTACAACATTTAAAAGACATCTGGATGGATACATGAATAGGAAGGGTTTAGGGGGATATGGGCAAAATGCTGGCAAATAGGACTCAATTTATATTAGATGGCATGGATGAATTGGAGATTTCTATGACTCTAAGAGGCTTAAAATAAAATAGTAAGCCTATGGATTTGAAGAGTATTAGAAACCAGCAAATTATCAGCAAGGTGTTAATAAAAAGGAGAAAGTTAGACTATGAAGGTATTCCAGCCATATGTACAACAACTGATTTTTAACAATTCTTTTATGGCAAATAGGCAGTATTGGTTAGGTTAGTATTTGTTGCCTTTCCATGATTGCCCATAAGAAGGCAGTGAATCACTTCAGTCCATCTGGTATGGGTACTCCCACACTGTTGTTAGGAAGGAAGTTCCAGGATTTTGATGCATGACATTAAAGAAACAGTTATACAGATCCAAAACAGTTCAACTTGTTTTAGTGGGCCCTGGTCCATGGAGGGGATAGCTGAGTCTATATTAGGAATTCCCTCAGAATGGCACCTACCCATTGCCATAATTTCACTATAAGAATATTAGGTTAAGTTAAACTTTATTAAAATATGCAGTTTTCCTCTCTTTCTCTATTTAGAGATTGCTTCTTTTTATGAAATGTTTTGTTTCCACCCTTGGGATATTTAAGATTTCATACCAACTTATTTGAATTGTTGAGTTTGTGTAAGATTTCAAGTTCTCTATAATCTTAAACTGTTTTTCTATTTTTGTTCCCTTGACCAGTTCCTAACTATGTTCATCTTCTTTTTGTATTCATTGGTGTCCTTTGATTTACCTATAGATATGTACTTAAGCATTATTCTTTATTTCCTTTATCTCCAGTATTTCAATTTCTCCCCATATCAGTTCCCTCTTTCTTGGTGAAGTGTAGTTACTTTGTAATATTTGTGCTATTTCTGCAAAGTATTCCATAAATCCACTGCAGTCTTCACTCATAATAATTTATTCTTTTCTAGCAGTCTTTCATAAACTCCTCTTAATTTGGGGTTTTTCCATTGTTCCTCGATTTTTTTCCATGAGTTCAGTTGTAGAAAATAGAATCATAGAGCATGACAAGAAGCAGTTTAGCCCAATGAGATTGTGGCATTTTTTGAAAGAGCTGTTAAGTCAGTCCCACTGCCTTATCATTTTCCCCATATACCTGAAAAGTATTCCCCTTCAAGTATTTATCCAATTTCCTATTAAATGTTACTACTGAATCACTGCCCTTCCTCATTGTGCATTCCAAATCATAGTAACTTGATGAGTAAATATTTTTCCTTACTCACCCCTTTTTCTTTGATTTATATTGTATAATTACTGAGTGTTTTACCACTGCAAAGAATTGCTAGAATCCTCTAGACTTATAACATGCTCAAGCATTGAATAATTTTGCAGTCCCCTATCCATTCCTGTCAGTGGTGCACCCTCCAGTAAAGGCTTATCAAGGTGATCTGACCTCGGTCACTTCATTACAAATTCACATTAGTGCTTTACACATCTCTTTCCTATTCTCAGAGAGGTAACTAGAGGTATTTATTTTAGTCTATCCTGGGCTTCCTACAGTTGAAATTCTATGTGGAATATTGATACTGAGAAAGAACTCCCTTGTTAATATTAGTTCCTGTCATGTTCAGGCAATGTTTACTCCCAACTCACTCTCTTCATATTTTATCTCCTCTGCGCTGATACTGTGTGGGATCCATTTAATATTTTGGAAATTGCATTTAACTGAAAATTTAAATTAATTGCACGTTTATGTAATTTAACCAACTTCCTATCACTGATAGTAAAATTGTACAGAGGGGGAGACATGTCAGGGAGACCACCTGATCCTATTCCTCTCTTCCACCCACTTTAAAACTGCCTCCATGGAGCTGTGAAGATTCCAGTCATTTTTGAAGCATTTACTCCATGATTTTGATAACCTCCATCAAATGTCTCCTTAACTGTCTCTACTATATAGAGCACAACCTCAGCTTCTCTAGTTTCTCCATGTGATTGAAGTTCAGTGACCATGGTATCATTTGAATAGATATCCTATTCACTGTCTCCAATGTCTTGAAATTTTAATGAAAATCTGGTGTTTAGAATTTGACACAATATTCTACCATATTGAGCTCTGGGTAAATTCTCTTCCCTAGGCTGAAATTAAGGGCATGTCTAATTAACAGTGGAAAACAGATCTCCAGAAAGTCTTGATAAGATACACTTGTATAATACAAGAGGGAATTTGGAGAACCCTTAATCTCCTGAATTTCTTTTAGAAAGAGACTCTTCCCCGCTGACTTAGGCAGTTGCCCCGTAACAACATTTAATCTCATGAATGTAGGTAATGACAAAACAGCTGTTCTGTTGAAACAAGTTTGTTTTTGTCCAGTTGTTCTTAGGGAACTAATTGTACTCTGCTTTCTTAAGAATGTTACATTGACTAGTTAAGCACAATTACTTAAAGCTATCAGGAGCTAGATATGTCATTTTTGACCTCATTAGAAACTGGTGTAAGACTGCGTGATTCTCACTCAAAGACTCTATGACACAATCAGATTGTGTGGCATTTAATGTAACAATGTTAACTCTTGCGATACTCTTGCCTTATACAACATTCTCTGGTTTGAACACAGGTTTAACATAAATTGCTTGCATTTATACTCAATTTGTTCTATTTTTAAAGCCATAGAATTTCTTTAACATTCTTTTATCCTAATACCTTAAAAGAGCTGTGTAGATGTGCCGATACACAGTTTAGCATGTACCCAATTTACCTTACACTGTCTCTCCTTATTCTTCCTTTAAAACACATCACTTTTCACTTCTTTGTGTTAAATTGCATTTCCAAGTGTCTGCTCATTTCACAGGACTGTTTGTGTGCTCCTGCAATTTGTTATTCTCCTCCTTTTCAATGTTTACTGCATGCAAACGGGAGGTCATGTAGTGCAACAACAGTGTCCCCGTCTCTAGGGCAAAAAGCTTCAGGATTAGTTCTCACCTCAGGACTTCAAAACCATGGAAGGTACATTATAATGAGGCCAAATAGATTGATTATCAATTTGTAAATCCTTCCAAATCCTATGGCAGGTGGTAAGTGTGAGTTTTTGTTAGCCAGAACCTTGTGATAGCTGCAATAACAGCCTCACCACATTAAAAGACTCCACACACAGGCTCTTGCCATTAGCAACTGTCATCCTCATTCTAAGGAACTACCACACATGCAATACTACATATCTGAATTTCATATCATTTGCAAAATTGGAAATTAATACCTGTCCAACTCATGAAGAAGTACCAAAAGTACCAAATGTCCTTTTTCACAATGCTCCTGTCATGCTACAGACCAAAGTACACTGCAATGACTGGCCCAATACCTCCCTTAAATTACAAGTGATAAAATTCTCTGTTCCCTGAATGGATGCAAAGACTCACCAATACATTGCTGAAAATAAGTATTTCAGTCTTGTCTCTACTCTGTTCTACCATTGCAGATCATGTCTTGGTAATGGTGGTGTGTTGAACCAGACCTGTGGAAATGAATAATCCAAATCTGTCCTCTAATTATTCCGAGACCATGAGCTTATTGATGGCCTCGTATAGCCATTTACTAAGTTGTCGTGGAATGCTAACTCTGTCTGTTAGTACATTTCAAACTTTGAGTATGCTGGTCTTGCATTCGGAAACCAACACTCTGGCCCAAGGACAGGTTTAAGTGACTATCAACTCATAAACTTGCACTCTCAAACAATCCAAAATTTTTCTCATTGAAACTAAAAAATTATTCTCTCATTGTACAGTTCAGGCAATCACTGTGCAATCAATAATGTCTGTTCCAAATACTGCAGTATAAAGTGTTTTGTATTTTCTCAAAATATGTTGTTGTGAACCATGAGCAGAAGGATGTCAATGTGCACATTTGGTTCCGTGAAGTTGACCAACTAATATGAAGGCAACAAGTATAACCTATCAGTGATGAGTATAGCATACTCCTGTGAATCATTATCAAAAAAGGAACGCAATTAAACAAAATGGGCAAAATTTCTCAACTCAGTTTATCCTTTTGAAAATTTGTGACAGGATCAAAGGAAGTTGGAGTTTACAGTTTTTCCAAGGAATATTTTTTGCAGATCAAGCAGGCGCTGAAAAATCTGTAAACACAGAACCAAAAGGATAGTGCACAGAAAGTACTCCTGTTTCGGCAGAAATCAAATGAGACAGTGACATACTGAAAGGTTTTGTTTGATAATGGATGCTTTAGGAGTCAGCGTGATCAGACCAGGCTGATTTACTTCTATTCATTCAGGGGGTGTGGATTTCACAAGCATGACTGGAATTCATTGTCCATCTCAAATTACATTTGAGTCACCTTCTTGAACCACTGATGTTCATGTGGTTAGGTCCATTCACAGTGCTGTTATGAAGGGAGTTCAGCATTTTGTGAAGGAAAGATATGTTTCAGCATCAAATAGTGTGTAACTTGGACTTGGATTCAGATGATGTTGTCATTTGTTTGTTGCCTTTTTTCTTTGAGGCGGTAGAGGTCGTAGATTTGTAAGTATTTGCTGAAGCAGTCTTTGTGAGTTGCTGCAGGCATCTTGTTATTGACACGCACTACTGCCACTAGGTGCTCATGATAAAGTAAGTGAATATTTAAGGCAGTGGATGGGTGCTGATCATGAGGCTCCTTTGTCCAATCGAGATGAAATACTTCAACATTGTTGGAAATACCATCATTCAGTCAAGTTCAGATTATTCCACCATACATTTGACTTGTGCCTTGTAGAGAGTGGACAGGCATTGGGCAGTCAGGAGATGAGACATTGACTGCAGAGACCTGGGTCTCCATAAGACCATAAGGAATAAGAACAGGAGCAGGCCATTCAGCTGCTCTAGCCTGCTCCACCATTCATCAGGATCACAGCTGATCTGACATTCCTCAAGTCCACTTTCCTGCAACACTTGATTCCCCTACTGATCAAGAATCTATGCATCTCAACCTTAACTATACACAAGAACTCTGTCCCCAAAGCTCTCTGTGGCAAGGAGTTCCAAAGAATCACAACCCTTTCTGAGAAGAAATTCCTGCACAGCTCAGCCTTAGAATAGCATTCTTTTACTTGGAGACTATGACTTTAATTTTCCCAGTGAGTAGAGTCCCAGCCTATTTAGCTTTTGCTCAGAAAACAATCACTCCATAACAGGGATCATCCTATTGAACCTTCTCTGAACTGACTCCAATGAAATGATATCTCTCCTTAAATAAGGGGACCAAAAGTGCTCACAGTACTCCAGATGTAGTCTTATCAGCACCTTGTACAATTGCAGTGAGACTCCTTACTCTCATACTCCAACACTCTTGAAAAAAGGCCAAAGTTCTATCAGCCTCCCTGATTACCTGTTTTACCTGTAACCTAGCTTTCTGTGTCTTAGGTACAAGTAGCTCCAAGTCCCTTTTTTGTTGCAGCTTTCTGCAGTCTTTCTCCATTTAATTAATATTCTGTTCTTTTGTGCTCCCTTCAAAAGTAAACAACTTCACATTTTCCCACGTTATACTCTATTTGCCAGTATTTTAACCAACTTATTTAACCTATCAATATCTCTGCAAGCTGTTTGTATCCCATTTGTAACATACATTTCCATCTATTTTATGCCCCCTGCAAATTTGGCTACTATACTTTCATTTCCTTCTTTCAAGACATTAATATTTATTGTAAACAGTTGTGACTCTAGCACTGATCCTTGTGGAAACCCAGTAGTCATGTGTTACCATCCTGAAAAAGAACCCCTTATCCTCATTCATTGTTTCCTGCTCATTAGCCAAATCTCCATCCATGCCAGAATCCTACCTTCAAACTTTGGGGTCTTATCTGAACACTCAACCTTTTACAAGTTACCTTGTCAAAAGCTTTCTGCAAGTACAAATATAACACATCTACTTGTTCCCCACTATCCACTCTTAGTAATTTCATGAAGCTATAATAATGTTAGTTTGATTTATCCCTTTCTTAGATTGTTTATGATTTTGCATTGGAGTTTTCAAATAAGAAATCTCCTTTGGTCAAATGTTCAATTGGGATTTAAGTAGCCAACGCTCTCTGTAGAACTTTATATCCACACTATTTGGACTGCTCATTCTAGAATTCAATCCTCTTTTAGTGAAGCTATTTATAGACTCTCCTAGGACTTGGTATCAACCATTAAAGTATGATCTCATTAATGTCTTATTTGTTCTTGTAGTGAAATATTGATCAGCAGCTGTTACAAAGTTGGTCAAATATAATGTGTTTCTCATCACTTTATTGTCAATGTCACACATGATCTGATGTTCTTCCTGCGCAGGAAAGAAATTTGCTAATCTGCACATGATTGTCCAATCCTGAAACTGTTCAAAATATTAGGAATTGTGCTTTCCATATTTGCTGATTTGCTGATCTTTTAAATGGATTCAATAGCTTGAATTGATCTGAAGACAAAAATTGGGCCCAACGAATTTTGTTGAAATGTCTGATTGCTGGTAGGTACTTGAGCTTGTTGATTATTTTCTTGACAAACTGTAACTTTGAAGTCTATGAAGTTCCAAATTAAGTTTTCAATGTAAAGTTCAGTTTTTCTTTATCAATTTAGTGCGTTCATAGACATGAATGAAGATGGCTAAAGGATTTTTAGAAGATCTGTGAGTACTACCTTTCACCAAATGGTTTCAATCAATGACATTCAGTGATTTTTGACTACATCAAAGATAATTGGTATGGCAACGTTCATGAGATTCTTTCCTGAATTCAATACCACATGATCAGTCATGCATGTTTTCTTTGTCTCCAAAGCTATTTTTTTTAAACAATTTAAATCAACAAAACTTAATTATTATTTAAACTTACATTTCTCATCCTAACTGTTAAAATAATAAAGATTAATAATGAAGAATATAAATGGTTAAAGGAGCATATCATAGATGTATTGATTGTAATGAGGTCAGCCAGGTGGACCTCATAGCATATGATTTTCTTGATTGGGACTGTTAATCTGGTCCAATACGGGAGCCCTAGCTGACAGATAAGAACAAGAATGTCAGACACCCCTTTCGCTCTGAGAGCTGGTTCTGAGGGAGCTGGATCAGTGACAGGGAGTCTCCATATGTAAATAAAGGTTGACTTGGTGATGGGATACCAGCGTCTGTGGAGTTATTTCAATAAAGTTGTCAAAAGAACAAAGACAACTAATCTCAATTCAATGAAACATTGAATTCCAAGAAAAAATTCTTATTCCCGACATTTTCAATCAGTTTGCCTTAAGCCTTTTTCTGAATAATCTTCTTAACTTGCTTATTGACAAATTTGTTATCAAGAAAGTAGTCTAAAGCTGTTAAATCACTGCCCGGAATCTTAATTCTGCCTCCCATCCTGGTGTTCGGGTTTTTCCTCTGAGAGATTAAATCTTCTTTGTGTGTCCAGTAATTTACCTCTTTTCGCATATGCTTAATCTGGATTTATCCCCTTAGCTCCTTGTAGATTTTTACTGCACTAACTGCCTTATCATTTCCCTTAGTCATTTATTTCCCCTGTTACTTGCAGTAAAAGGCTTTTATTGACTTACAGTTGTCTTTGGTGGTTTCTCCAGCGTTTTCTGTTCAGATCAGACATTTTCGCTTCACAGCAGCTGTTGAGCTCCCTGGCTTTTTCTGTTAGCAGCTGGTTGTAAAGCTGTAACAATACTTTTTAGGAGAGTGATTTTTTAACATGCTTTTCTTCTTCATACGATTTCAGGTTTGATTTGTGATTATCACTTCTGTCATGGACCATAGGCAGTGGATCCCACCGCTGCCACCATATCTTATGATTTCATGCCAAAATCCAAGAGTTCAGCTTCAACTCAAGGTTAAGAAGGCAAGATCAAGAACTGTCTATAAGCTTAGACTTCTTTAGAACTCTGTTTATTGCCTATTAATATTAAATACAATCTGAGTTATACCAGGTTGTAATCGTACCATTACATTATCAAAACTACCCTCTTCGTGTGCTTGTCTCTGTAAATCTAATCCAGTGTCATCTATCAATTTCCTATCTAGCTAACTATTTATATTATTTTATATTTATTTATACTGTTATGCTATTTATACCAAGTAGGGAGCAGTTCTGCAACATCATTGCAAGATTGCTGCTAAAGCCCTTAAACAACAATTCCAATAAATACTGAATGAATGCTGCTATGTAGAAATTTCTGAAAAAAAAGGCATGCCCCATGATTAAAATTGAATAAATGTATTAGCTTACATCTTCCATTTTCTTTGAAATACAGGTAACAATAATGTGAAGACTTCTGTGACCTACTGGGTTGAACAGAATTGTTGGTAGATGTAGGAGAAAATTCAGCAGTAGACTTACTGGGAATACCTGATCCAAGCCACACAGTGGTACATCCAGCATTGATGCTCCTCACTGGCCTCATGATGAATGAGCAGGCAAGTGAAGTAAATATTTTAGAATATAGGATTATGTGGTTGAACCCACACAGCAATGCCATGATTAGGTTACTCAGGTAGTTTGGGTGATGGCCAAATTTGTACCACCAGAGACAATCAAAACTATTTCCTGTTGCTGTGGGAAGTTTTTACATGTGTCAGTTTGGGATCATGAGGGTACTTTCTGAAATAACTCTTTTCCAAGTTGGTTGCGCAGAATATGATGTAACTAACAGAGTTGAGAGTAATGATTTATAAGGTTTTATACGTTTTTCTAATGGTTGAGTGTCAAGGGCAACCAGTTAGAGTCTCCAATATAAAAGCAAGATATTGCAGCTGATGGTGACCTAAAATAAGAGTGGAAGGATGAAACTTAAATTTTTTATTGTTAAGTTGTAAATTGACACTGAGTGCTCCTCCTTCCAGCCTCAGTCTGGCCGTGCTCGCGAGCCCCCGAACATCTGTACCTCATTCCTAATAGCCTATCTCAATAACCTCTCAAGCACCACTCTTCAATTCCCCATGGAAACTGTCTGCATGTGCCTATACCTGCCTATCTTTTTCACCCAGTTTCTAACATATGAGTTGACTATGCCAGATGTCATCATTCACTGCCTCCACCTCTCCTCCCCCACCACAACCAATCAGACTTTGGATGACCCACCCTCCCACATTACCCCCTTTCCAACCATGTTTGCCACCACCCTCTCAACCAGGTTTTACAGCATAAAACATTGAATCTCTACAGTGTAGAAGCAGACCATTCAGCCCATTGGGTCACCACTAACCCACTAAAGAGCATCCCACCCAGAGCTAGCCCCCTCCCCCTCCCCTTGTAACCCTGTATTCTCCATGGCTAACCCACCTGGCTTGCACATCCCTGGACCTATGAGCAACGTAGCATAGCCAATCCACTTAACCTGTACATCTTTGAACTGTGAGAGGAAACTGAAGCACCCGAAAGAAATCCACGCAGCCACAGGGAGAATGCGCAAACTTCACACAGACAGTCGCGTGAGGCTGCAATCAAACATGGATCCTTGATGCTGTGAGGCAGCAGTGCTACCTATTGAGACACCATGCTGCCATTGTAACACTCTTGTAAATTCTAATGCCTACATCACAATTGTATTGCATCCCTACCTAAAGCCTGCAGTCCCCAGTACTGAAGACTAACCTGGCTGAGGCTCAGTCTTTTAGCACCAGCCATAATTGTAACACCACTTACCCTCTTGCCTTTCCCCTTTGGTTTCTGTGGACTGACTGACTGTGGCTCAAACCCCTCGACTGACATAACCGGAATATTCCAGTCAAGGTGTACACAGACCCCTGACTGATGAATATATATCTCCTGAAGCACATTAGCCTTATTCCACTGACATTTTGCTACAGAGTCAATGAACTGAAAGTGACCCACTCCCTGGACTACAGAGTAGAGGCACAGACTCCTTGACTACAAATGCCTCAACTGGACACCAGATCAGAATCAATTCCCTTAGCTGGTATGAGAGACTGCTCTTGACTTGTGTTGGGGCCCTCTGACTAAATCACAGAATCACGGAATTGCTACAATGCAGAAAGAGACCATTCAGCCCATTGTACCCACACTGGTTCTGTAGTGCCAACCTCCTGCTTTTTTCCCACATACCATTTATATCTAAATAATCATCTAATACCTACTTGAACACTCAATCTCCACCATATTTCCAGACAGTGCATTCCATACCCTAACTCACATCACCTTTGCTTCATTTGCACATCACTTGAAATTTATACAATCTCATCCCTTTTTTCTATTATGAGCAGGAACAGCTTCTCCTGACCTACTCAGTCTTGCCCACTCATCATTTTGAACATCTCTAGCAAATCTTTTCTCAGTCTTCTTCTCTCTAAGAAGAACAGTCCCAACTTCTTCAATCTACCCTCGTAATGTAAATTTCTCATGTCTGGAAATGTTTTTATAAATTACTTCTGCACTCTCTCCAATACATTCACATTGGCACCCATAACTGTTTAAAATACTCCAGCTGAGGTCTGACAAGTATCTTGTGCAAGTTCAACATCACCTCCATGCTTTTGTACTCTAGGCCCATATTAATAGAACAAAGAGCACTGTGGGACTTCTTTATCTGGCCCACCACCTTCAATGATTTGTGTGCATATACACCCAGTCTCTCCACTCCTGCATCCCCTTTAAAATCGTAAAGCCTTTTGTATATTGGGGTTTATAAACATAGAACAGTGCAGCACAGGAACAACTCCTTTGGCCCACCATGTTGCCATTCTAAACTAATCTCATCTGCTTGCACCTAGTCTATATTTTTCTTTTCCCTGACTGTTCATATGTCTTGTGATGGTACTGTGCCTTTAAAAGAGACGTGTTCTGTCCTGTTTCTCTTGTACAGAGGTCTTGCCACAGTGGTGCTAAAATGCGTCTTTCAGACAGGCAGATGGTAAAAAACTTTTGAGCTCTTCTCAGGTGGTGTTTTTTTAAAAAGTGACAGAAAAGAATCATGAGTACTTGGGGTCAGGGCTTTTAGTTTTGCTTTGAGTCAGGGTGAAGGTTTTCTGCTGGCTGCTGAGCTTGAAGCTTGAATTCCAGGATGCTATAGTGAAATCTTAGACAGCGAGGCTTCCTGTGAAAATTCAAAATAGACAGATTGTTTCTTTCTATGGACTGGAGAGAGACAGCATGTGAGAACCATAATTGCTCTGCTGAATTGCATTTTTGCCAAAGGATGTGTTTGTAGGTTGCTGCCTGTATTAGAACTATTGATGATTAGTGGTTAAATAATACATTATCTTATTAAGCATTATAATAGAGTTAAAATTATGCCATTTCTTTTTTTTTTGTATTTTAAGTGTGTTGTAAGAATAAACTGTGTTTTATCAAAGCCTAATGGTAGGCCAATTAAATCAGATCTGGAACACAGCAACTTACACTTGCCTTTGAATAAATATAAAAGGTAGGGTCTAGACTATCTCCTTACTTTGGAGGGGGGGGTGGCAGGAGGGGCAGTGAGGCGCAGCTAGTCTGGTCCATAACAGTCTAAATGCATCTTAAACATTGCTATTGTATCTGTTTCCACCACCTGCCCTGGAAGTGTGTTACAGGCAGCTAATCCCTCTGTATAAAAAAAACTTGACTCGAATATCTCCTTTAAACGTTCTCCCTCTCATTTTTAGTATGCCACCCAGTCTGACATTTCTTCCCCGGGAAAAAGACTCTTGTAGACCCACTCTATCCATGCCTTTCATAATTTTATATACTTCTGTCACGTCACCCGTTTTTGACATATTAGACATACAATATACTGACAGATGATTCCATAGAATTCAGTAAGGACTACTTCCTTTAGGACTTTGTGACATGGCTGCTTGCTTGCTGCACATACAGTGTGTTTGCCATGTAAGCTGCTATCATATGGTGCATGGTGTAAGATTGATGCAGTACATTGCAAGATGTGCGCATCCTTGACTGAGAACTGCTTCGCAACAAAGCAAGCTGCCTGTTACCTGCTCTGGTTTCCTGAATGAATTTCTCAAGTTATCTCTGTTTTTCCCTCCACAGATACTGCCCAATCTCCTGAGTTTCTCTAGCAGTTTCTGTTTTTATTTTTATGGTTAGGCTTTTTCTTGTTGAAATGGTTATTGTCTGGCCCTTCTGTGGCCAAGCTTGAATGTTCCCCATATCTTTTCACAGACAGACATGAACTGCTTTATTTGAGGAATTGTAAATGGAACTGAATACTGTAATAATCAGTGAACATCTCCACTATTAAATGGCTGGTCCATTAGTGGTAACCCTCAGGATGTTGATAAGTTTTTCAATGATGTTAATGACATTGAACGTTGAGGGAAAATGATTAGGTTGGAACTTATTCTTGCTTCTCATCTTGACAACCCCTGTCACCAGTCAGTTTTGCTGGTTTCAGTCAGTGTACCCACCTCACTTGAGCTCTGTGGACCACTCAGTATGCATCTCTTATGTTGTAAGAGTTTTGGCAAAGAAACATTTTATTTGAAAAGGACTCATGCTCCTGAACAAGTGTGTGCATACTGCAGTCTACCTCACCACACATATGTCTATTATATATATTTGGGTTTGCAAACACACATTTTTCTTGATCTTATCTATGACATTGTGCCTGTTAACATAATTTCAGTGGGATGGGGTACTAATGAGTGTCCATGGCACACTAATTAATGCAAAAGATGTTCCAAGCTCTCACCTCAAGAAGGCTAAACCCCTCCTCTCCCACCAAAACTTTAACCTAACATCAGGAAAGTGAATTTTCCCACTACCTTTTTAAGTACCTCAGGAAGGCCCAAAGGATTGCATCCAAATACTTTGTGTTGTTCTTGTATCTTTGGTTAAAGAAAATTTCAGTTTACTTGAAGGTTGCAAAAAATTGTATGACAAAAACTGACACTGCTTCATCATATCTGGGTTTATGTTCTTTTAAAATGAGCTTCTTTCCACAAGAAGCAACTTGTATGTTTTTATTTGACTTTCTGGTATCATATTGATTCTGTTTTTAATGTTTGCAATATTGAATGTAAATATTTTAACAATTATTATATGATAAGTTTTTTTTAATTACAGTCACCCCAAAGAGAGTTATAATTTTCAGTTTTGAAATCCTGGTAAATCCTTTTGCACCTTTTCTGGTGTTTTGCTATTTTTGTAATATAGAAACTAGAACTGTTCAGTGTTCTAATGATCAAAGTTTCTTTACAGTTTTAATACAACTTTTCCACTTTATAATTCTGTTTCTTTAGAAATAAAACTCAGTGCTTTTGCTTTTACACTTTTTATGACCATGTTAATTTGCATTGTTACTTGAATAATTTTAATAATGCATACCCATTAATTATCTTTTCCATGGGGTTTTGATTAGTTCAGCTGGCTGGGCTGTTGGTTCGTAAGGCAGAGTAACACCAAAGTGCGAGTTCAATTCCCACACTGGCTGAGGTTATCATGAAAGTCCCTCAACCTCTCCTCTTGCCTGAGATGTGGTGACCGTAAGGTTAAATTATCACAAGTCATCTCTCTCTAATGATAGAGCAGTCCTATGATAAGACTGTGGCAACTTTCTGTTTCTGTTCCATCCAGACACATTTTTCATTTAGTATGCTGCCTCCATCCTTCACTTAAAATGCACTCCACACTTGCCTATATTGAAACTCAATTGTTACTTAATTGACCATAATTGGAGAACACTTGCTTTATTTTTTTAAATCATTTGTGGGATGTGGGTGTCATTAGCTGACCAGCATTTATTGACCATCCCCTAGTAGTCCTAGAGAAGGTGGTCGTGATCTGCCTTTTTGAACTGCTGCAGTTCACTTGCTGTGAGTTGACTCACAATGCCATTAGGGAGGGAATTCCGGGAACTTGACCCAGCGACAGTGAAGGAACGACGATATATTTCCAAGCCAGGATGGTGAGTGACTTGGAGGGAAACTTGAAGGTTTGGTATCCCCATATATCCGCTGCACTTGTCCTTCTAAATGGAAGTGGTTGTGGGTTTGGAAGATGCTGTCTGAAGATTTTTGGTGAATTTCTGCAGTGCATCTTGTAGTTGGTACACACTGCTGCTACTGAGCATCAGAGGTGGAGGAAGTGAATAGATGAACATTAAAGTTTTCATTGTTAGCAGATAGCTTATATGAATTAGAGTTAGGTTTTATTGTCACATGTACTCAAATACTGGGATATATGAGGACAGTGAAAAGTGTACAAAGTAGCCATTTCTGGTACCATCTCAATTACAAAGGTGCCTGCAGACAGTTCAGATGAGTTTGGGCTCCACCTCAAAGACAGGAGTCCGAGCTGGGCTTAACCTTGAACACTTAGTTTAGTGTCACTTCAGAAGGTGATTAATATTTACCATGGCAGATGCATTAAAATAAACTAAAATGTTAAACTGGTCCGTCAAACAGTCGGGATAAGAAAATAGCATTGGGAAAATGGGGATCAGAGAATGTAAGGAAGGTCTAGAGAGAAATGATACAGGGATACAATAAAGTCTAGATGTTACAAAGATGATAAGCAGATAAAAAGTAGAGGCTCTATAACTGTGCATAGGCTTCACATTCAGAATACCCTCCATCATGTTGTGTGGCACTATCACCATGTTAAATGGGACAGACTTTGAACAAATCTGGCAACTCAAGACTCAGCACCTATGAGGCACTGTGGGTGATCAACAGCAGTAGATTGTACTCCAAAACAATCTGCAACCTCATGGCCTGGCACTTCCCCAACTCAACCATTACCATGAAGCGAGGGGATCAACCCTGGTGTAACTGGGCTAAAAAACAAGAGCACAAATGTACTACTTAGGTTGTATAAGGCTCTTATCAGGCAATGTTTGGAATATTGAGAGCAGTTTTGGGACCTCTATCTAATGAAAGATGTGCTGGCATTGGAAGGGTCTCAGAAGAGGTTTACAAGAATGATCAAGGATGAAGGGCTTATCATATGAGAAGAAGTTGAGGAGACTGGTTCTGTACTTGATGGAGTTTAGAAGGATGAGGGGGCATCTGATTGAAACCTGCAAGATACAGAGAGTCCTGGATAATGTGGATGTGAAGATGATATTTTCAGCAGTAGGAGAGACTAGGAACCAGGGGCCCAGCCTAAGGGGGAAGGGACAACCATTTAAATCTGAGATGAGGAATTTCTTCAGCCAAAAGGTGATAGCTGTGTTGACCTTGTTGCCACAGAGGGCTGTGGATGCCAAGTCATTGAGTGTATTTAAGATAGAGATAGTTAGGTTCTTGATTAATGAGGGGATAAAGGGTTATGGGGAGAGGGCAGGAGAATGGGTTGAGAAACATATTGGCCATGATTGAATGGTAAAGCAGACTCAATGGGCTGATTGGCCTAATTCTGCTGCTGCATCTTATGGTCTTCTGGTCAATAAAGAGTGCAGGAGGGCATGTCAGGAGCAGCACCAAGCATACTTAAAAATGTGTCAATCTGTTGAAGCTACCAAATAGGACTACTTGCCTTCATTAGGAAGGATATTATTAAATTGGAGAGGTTGCAGAAAATATTTACCAGGATGTTGCCAGGACTGGAGCTTTTGAATTATAAGGATAGGCTGAGTAAGCTGGGATGTTTTTCACTGGAGCATAGGAGGTGACATTATAGAGGTTTATAAAATCATGAGGAGAATAGATAAGGTGAATAACAAAGGTCATTTACCCAAGGTGGGTGAGTTCAAAACTAGAGGGCATAATTTTGAGATGAGAGGAGAAAGATTTAAAAGAGACCTGAGGAGCACATTTTTCACACAGAGGGTGGTTCATATGTGTAATGAACTGCCTGAAGAAGTCGCAGATGCAGGTACAGTTACAACATTTAAAAGACATTTGGACAGGTACACAAATAGGAAAGTTTTAAAGGGTTATGGGCAAAATGCATGTAAATGGGTCTTGTTTAGTTTGGGAAACTCAGTTGGCATGGATGAGTTGGACCAAAGTGTCTGTTTCCATGATGTATAACTGTATGACTCTAAAAAAACAGTAGCAGCTCCAGTGGTGTTTGTAATTTAAGTCCTTATCTCAAATACCAATGGATTTTTGAACATTGCAGCATGCTGACAAAATTTGACTTAATAATTTGTCTTCACATGACAGATTTAATCTATTTGGAACCGTTCGTTATCTTCCAAGACAGATTGTCCAAGGTGAGAAGATAAGAGACTTACATCCCAAATGTAATTGAAGTTTTTCTATTATTGTTGTAAAATCACCACACTTAGACATAATTTTGTTTGTAAAATTAAAATTGATTAGATTGCTTGGTGTAAGTTACTGTTCAACTTGAGAAGGGAAATTTATCTGAAATTCAAAGTGTTCTCAAATGTTGTTGGGGACAATGTCCATCCTAAGTGGTTCTTAAAGAAGGAATATTAAGGAAGAAAACATTTTTTTGGGGGAAAGGGGGATTGACATATTTTAACATTGAAAAGTCTCCAGCCTGAGATATTTTATAGAAGTGGTCCAATAAAAACTTAAGTGGAATTTAAAACCAGTGTTGGTAACGTGAATTGACTTAGAACTGTTCAGTGGTGATGACAATATTGTATTGGACAGTAAAATTCCCTCAGCATAAAACAAAGAATTGCAGATGCTGAAGATCTGAAACAAAAACAGAAATTGCTACAGAAACTCAGCAGGTTTGGCAGCATCTGTAGAGAAAAAGTAGAGTTAATATTTTGAGTGTAGTGACTTTGTGTCTGGGTCAAATTTCTGTTCTTGTTAAAGTTCACTAGGGTTCATTACTGTGTGAAATGGTTGTACAATGGCATGTGTAAAATTGGTTCAGAGGATTGAGAGAAGAAGATAGAAACAGGAAAAATCACACCAACACTTTTTTTCCAAAAATAATTTTCCCAGGGGGTCAAAGATGAATTTCATTAGTCAGGTTTCAATTCTATATAAAGCTATATTCTATTGAAAGTAGCATAGAACTATTGATGGATTGGTTTCTCTTAGAAACATCTATGAATTTGTGAGACAAAAGTATCTTGATAGACTGCCTACTACCCTAGACTTTGGGAATATGTAGGGGAAGAAACAAAATCACAGAAATATTGAAGTCAATGTAGTAAGACATAGAGTTCAAATTTCTAAAATTCAGGGATATTTCTGAGTTAAAAATAAAATTGAAATGACTAAAAAAAGAGTCAATAATAATACTTAGCAAGAAAATCTACAAGATAAATAAAGATAAAAAGGCAGCTAGGGAATCTATTAATTCAATGATTTTTTTGATAACATGGTACACTTTAGCTTTGTATATAATATATTATGACTTCCCTTGTCTGCATCTTGATGAGAAACAACCAAAAGGAAATATACACAAAATAAGCAAATGACTCTAAATAGTGATGTGATATAAATAAGGTTAAGGTCTCAGACAGTCCCTTGTGGAGTCACCTTGGGCTGTTCAAGCAACAGGGTTGAGAAGTAGAAATGAACAAATGAACAAATGAAAAAGTACAGCACAGGAACAGGCCCTTCAGCCCTCCAAGACTGTGCCGACCATCATGCCCTAATTAATCTAAAAACAAACCTGCCATTTTTCGATCAATATCCCTCTATTCCCTCCCTATTCATGTACCTATCTAGGTGCCTCTTAAATGTCTTCAATGTGCCCACTTCCATCACCTCTTCTGGCAGCGCATTCCAGGCTACAACCACTCTCTGCGTGGAAAAACTTCCCTCGCACATTTCCCTTAAACTTTCTCCCTCTGACCTTGAACCTGTGCCCCCTTGTAATTGAAACTTCAACCCTGAGAAAAAGCATCTGACTATCCACCCTGTCTATGCCTCTCATAATTTTGTAGACCTCTATCAGGTCTCCTCTCAGCCGCCATCTTTGCAATGAAAACAATCCCAGTCTTTTTAACTTTCTCATAGTCAACATCCTGGAGACCAGGCAACATCCTAGTGAATCTTCTCTGTACTCTCTCCAAAGCTTCCACATCCTTCTGGTAGTGCAGTGGCCAAAACTGCACACAATACTCCAAATGTGGGCTAACAAGAGTTTTATATAGCTGCAACATATTTTGCCAACTCTTGTAGGCCACGCCACAGGCGATGAAGGCAAGCATGCATATGCTTTCTTAATCACCTTGGCTACCTGTGTTGCCACTTTCATGGAACTGTGGACCTGCATGCCCAGATCCATCTGAATGTTTGTTTGTGTTCCTAAGGGTACTGCCATTTACAATATAATTCACACCTAAATTCGATCCTCCAAAATGCATCACCTCACATTTGTCTGAATTAAACTGCATATGCCATTTTTGTGCCCAAGTTGCCAATCTATCTATATCCTGTTGCATACTTTCACAATCATTGGCCTTATCAGCAACTCCACCAATCTTTGTGTCATCAGCAAACTTGTTTATCGGACCACCCACATTTTCTTCCAGATCATTTATATATGCTACAAACAACAAAGGACCTAATTGACCGCTGTGGAACTCCACTAGTTATCAGTCTCCATTCTGAAAAACATCCTTCCACCACTACCCTCTGTTTTCTATGACGAAGCCAGTTTTCTATCCACCTAGCCAGGCCACCCTGAATACCTTTATCAAATGCCTTAAATTCCAAATAAACTACATCCACAGCCCCACTTTGTCCTTGAGTGGGCCTACTCTTTCCATTGTTGCCCTCTTTCCCCTAACATATGCATAAAAAGCCTTGGGATTCTCCTTGATTCTGTTTGCTAAAGACATTTCATGGCCCCTTTTTGCCTTCCTAATTGCACATTTAATTTCCTTCCTAATTTCTCTGTACTCCTCCAGGCCTTCGTGAGTTTGTAGCTGCCTAGACTTGCTGTATGCTTCCCTTCTTCTTTTGGCTAACCTTACAATTTTCCTTGTCATCCATGGCTCCTGAGTCCTGCCAATCCTTTCCTTTAGTTTTGCAGGGACATGCATGTCCTGCACTTTAGTAGTAAAGTAACAATTATTTTCTGCAGCTTAAAAATCTAAAATTGTACATGAAATAATGTAATGCTGGGTTTGAAAAAGGACTACAATTTTGAAATAGTGAATGATGAGTGACAAATAACATGATAGTTCGGAACCCATTGTCCAGAGATGGTGGTGTAGTGTAATCTTAGTGGACTAATAATCTAGTGATGCAGGTGGAAGCCCTGGGAGGGGCCAAAAGTTCAAATCCTACCACGGTGAGTTTTAATTTTGATTCAATTGCTTTTTTAATTAAAAAACTAGCAAAATATGACAATGAAATGATCTTTGTCTAAACCCAATTGGCTCACAGATGAAGAACAAACATATGCTATCCTGACCTGAACGAAGGAACTGAGGTGTTGTTGCTAAATTTGCAGATGACACAAAGATAAGTGGATGAATAGGTAGTGTTCAAGAAGCGGTGAGGCTGCACAAGGACTTGGACAGGCTAGGAGATTAGGCAAAGAAGTGGCTGATGGAATACAATGTGGGAAAGTGTGAGGTTATGCATTTTGGTAAGAAGAACAGAGATGTAGACTATTTTCTAAATCAGAAATCTGAGCCACAAAGGGACTTAAGAGTTCTATTTCAGGATTCTCTTAGGGTTAATACGCAGGTTCATTTGACAGTTAAGAAGATAAATTCCATGATAGCTTTCATTCAGAATACAAGAGCAAGGATGTGTTGCTGAGGCTGTAGAAGGTTCTGGTCATACCTCATTTGGAACAGTGTGAGCAGTTTTGGACCCCTTATCTATGTAAAGTTGTGCTGGCGTAAGCATGGATTCAGAGGAGGTTTACAAGAATGATCCCAGGGATCTTTGTCAGATGAAGAACAGCTGAGGACTCTGGGTCTGTACTCATTGGAGTTTAGAAGGATGAGGGGACATCTGATTGAAGCTTACAGAATATTGAGGGGCCTGGATAACGTGGATGTAAAGACTACTTATCCTTTAGTAGGAGGGATGAGGACCTTGGGGCACAGCCTCAGAGTGAAAGGACGATACTTTAGAATTGAGATGAGGACGATTTTCTCCAGCCAGAGGGTGGTGAACTTGTGGAACTCATTACTGCAGCAGGCTGCGGAGGCCAAGTCATTGAGTTTATTTGAGACAGAGATAGATAGGTTTGTGATTAATAAAGGGATCAAGGATTATCAGGAGAAGAGATATGGATCAGATTTTAAACTAAATTGTGAGGAGGTGTGTTCCGTTGCGTTGAAAATAATGGAAAACGTTAAAGGCAGGGTGTGGGAGGAGTGGGTGATGGCTTAGCAGAGGTTATTCAAGTTTCCAGAACAAGTAATAGGACAGAGTATGGAAAGGTTTAGGAATCCAACTTCAGCCACAGCAGAGAAGGGGACAACGATGAGAAGGGACCAGTCAACGCAGGACTGAGGGTGTCGTACTTTAATGCACGCAGGAAGGTGAGTGAGAGGAGGTGTAGTCAGGGTAGCTATGGGAGTCGGTGGGTTTGAAATGGATGTCAGTGCTGAGACAGTTACTGGAGATGTTATTGGAGAGGTCCAGGTGAATTTGAGGTTGGGGTGAAAGGTGTTAGTAACATTGGTGAACTGTTCAAGCTCCTCATGGGAGAACGAGGCAGCACCAATGCAGTCATCAACGTAGTGGAGGAAAATGTGAGGAATGATACCAATGTAACATTGGAAGAGGGACTGTTCTACGTATCCTACAAAGAGGCAGGTGTAGCTCAGACCTATATGGGTGCCCTTACCCACTTTTTAGTTTGTAGGAAGTGAGAGGTGTTAAAGGAAGAGAGTTAAGGCTAAGGGCAATATCTATTAGGCGGATGAAGGTGTTGGTGGAGGGGCACTGGTTTGGCCTGCAGGATAAGACGTGGAGGGCTTTTAGGCCATCTGTGTGGGGGATACAAGTGTACAAGGATTGGATGTCTGTAGTGAAGATGAGGTGTTGGGGGCCAGAGAATTGAAAGTCTTGGAGGAGGTGGAGGGAGTAGGTAGTGTCCCAAATGTAGGTGGGGATTTTCTGGACCAGGGTTGGGGTGGGTGGGGGGGAGAAAACTGAGTTGAGGTAAATGGAGATAAGTTCGGTGGGGCAGGAGCAGGCAGAGACAATGGGTTGACCGGGGTAATCAGGTTTGTGGATTTTGGGAAGAAGGTAGAACCGGGCGGTGTAAGGCTGGGGATCGATGAGGTTGGAGGCAATGGGTGGGAAGTCTCCTGAGATGATGAGGTTGTTGACAGTCTGAGAGATGATGTTTTGGTGATTGGGGTGGAGTCATGATCGAGGGGACAGTAGAAGGATGTGTCGGAAAGTTGGCACCTGGTCTCCGCATTGTAGAGGCCAGCACGCCATAACACCACTGTCCCCTCCACCTTTATCAGCAGGCTTAATGGTGAGGTTGGGGTTGGAATGGAGGGAGTGGAGGGCTGCGTATTCCATGGGGGAAGAGGTTGGAATGAGAGAGAGGGGTGGAGAGATTAAGGCGATCGATGTCACATCGACAGTTGGAAATGAAGAAGTCGAGGGAGGATAGGAGGCTGTGGGATGGTGTCCAGGAGGATAGGGCTTATTAGAGGCGGAAGAAGTGGATTGCAGAAGGTGGGTTAGACTTGTGGTCAAAGAAACACAAGAGTTCGACATCTAGATATGTACAGAATTCATTAACATATGGGTGCAGGGCATGAAGGTGTCCTTTGCTGAGGACTGACCATTCATCCTCAGAGAGGGATGGGGAAATCCTGGCAGAGCTTTGGGCTGGGGCCAGGTGTAGAGCTGGAACTGGGAGTGGGGGTGGAGACTGTTCCCTTACACACACCCACTCCTAAGACAGTCATGTGGGTGGAAATGGAAGTAGCAATGCAGTCAGCAGTGTTATTGGAAGTGACGTCGTCGGCGTCCATGGTGAATGAGCTGTTATTAGCAGAAGTGCCCTGTCGGCGCTGTCAGCAGCATTGGAGGCGGTGCTAGGGGGAGCGGCCGAGGTGACTGCGTGGTTAATGGCACTGGGCGAATTAAGGATAAAGTCATGGATAGTGTTGGGGTCTGGAGTAGTGGAGGAGGTCTGTGCTTGGAGGTTAGCACAAGCACGTTTTCGTGGATAGGGAAATCGTGCGTATTTGTTGCAGCCTGAGCTCAGGTTTTTGTTGAGTATTTTAGATGTTAGAAAAGTCCAAGGTCTTGTCCAGTATTTTTGATGACGGGGATTTTTGCTCGATCTGACAACCCGCCTTGTGACGTTGTCATGCTCACAGCCACTAATTATTTCATTCATTTTTCTCTTTGCAGCTTGCTTTGGCCATCACCCAAGCTCCAAGTGGACATCTGTCAAAGTGCTCTGCAAGGAGCAAGTCTGGCTCCATTGCTTATAGTAAAAAGATAGATTAGAACAGACCTAGAAATAGGAACTCAAGCACGCAAGCCACATTTACCAGTGGATGGTGGTGGGAGTTGGAAGGGGCAAAGTGTGGAGTGTTTATTACAGTCATCGTCTTTTTTAGCTGTGCCCTTTTCTTTGAAAAACATATTGTAATAATGTATCTGGATAAAGTAGAATTGTGAATTAGCTTTACTGTCACATGTACTCACATGAGAACAGAGAAAAATTTACAAGTCGTCACTTATGGTGTCATCTGAGGTACAAAGGTACCTAGGCGCAGATTCTTAAGTACAAATTCTTAGTCAAAAATTTTTAAAAATAAAGAAATAAAAAGTTGAGCATTGAAGATCTTTGTGCTGCCTTAGGTAAAATAAACATAGGAATAAATTGTAAAAATAAAGAAATAAAAAGTGCAGAATAACAGTTCCTCCAACACCGTTCACACCGGCACCTAGCCTGCAGGCCACACCAGGCTATACCTCAACAGTCTCGAGGCTGGGCGTGCCAGGAGTCCACCCTGATTACACCTCTTGGCTGGGAATCCACATTGGCTTCACCTCGAGGCTGAGGCTCCACGATGACTTCACTCGAGGCTCAAGGATGGAAGATAAGAAGAAAAGGGGGAAAGAAAAAACATGAAAAGAAGAAAAGAAATGGATGGAGAGGATGAACTCCGGCCAAGGAGTCCTACTCCACTGGCATTTTGGATTTTGGATCCTAACATAAATTTTTTATAGATTCTTGATACTGCCAGATACACCCTCTGCCGCACAAACACCTAGTTACATAGACTTTTTGTAATTCTCAGGAAAACATGGAGAACCTGTCAGCAATTGCAACATACCAGCAGAAATGATACTTTCTGCTGCAGACTCACACTATAACCAGTGTCACTTGTATTAGGACCAGTGCTACTGACGCCACTAATAAACACCATAGTACACTGCTCATACACAGGTCCAGTGCGACTGGCTTTCCCTCCAGGTACACAGCAAAAAGAAAACCAACGATCTGCTGTGTTCTGCACAGTAAGTGACATAATCTTCTATCCGCTAGTTTATATTCACACAGGCATCACCAGGCAAGGCACAAACACCTCCTAAAGGGTGATAGCCTGCAAATCTCAGCAATTAAGACATCTCAGCCACTTGATGATTTCAAAGTACTAACTTCCTGGCACTGTGGTACCTCCTCATTTCCTGAAAATTACTTATCATTTGGCATGGTTATAAAATTTCAGAAAGAGACCCCGCACCCATTACAATCACATTCAATTTCTCCTTAACTCATTGCAAGTCAAGCTCACCCACAATCAAGTGGAGAGATCCAAAACCATCAGGGGGTGCCAGACTTCAGACTACTCATCCCTCTTGCAAGTCATGCTATTGAGCTGGCTTGGCAATAGAGGACTATTCCTGTGCAATGCTCTTCAATTCCTGTGCAATCTAATGTTTTCTGGTGTGCAGATATCCAAGGTCTGTGTGCATCAATAGCTCCGACATGCAGAAGTCAATGTGTTGGCATGCCAATTAGCATGTGTAGAACTTTAATTTTAGATATAGATTTAAATTTAGATTTAGAT
This sequence comes from Rhincodon typus, assembly GCF_021869965.1. Classification (NCBI taxonomy): domain Eukaryota; kingdom Metazoa; phylum Chordata; class Chondrichthyes; order Orectolobiformes; family Rhincodontidae; genus Rhincodon; species Rhincodon typus. Next base: position 26,713,298 of record NC_063340.1, on the reverse strand, counting down.
TTAAGTTTTATTGTCACAAGTACTCAAGTACAGCGGTGGAGCGGTACAATGAAATGTGTACAATGCCACCATTCCCAAGGATACCTAGGTACAAAATAGAAAAATAAAGAATTATGTTAAAAAGTTCAATATGATGGTTCTTCTTTGTTGAAAGTAGAAAAATAAAGAAATAAAAAGTTAAAAGTTAAACATCCTTTCCAAAGCCACAGGCCTGCAGTTGCTCCACACTGGGCTTACTCTCCCTCTATGCTTGGTATGCTGTCACCCACACTGGGCTAAGTCGTGCACGGGCTCGCCAGCCACTTCACCGCCGACCACCATCTGAGCTCACGTTGGGCCCCAGCTGCTGCTATGCTCCATCGCTGCTGCTGCCTCTACGACCAAGCTCACTCCAGAAGGTACATTAAAAAATCACCCACAAAAAAACCAAAAGAAAAAGAGAAAAAAAAAGACAAAAAGGGAAAAAAGAAAGTAGACGGAATGGACAAGACCCAAGCTCAAAAGCCCAGACACTGCCTACTCCGCTGCCACCAAATTGAACCTTTGATTTGATATTTTGATCCGAGCAGCTGAAGGGAAAGTTGTTCCTGTAATGATAAGGAGAGAGGAATTGCCCAGGAAAACAAGTCTGCTTATCTTGGATGCATACATCCAAGGTAAACATATTGAAGGTAAACATATTGGTCATCATAAGCTATCCTTCATTATCTTCATCTAACTAGTTCTCTTTTCTTCTCTTGGCACTACTGCCGCACAGGAGCCAGCCAGGCCCAAGAGGCTACAGCATCACTACCTCTGAGGATGAAGGATCTGACACCTCAAAGGAGCCATTGGCAAGGCATGTTATGCCATTGTAACCATCTAAAAGTGGGCGGTCCCAGAATTGCTTAACATTATCACAAGTACATTAAGTGCTAACACTGATCCTGAGCAAAGTTTGTGCACATTCATTAGCTTTTACAGAGCTGATGAGATCGGAATTAAAGTTAAAATGAAAAATTTACATTCCATTGTACAGATGAAGCAAATTTAAATTATCTCAATCAATGGAGTATGTTAAATACAGAAAGCAAGGCCTGACTGCCAACTATGAAACAATGGAATAGATGAAATTATACACCAAATAGTAATCCTGGAAGTGATTCTTTACCACGTCGTCTCTGGCTTCTCTGGCTCAGTGGGCCACTGTCCTTTCTTCATCACTTTGATGGTTATCCTGGCCCACCTCAGGATCCTCACACCCATCTTTCTTCTCAAAGATTTCCTCTCACTTCTGCATCGCCTCCTTTAGTGACAGATCTCTCCTTTGGTGATGGAGATTGTAATCCTGTTCAATGCAGGACACACTGTCTGATGTATACTGTATTGCACTACCTGACCAGTCCTGGCGTTGGAACCTGATTTTCAGGAAGCCCATGATCTTGTGGAAACATGCATTACATTGTACTTCCTGGGTGTCTGGGCAGTCTTAGAGGTGTTATCAACCAGCTGTGGATGGATTGTTCCTTGTCACCCAGCAACTATTATTGTATGCATTGAGAATCTCTGAAAGAGGCTAGCACCTCTGAATGGCCCAGTATGCAAGAGTCATGGCAACTCCCTGGATTTCTAGTGCAGAGCTGCATTATGTAGTTTTGTGGTCACAAATGATGTGGACATTACGGGAATGGGATTCTTTTCTATTAACAAAGACTGTTGCTTCATGATTGGCCACTCTGATTGCTACGCTGCAGTTGATTGCACCCTACGCCCCAAAGCCTACTAATGCCTTTGTTGCTGATTCCGTGGGAGAAGAGGGAAGGATAGAACAAGAGACAGTTCAGCACAGGAACGGACCATTCAGCCCACCATGTCTCTGCTGACAATGATGCTATTCTAAACTAATCCCATCTGCCTGCACATCCCTCTATTCCCTGCCTGTTCATGTGCCTACCTAAATGCCTCTTGAGCTTTGCTAATGCATCTGATTCTACCACCTCTCCTGGCAGCATGTTCCAGACACCTACCACCCTCTGTCTAGAAGACTTACCTCGTACATCTCCCTTAAACCTTTCGCCTCTCACCTTAGACTTATGCTCCCTAGTATTTGACATATCCAGCCTGGGAAAAAGACTCTGATTAATATCTGACTCACGCCTCTCACCATTTTATATACTTTTATCAGGTCTCCTCTCAGCCTTCAATGCTCTCGTGAAAACATTCCAAGTTTATCCAACCTCTCCTTATGGCTAATGAAAGGGATGAATTGATGGGTTCGAGCAAAGAGAGCTTTAGTGACCTTCCATATGCATGTCAGTTGACACCCATAGAATGCCACAGAGGTTCCCTATAGCTTACTGAATGATCCATTGGCATATAAATTAAGGACTGCCGTTACCTTTAGGACTACTGGGATGCAATTGCCACCCAGTCCTTGCAGCCACGGATCCTCATCTAGCAGTTTGCTGGATATGAGATGGTGGATTAGGTCGCTGTGAGGCATCTTCTACACTGGCTATCACACATCTGGAGATTGTTGCATCAAAGACTGTAGCTCATGTTTTGAGTGAGAGCTTTCCTTAAATGTGATGACTTTTGTTCTGCTTCTTCTCCCTCTGCAGCATGTTTGGCAGCTAGTGGCGATCGTTGCTGTTGCTCTTCTTAGAGGAACCTTCAGCAGCAATTCCCTGGACCTGTAGAAACACTGCCATTCTTACAGAGGTGATCCATGCCCTGACATTCTTCCCATGAAGCTGTCAGAAGTTGGTCTTGCACCTGGTTAAGTCTGCAACCGGTATGCACTCCACGTGACCTTGCATTGCTGTTATTCTTGAAAAAGCAGCTGCTTATCACCAACACCACAGGTGCTTTGAGGTACTATTGCTGGATTACCTTACAGTCACACAAAAATCTATCCCATGCACCATAATCATCCTGACCTAACTTATGTTGTCCTAAAAATGACAACGTGGCCTTGGCATGAAGCAACTGCCATAAGCCATCACCGTCTACTCAACCATATTACTTCAGAGTACCATCTTTTGTCTTGTGTGTGAGGATATAGCAGCTGCAGCGTTGTAGTTGTAATGGTTTGCCATTGCTGAGGGGAAAGACAAGGTATTAATTGAATATCCATTGCTTGTTGACTATTGTAGACTAGAGATACCACAAGATGTTGACCAGTCCACAATGTACTTTTCATTCGATACTTCATGTGATCAGGTTACAATTGGATAGCATGAGCTACTCTTTTTATGTAAATTACATCAATTAAATAAAATCAAACCAAATTAAAGAGTATAAGCCCCTTAAGGGACACTGCAACAAAAATCAGTTGTTCACATTTAAGTTAAGAAAGAGTCTCAAGAATATTAGGGGACACCAAATGCATTTTTCCCCCATGCACACAAAAGCTTAAGAGGGATAGGCAGTCAGACTGAACAACCCTCTAAACCACCTGCTACTTTGGCCTGTTTATGGCCATCATGGCCAGGTCCAGGATGAAATTCATGAGGTGGTCCTCTGAACTGTGCACATCCCATGTGCCAGCAGCCTATGCAGCAAACATCTGTATGTGCATCAACCAAATGGCTATGTCTCAAACTTGGTGGAGAATACTCCTCAGTCAAGTACAAGGGGCCTGTCATCAGTCAGTGAGTTGACATGCAGCCAGCCAAGGGCTTTGTTCAATGTCTGTCAAGGCCATGGGCATTATCAGTGGGCTGCTTCAGGTGGTTATAGTCAGGATTTCACCTTGTAGGATGTGAGGAGCCGAATTTTGGGCACCCTACCATGCGTCATGCCTCTTTCTACCTTATTGTGGGTCATTTTGTTCTAGAAAGAAACAAAGGGAGAGATTGAGTGAAAGTGACTGACATAGCTTTAAGGCTAGTACAAATGGGAGGATGGTGGTGAGGTGTCCTGAGTAACACTAGCAGCAGCCGAGGCCATACATGGTCTAGGATATTGAATGGTTAAATCTGAAAACTGCAGAATCTTACTGCTCTCAAACACTGCGAAGATGGTACTTCAGGTCATTGTAGGAAAGATATCAAATGCTTTAGTACCTGTGCAGAAACTGGAAAGGAATAGACTATATTTTATTCCTGTGAGGAACGTATTGATAACATTGCAATTCTATTGAAGATGACAGAACATTGTATGCTCAAGGAAATCAGCTTTTTATGAGGTTAGTAATCAGGATGTGTCTCTGAAGACACAATGTTCACTCCACACAGAAAAAAAACAAAGAAGTTTCCTATGAGGTGTTTTCAATAATTTGACTTGAAACGATATGGTTCTATGAACGGCTGGCACCCAGCTAACCAAAAGTAATTGCCTTGATTACTGAGATCTCCATTACTTCCACCAGATATGGTGGATTTGGGAGAACCATTTAAAAATAACAGTTATTGTGGATTTCCCAGTACTCAGGAAATCATGCCACTTCATGCCTTTCTCAGCCCTCCTTAATATTCATTCATGTGTCAAGTAGAAGTGAATGTTTACACCTAGGACAAGTTTTCTGTACTCAAATAATAATGGACAACCATCTTGAACTGCTGAGCCAGAATTTTGCAAGCCTTGTGGAGATGGTGTTGAAGATGGTGGCAGGTAAATAAAGAGAATTGGGAAGATTGGGGGCCTACGAAGGGGTGGGCTGGGGACAAGATATGAATTGGAAGCAGGCAGCAATAACTAGAATCACGGAGTTGTTATGGTGTAGAAGGAGGCCATTTGACCCAGTATGTCTGCGATGAGCAATTCTGAGGAAGGGTCACCTATCCCGAAATGTTAACTCTGATTTCTCTTCACAGATGCTGCCAGACCTGCTGAGCTTTTCCAGCAACTTCTGTTTTTGTTCCTGATGCAGTCTATACTGTTGTACTTTTGAGTGGCTCACCCACTGAGCTTACATATGTTCTAAAAATATATTTGCATTGTTAAGCCTCTATTGGTGTCTTTTGAATCTCATTAAGTGTCTGCTGTTCAGGACTGTCATCTGTTCACTAATTCTGAAGACAGCCAATCTATAATCTTCTGTCATTAAAGGTGAATGTCAAGAATTTTATAATTATTCAAGGTTCCATTGCAATTGAAAGGTTGACACAAAGATTAGCGGCATGAGGAGACACTCCAGTAGAGACCGGCAACACCACTGCAACAAGGATTGATCTGCCTGCTTTATTATGTATACAGAGATACCACCAGGATCTGCTGGAGGTGTATGACAGTATGTTTCTGGCACATGGCATGTATGAATCCATGAAGAAAGGTATCATCACCCTCATCTACATGCAGAAGGGGGAAAGAGGGAGAAAATTAGAAATTGACGACTAATTTCCACTGCTGAATGCAAACTACAAAATCCTGTCTAAGGTCATCACCAACTGGGTCAGGTCCGCTCTGGGATCAGTGATTCACCCTGACCAAACCTGTGCTCTACTGGGCAGGACAGTGTCTGAAAGTCTCGTGTTCCTCAGGGATATTATCACCTATGTGCAGGACAGGGGGATAGACGTCTGTGCCATCAGCCTGAACCAGGAGAAGACCTTTGACAGGATATGGCACACCTACATGTGGGATGTGCTCTTCAAAATAGGCTTTGTGGAGGGAATCCACAATTATATCTGACTGTTCTACACCAACGTCGGTAATGCAGTCCTCAATCAATGGGTGGGAATCAGAAAACTTGCCAATCACTTCCAGAGTCAGGCAGTTTTGCCCACTCTCTTCTGCCTTGTTTGTGTGCTGTATACAGACTTCTGCCGAGTCCATCAGATAGGATGTGAGCCGGAGAAGGGTGACAATTCCAGACAGCAGAGGCATACAGGTCAAAGTCACATTGCCATTTTCTGCTTGAATCTGTTGTCAGTGCGTAGACTCATGTGCATCTACGACCAGTTTGAACTGGCGTTTGGCATTGGGAGCCAAGGGAAAAAAGGCCATGTTCTTTGGGAACTGGGCCGATTGGACAGAATATCCGAAGGTGCTGGGAATATGGTTCAGAATGGCTGGGGAATGTGCAAAAACTTGGAAGGGACACATTGCCAAGGTGTGGCAAAAAAATAGACTTTTGGGAGCACTGCTCCTTCTCCGTTGTGAATAAAAACCTGGTCATCAGATGTGAGGCAGCATTGGATGTACCAGCCCATGCTGCAGCCCATTACCCAAACCTGTACCCTTGCAATCACCTGAGCCATCTTCCACTTCATCTGAAGGTCTAGATGAACAGTGTCCACAGGGACACCATATACAAAGCTCTGGAAAAGGAAACGGGAAGAATGTATCCAACGCCATCCTCATCCTGATGGCCATCTTTATGTGCAGCAGCATCAAGCTGCGGGTAGATCCCTGGTACAGAAACACCAAGTGTCACTGTATACTGAGGTTCTACCTGTCCCTGGTCTTGCAAAGGATGGCACAGACCTTCATGCCACAGAATGCTCCAAGTAGTTGGACTGTTCCGTATCACCGGACCTTCATGGAGAAATTTGCTAAGTAAACTACTTTTGACCACAAGTGCATCAGGAAATGATCAGCACATAGCACCCTCAAGACTCTGCAGGAAAAGATGGATACTGTTGGGTTGTTCCCTGAGCAGATTGTCAAAGTTATTTGGCAGAATGACTCATCACAAGAACTTTTCAGCAAACACAAAGACATAAGTTGGCTGGTGGTCAGAAGGGCACTGCTTGTAAGATCCTTCACGTACGCCCGGACTCTCTGCACGCTGCAGGAGGTACAGACCATCATGTACCTTCTGCTAGAGTGCACCTTTGCAATGGAATTCTGGAGAAAAATGCAGTGGTTTTTGTCGAGGTTCATCCCAAGCAGCTCTCTGCGCAGGACTCCGTGCTCTATGGTCTGTTCCCTGGGATGCACACCGAGACAAACATTGACTGCACTTAGAGGGCCATCAACTCAGTGAAAGATGCTCTTTGGTCTGCCCGAACCTTGTTGGTCTTCCAGAACAAAGAGTTGACCCCGACTGATTGTTGCAGACTGTCACATTCGAAGGTCCAGGACTACGTGAAGGACACACTAAAGACTGAGGGGAGCTACAGCCAAGATACAGTGGGGGAAAGATCACTGTCCAAGGTCTTTTGGCCAAAGTACAACAGGGATCCATTCAGTTATCAGAAGCTCCCAGTGCCTCAAATGCATGTAAATAACATGTTGCATCAGTAAAAAGTCCCTTTAGGTTGCTGGATCTGTTGCAAGAGTTCTGATGAAGGGTCTAGGCCCGAAACGTCAGCCTTCCTGCTCCTATGGTGCTGCTTGGCCTGCTGTGTTCATCCAGCTCTGCACCTTGATGTCTCAAACTCCAAGTTTGTTTGTTCTCAATGTGCTAAGACTATACAGAACTGAACTATTCTAGTGACTATGTGTGTATACGTAGGTATTTTTATAAATAAAATATGTTTTTGGAATAGAAAAGAACAAACATGCAAAAATGGCTGAAACAGTGACTGAAATGAAAAATTTCTTCACCCGGAGAGTGGGGAGCCTGTGGAATTCAACTGCCACAGAAAGTAGTCGAGGCCAAAATATTGTGGGATTTCAAAAGGAGTTGGACATAGCACGTGAGGCTAAAGGGGTTAAAGGATATGAGAGAAAAGTGGGAACAGACTATTGAGTTGGATGATAATGAAGAATGGTGGAAATGGCTGAAGGCCTGAATAGCCTTCTCCTGTTCTTAGTTTCCATGCCCTCATCCCAAGAATCAATTTCCAATTTCAATTTATATAGACATCTCAATAGAGATAGCAAATATCGTTATTCAGCCATAAAACTCACAAGTGAATAGACACTGAAACCATGAGAGAAAACTCACCCTATGTGTTGTAAACATTAATTTCTACTCAATACATGAATGAATATTAAGGAGGGCTGAGAAAGTGATAAGCTGATGCTGTTACATCCCTTTCACTGCTTAGTTTCCTGAGCACTGGAAAACCCAGCAGTAACTGTTATTTCTGTATCACACTCCCAAATGCATCATGATAGCTTGATTTGAATGTGTTAACAAATTATCCCACTTCTTCCAGGATATAAGTGCCTTAAATCCTAGCATCCTGAAAATGTCAGTAGGCCATAAAAGTGGTGTTAGTATGCGTTCCCTGCTTTTACAGTTGCCATCAACCTCCCACTCCTTAAAACTGTCCCACTCATCACAAGAGGGTTAATATCAAGGACTACATTTCACATTTAATCTTACAGAAGCCATAATGGGTGTCCATCACATTTTACTGAGAGGACAGCCACAGTAGGCAACTGCACAGCAGGCAGTTAAAATGGCAACTGCATCCAATAAAAGAGATTTGCGAATCCCAATTTACAAGTACCTACAAACACCCTGCTTGAGTCAAACAGATGCTTTGACAACCTAAGAAAACAGGGACATTAAAATAGCTGCAGGGTAAGAAACATGCAATATGTGTTGGGATTAGAGAATTAAACCTTCCCCTTTAGTTTTATTGTTAATTACCATGGAGCACTCAACACAGTTCTTGACCGGGCTTTTGTATTTATAGAAAACATAACAGCTTCCTTCATTTTGCATTAGCACTTTAATCCATTGAGCCGACACTTAATCCTTTATTAACTGTCTTGATAATAACTAGAAATCTGCTGACCACCAGATTTGAGCAATGCGTCTGTGAGCGCCAAAGCCCTTTCTGTTGATCTCAAAATGCTACAAAAAGAATTGAAATGTGCTTACCATTCCTTTTTATCTAAACAATTGAAGAAAAAGTGAACAGCAAAAAGATTTGCTGCTATTTCCATTATTAAGAAAGTACTGTCTTTGCACATAAAATGGATTTATATTGTTTCAATGAATAGGACTATGTCCACTTAGACATGCACAGTGAATGAGAGCATATTGTTTTCCATATAGCTGTTACCAGTACCTTTGGGTATTAGTCTTGGCTCAGTGGTAAAACAGCTACCTCCGATACTGAACATTGTAGACAAGTCTTGCTTTAAGTAAATTCATTATGATATTTAGTAAAGGTTTCTGTACAATGTCATCTTTCAAACTTGCATTGTTCCTTCAATGTAGTAAAATGCCCCAAGCTCATGTGCAGGGGCACTTCTCAAACAAAAATTAATACTGAGCAACAATAAGAAATATTAGGGCAAGTGAGGTAAGTGATTGGTTTTAATACACGCTCTAAAGAAGGGGAGAAGGGGCAAGAAGTTAATAGATTCCAAACTTTAAGGTCTAACTGTCTTAGAACAAAAATCTGGTGACCAAAATCAAAGGACCGCAAAGACCTCAATGAATTGAAAGACAAAAGAAAGTTAGAGGTAAGGGGGCAAGATGAGAAATAAGGCCATAGAGGGATTTGACAACATGGACGAGACATGGACAGTGTTACAGAGGTGGAAGTTTTGGTGCTGGAGAGCATGTGTAATCAAAACTCAGATCAGGGTAAAACAGGACACAACATTTTAGTTTATCTTGAGCTAATGATCTGGATAAGTGTGGATTCGGTGACCAGGGAACAAAGTTTGTAAGGGGGACTGAAAAAATAGCTTTGGTCTTCCTAATATTTAGTTGGAGCAAAGATCAGCTCATCTAACAGTGGATGCTGTACAAACAGTCAGACAAGTCACAAACAATAGAGAGGTCAAGATAATGTGGTAGAATCATAAAATCCCTACAGTGTGGAAGCAGGCCATTTGGCCCATTGAGTCTACAATGACCCTCCAAACAGCATCTTCCTCAGACTCACCACCTTTCCCTATAACTGCATTTCCCATAGCTAATCTACCTAGCCTGCACATCCCTGGGCACAATGGGGCAATTTAGTATGACTAATTCGCCTAACCTGCACATCTTCAGACTGTGGGGGGAAACCAAAGCACCTAGAGGAAGCCCACACAGATGTGGGGAGAATATGCAAACTCCACACAGACAGTTGCCTAAGGTAGGAATCAGAACTTGGTCCCTGATGCTGTGAGGCAGCAGTACTAACCAACGAGACACTGTGGCGGAGTTGTCTGTTGTCAGCATAACTATAGGTCCTATTGTAGTTCTAGATAATGTTTTCCAAGGGACGTTATGTTAAACCAAAATCCACTTCAGATAACGTAAAAGACTTCATGGAAATAAGTTGAGGAAGAGTAGTAAAATTCTCCTGGGATCCTCAAAGTGAGCTATCCCTCAACAACTACCAGTAAAAGATAGATTATTTGGGTAATAATCTCATTGCTGTTTGTGAGACCTTAGTGTGCATAGATTACTGCATTTTGCTGCAATGTTGATTAAATTTTAAAAGTACTTCATTGGTTGTGAAGTATTTTATGACATTGAGAAGATCTGAAAAGTACCACAGCAATTCAAGTTCCTTATCCAGTGTTGTTAGGTAGGGAAATTCATGAATTCCCAGGTCCAAATAGTCCAAATAAGACAAAAAGACCAAGAAGCAGAAGTAAAAGCACGAATAAAATGGAGGAAGTTAAAGTTACAGTCACACCATGTAAACATTTGCTCTGAAAGGAGCAGGCATTAATTTTAAATTAATTCCTCCAAGGAGGTCTATCTCAATGTTACTGTTTTCACCATGATAATCTTCAAACAAGTTTGAAAAGAACTGAGTTGTGTGTATTTCAAAACTTAGCACTTAGAGGTTGCACATGGATCACATTGGAGTCCCCATCTCGAGGATATGTGACAGATTGGATAAGAACAGACGCTGTTCTTGAGTCTGCTGGTGTATGTGTTCAAGCCTCCGTATCTCCTGCCTGATAGAAGAGGTATTAGGAGAGCATTACCAGGGTGGGAGGGGTCTTTGATGATGTTGACATCATTTCTCCGGCAACGAAAGGTGTAAATAGAGTCCATGGATGGGAGGTTGGCTTCTGTGATGGCCTGGGCTGTGCACATAACCTTCTGTAGTCTCTTATGGTCCAGGGCAGAGTAGTTGGCGTACCAGGCTGTTACGTACCTGGACAGTATATCTTCAATAGTGCATCTGTAAAAGTTGGTGAGGGTCCTTACAGACATGCCAAATTCCCTGAGCCACCTTCTTGACCGTCGCATCTACGTAGAAAGTTCAGGACAGGTTGTCAGTTATTGTCACTCCTAGGAATTGATGGTCTCAACCCTGTCAACCTCCGCTTTGTTGATGTAGATTTGGGAGGGGGGGCTGCATGTTCTCCTCGTTTCTTTCTGAAGTCAATGATCAATTTTTTACTTTTGCTGACATCGAAACAGAGGCTGTTATCATTGTACCACATCACCAAGCCCTCTATCTCTTTTCTGTATTTTGATTCATCATTGTTTGATATCTGTCTAACCACGGTGGTGTGCTTGCTGATGACATTCATTCAGAATTTGGCTATACAGTTGTGGCGATACAGGCAATACAGTAGGGGACTGAGAATGCATCCTTAGGGGGCTCCAGTGTTGAATGTTATCGTGGAGGTGGTGCAGTTGTTTACCTTCACTGATAGCAGTCTGTGGGTCAGGAAGCTGAGGATCCAGTTGCAGAGGGCAGAGCTGAGACCGGGGTCTCAGAGTTTTGAGACAAGGCTGGAGGGGATAATGGCGTTGAAGGCAGAGCTGTGGTTGATGATCCAGAGTCTGACATACGTGTCCCACCGTTGTCCAGATGTTCCAGGGAAGAGTGCAGGTCGAGGGAAATGGCAGCCAGTATATAGTCCAAGTAACTGTGGGAGTCAATGAGTTTGTAATGGATATCAATGGCCAGCTTGTCCACAGAAAATGGTGCCAGATTATGAGGAAGGAAGGAGTCAGAGGTGAGAGCAGGGCAGAAACTGGAAGTGAAATTGTTGGCCTGTATAGACTTTTGTTTCCCTTTAAAAGCCCTAATATTGTGATTGGTTGGCTCACCAAGCTGGTTCGTTGTTTTTCTGTACACGTTTCATTACCCTGCTGGGTAACATCATCAGTGCAGCCGCCGATGAAGCGCTGTTGTGTTTTCCTGCCTGTTATTTGAACTCTGGAGTCCATTGAGCTGGATTACCTCACTTCCGGTTTTTCTTCGCAGTGGAGTGTATAAGGGGTCGAGCTCTATGTGTTTGTTGACTGGTACTCCAAAAAGAAAGCCATCAACGAACCGGCTCAGTGAGCCAACCAACCACAACATTCACAACCTGAGCTACAAATCTACTCCAAAACCTAAAGCCCCAATATTGGTTGTTCCTGCAGCCCTCTCCCTCATCGGTCGAGTCACTTATACTGTTCACTCTGCATGTGATTACAGCCATTTGCTTCCCAATACATACTTCTCATTTCCAGCATGAGGGAAGGAAACAGTGATTGCTTCATGTCCAATGTATCTGATCACCTTTTCTCCCAAGTCTTGGACTGATGTGACTATGCCAAGTATGGTCATACACTGCCCCCACACCAGTGTGCTCCAGAGGGAGAAAACACCCCTGCATGATTGGTTTCCTGTCCATGCTTTAACATATCCACCTTTGCAGACTCTGTAATCTGTTTGACAATTGTCATCTCACCTTCCTCCCAGCCTGCACCCCCTGTCCTGAAAAATAACTTGCTGAGTCTTCTTCCTGTGTAAGTGGACCCATGCTTTCCCCCAACCACCAGCCCTTTCCCTTTAGTTTCTGTTGATGGACCTGATGAACTGACCATGACCAACCCTCGAGTTATCTAACCAGATCAAAAGTGCCCAGACCTCTGATTGGTGACTGTACATCTCCCTGACTGTGTTAGCCCTATCCTTCAGACTGGTCACTATGGAGTGACAGGACTGACTGTGGCCCACTCCCTGGACTGTGGAGATGCAGACCTCCTGCCTGAGAACATTTCAAGGAGATGACTGATTGTAGTCAATCCCCTGAACTGGTAACTGAGGCTGCCCTCAGCTTATCATGCATGACCCCCTAACTGATGGGTGCCTCAATCGACTTTAGTAAGGACTTGCTCCTGAGATTTTGAGACAGCTGTCTGCTAGCTGCACGTGAGACATGTTTGACATTTAAGCTGCAGGCATATGGTGCAGGTGCGAGATTCATAGCACACGGACATAAACAAGATGAGCAATGCTGACCAACAAGGCAAGCTACCTGGTAGTATGACTGCTGAGTGGCACACTAAGAGAAAAGAAGGTATGGATGCTGCAAACATGCAGGTAGGCATGTTAATGAGTGAGTGCCTGGTAAGCAAGTGAGCAGTCCTAAGACAAAAAACAGAAATTGCTGAAAAATCTCAGTAGGTCTGGCAGCATCTGTGGAGAGACCAGAGTTGACGTTTCAGGTTTCCAGCCATCTCTACTTTTGTTTCTGATTTCCAGAATCCACAGTTCTTTTTTAGTCCTGTGATGCAGCCTGTTGCAGTCAGTGGGCTGGCACTCTGTCTCTGTACTCAAAGTGCTCCTGTTACAACCTTCTAATGTTAATTGCACATTTGTGCTTTCAGAGTGCCCTGCCTGTGAACAGGAAAGGTGACATGATGGCTGTGAGGAGTTGGCAAATGCTAGAAGCCCATGTCCATAGACAAGGGTTGCATCCAGCTGGAGTCCGTGGACAACGCCCTGAGATGCTATTTGATCCTATGCAATGACTTTCAGGAGCAAATAATGAGCTAAATTCACCAGGTACCTGCTCAATTTTCTGCCTCGGGTTTCCTTGCTGTCTAACTCATTTGATGCATTGCCTCTTAACATGCAGCAATCTATCAAGTTGGACCATTAACATGACACTTAACAAACAATAATCCCCCTTAATTGAAAAATTGCTTCGCAAAAGCACAGAATTTGAACAATATGTTCCCAACTTTGAGATCAACCTCAAAAGACCCCTCACCTGATCCTGCCACATATCACACCGATTCTGATAAGATTTGGCCCAAAATCTGTTTTTGTGTTTTACCTTCTCATTGCACTTGAACTTTAATTCTGCTCCAAGAACAATTATTTTCACCTGTACCTGTAAGATTTCATCATTAAATGCAACTTTTTCACTCTCTTCAAAGCATTCTATTCCTTTCTTTAATCATTAGCTTCAACTGTTGTTGCTATTTGCCTTGCCACGTCTTGCTCAAGTTTCTCTTACAATTTTAATTTTGGCAATTTCAACTTGGCCATCAATTTTGCCATCAACATTTTCATCTCAGCCTTATGCTGCAATCTCTCTTAACAGGTAGAGTTTCTGACTCATTGAAAAATTGTTTCCAATGATGTGTCCAATCGGATTTGCAGAGGACCTTAAGTCTTTGTGGCGCAGTGGTAATGTCCCTATCCCTGGAATGGGACTTCCAGGTTCAAGTCCCACCTGCTCCAGAGGTGTGTAATAACATCTCTGAACAGGTTGATTAGGAAAAAAATAGATTAAATATAAAAAAGTTCCTCAATGTCACCTGTAAATCTTTAGTTTTAACAGCCTCAGCAAGCTTTACCCAAATTATGCAACATGACAATACTCTATATCCAGCGAAGACATTTGCTCATAAAAAAATGTAGACTGAAAATACGAAAATTGTTACAAACCCAGACCAAGCCACCAAGTTAGTGATACAATCTTGTAAGGACCATTAATTTTTATTTTTAAAGTAGACAAATTTTGAGATATTTCATTAAGGGAATAAAGCCACAAGATTTCACGGTTTTAAACAAACCTAAATATTACCATACGATACTACAATAGTAATGGAATCTGAAGTTTATCTGCAACTTATTTCTAACACTCAGAATTAACATGTGGTAAATATGGATAGTAGACTGTGAGTGAACACCCCACATCAAATAACAAAACAACCCAGACAGAGCCCATGGATTTCTCAGCAACTCCCCAGAGATGTTAATGATATGGTAGGTCATAAAATCTCATTAAGCTTTCCTAAGGATCATCAGAAGTGATCTGGTCTTGAAACTACTTCTTAAGAATCAATCCATTATGGACTACCTCAGCGATGTTCCCGTTCTGGTCAATCACCTCCTTTCCCTATATCTATGTTCCCGTAAACTCCACAAGTACACTCCAGCACTCATTCATAGGCATACTCCCGGCTCTTTACTAAGCTAGTCCTACCCCTCTGTTTTTTCACAAGCGCCAATCCTGCTCAATTGCATCAAGCAAACACTGCTTATGAACTTTTCAACCACCCCTCAACATTTTCAGCTCTACTGAGGATTTTTTCTGAGCCACTCAGCTTTCAACAACAGTGAGAGACCTTTCCATTTCCTCAGCTTCCCAGGATTTCTTCTACATCCTGACTCTGACACTTAGTTGCCTACAAATTACTAGATCATTTTCCTGAGTTCTAACAGCAGAGCTATCCAGCTGCTGTTGACTCCTCACAGAATTTCCCACACAGTAACTGTGTCTTCTAGTTGCTTTCTCCCAACATTACGTGATCTATCTACCTGTCTCTCTTTCTTTTGCCTACTCACTGCCTGTAATCTTTGAACTTCGCTTCAGTGGCCCCTGAACTGTCCTGAGTGAGTCATCAAAAATCTTTCAATAAACCTGGAAGGTTTGCTTTATAAGGAGAGGCAGGACAGACTGGGACTTTTTCCTTGGAACGGAGGAGGCAGAGGGGTGACCTTAGAGATTTATAGAATCATGAGGGGCATAGATAAGGTCATTAGAAAAGGCCTTTTCCCCAGGGTAGGGGAGTCCAGAAGTAGAGGGCATGGGTTTAAGGTGAGAGAGGAAAGATTTAAAATGGACCTGAGGGGCAAATTCTTCATACAGAGCATGGTGTGTATATGGAATGAGTTGCCAGAAGAAGTGTTAGAGGAGAGTACAATTACAACATTTAAGAGACATTTGGACAGGTACATGTATAGGAAAGGTTTAGAGGCATTTGGGCAAATGGGACTAGTTTAATTTAGAAATCCTGGTCATCGTGGACAAAAACAGAAGTTGCTGGAAAAGCTCAGCAGGTCTAGCAGCATCTGTGAAGAAAAATCAGAGTTAATGTTTTGGGTCTAGTGAACCTTCCTCAGAACTGGACCCGAAACATTAACTCTGATTTGTCTCCACAGATGCTGCCAGACCCGTTCAGTTATTCCAGCAATTTCTGTTTTTGTTCCTGATTTACAGCATCCACAGTTCTTTCAGTTCTTATTCATCATGAACAAGTTGGGCTGCATGTCTCTAAGCCTCTCCTCTAATGTTGGGTGGAATTATGTATTGCTACCTAGCAGCTCTTAAAGCTAACTGTTCCATAGACATTACCAGTCATAGATTACCGACTTGCTCAGTACAAAAAAATGGATATAAGTAGAGGATTTCATCAAAAAATTTAGAACATCACCAAAGTATTTTGGCAGTAATTAAGTCACATTTTAAATTAGCTCTATACAAAGAAAGAGATACACATTTTCCATCAATACCTGCACCTGTGTGTTTTTATTTAGCAAACATTCTGCAGAGAGCTTAATGTCACCTGACAACATCAGTGAATGTGTTGATCTGTGTCTGTAAGAATCATAATTCACTAATTTGCAGAACTGGACAAGAATGAATAACATTTTGCCTATGAATAAAAGAAAACTCCACTGCTTTCCATCAACTAATTCTGTCTGGGGGTGGGGGGTGTACTTCCTGCGAGTTGTGAACTCCATTGTTCAAGTCTTTATCATCATCATCTACAGAACATCCCTCTCTCTTTCACAGATTTTAAATTTCAGCCTGCAGGCTTCTTGAACCAACTTACAGGCATTAAGTACAACAATCTTTAATTTCTTCTGGCAGTAGGAGTGCTTTGCAGTACACTCACAAAACCTTCCCTACCAAGCATTTTGTAGAAGCCTCATCCAATATTTGATGAGCAAATTTAGATTTGAGGTCATTTTATCACATTACACAGAGTGTATCACAATTACCTCCTCACCAAATTTAGGTACCAAGCAAACATAATTCATCAATTCAAAATTAAGAGTTCTTTAAGTAAGCCTCACATTTCCTCATCAAATCAGATCTACATAGTCGTAACTCATTCTTCGTGGAAAGTCATGACAGTAAAATTCATACCCATGATATGCTCCTCCTGCATTGTGTCGGAAGTCATTGGCACATCCAGTGTTCCCAGCTGATGTTCACAGCTGGAAGTGCATCTAATTGCAACTACTGGTTAATTGCATTTCAGAGCTGAAGCAAGGGTGGACTCATTGTGACACATCCGTAATGCTGAGATTATAATGGAAAACGCATTCAGTGAACTGGTGACGCCACAGGTAAAGACTGAGCAGGCAGAATGGGGTAGGTAACCACCAGAGTACAGGAAAACAGGCAGTGCAGGATACCCCAACGGCTATCCCTCTCTACCAGAGATCATGTTTTGGATACTGTTAAGGGGGTCAGCTCCTCAGGGAATAGCAGCAGGTCAAGCCCCTGGCACCACAGTAGCTCTGGTAGGCGGCACAGTGGCACGGTGGTTAGCGTTGTTGTCTCACAGCACCAGGGACCCAGGTTCAATTCCAGTCTCGCCTGACTGTGTGGCGTTTGCATATTCTCCCCATATCTGCATATGGGTTTCCTCTGGTTCCCCCTCCCCCCACCACAGTCTGAAGATGTGCAGTTTAGATGTATTGGCCATGATAAAATTTCCCCGTAGTGTCCAGGGATGTGCAGGTTAGGTGGATTAGCCATGATAAAAGCCCAATGCAGGGTTATGGGGATAGGGTGAGATGCTCTTCGGAGTGTCCATGCAAATTCAATGGGTCAAATAAGATTCCTAAGTGCAGAAAGAGGCTATGATTCTAAGAAGGATGACATGGCTATACCGATAGATGATTGAATAATAAGAGGGGCATTTCTACAGTACACTGGAGCTCCAGGCTATGTGTTACCTTTCAAGTGCTGGGGTTAAGGATGTCTCAGAGTACCTGCAGGGCATTCTGAAGGGAGAGGGTGAACAGGCTACCAAAACACAAGTTAAAAAAAAGAGAAACCAGTCCTACAAACAGAATATAGGGAGTTAAGATGTAAAGTAAGAAGATCTACTTCAAAGGTAATAATCTCAGGATTACTACAATACCACATGGTACCAAATGTAAATATACCAGATGAATATGTGGATAGAAAAATAGTGTAAGATGGAGCGATTCAGGTTCCCAGGACATCAGGACTGGTACGAGCAGGGCAGTTGCATCTGAGCAAGATAGTTCTCAACGTCCACAGGGGACTGTTTGCAAGTGCTGAAGGAGCCTAGACCAAAAGGCTCTAACAGACACAGCAACTCTCAGGAGGAGTACTGTGTTTAAACAGATAGCAGAAGTTGGCTATTAAGTCAGTACCTGGAAGATGGCTCCAGTAAGTCGAAAGAAGTCCCTCTGTTCAAGTAGATGGTGGTGTTGAATGGTGACAGAGGCCTGAAGGGGAGTTGATCTGTGTCAGGGCAGAACCAGAATTAAGTTATTTTATTTAACTGCGTTTTCTGAGAGATGGTTCTAGAATGCTGCTAAGACAGCATGAAGATTTGAAACAGAAGTTGTTGGAAAAGCTCAGCAGATCTGGTAGCTTCTTGGAGAGGAATCAGTGTTAAATGTTTCAGGTCCAGCAACCCTTCCTCTGACCTCTGGCATCGCAAACAAAATAAGCTTGCTTGGTCTGTTCATTTCTTTTTAACCCAAGCTGTCCCAAAGTCCATCAGTCATTTACAGCTCATAATTCAAAAATGATAATAGAATTAATTAATAAAATCAGTAAAGGTTCTAACAATTATTACCCATGTACAATCAACCCCTTCAGTAAGGTTCCCCAATCTTATATTGTCAATGTGTACCTCATACCCTCATAGTTCCCCTTTTTTATAAGATTCAAGAACATAGTTTCAGATTCGATTACTTTATTCTCCATGTTAAATGAAGAATTCTATCACATTCTGATCACCCATCCCCAGGGACCCCACACAAGAAGAGTGTTATTTAATCATTTCTCATTGCACAGTATTCAATCTAGAGTCTTTCTGATTGGTTCCTCAATGCATTAATTTAAAATAAACAACCTACACACTCCAGAAAATCCACCTCTATAATATCATTGCTGTTTTGATTTGTCCAATCTAAATGTCTATGAAATATTGCCCATCATTATAGTTGTACACTAATTACACGTGTCTCTAATTTCTTATTTAATACCTTCCCTTTCAATTCCAATGCTGTGGGAGGGCCTTTAGACGTTACCCAATAGGATTTACTGCCCATTGGTGTTTATCGCCACCCATACAGATTTCACATTATGATTTTCTAAGCTAATATCCTTCCTCATTATTCTATTGCTTTACTCCTTTACTAACAACAATACCCCACCTCTTTTCCCTTTTTGTCTGTCATTACCCCTGGATATTCAATTAACATCCTTCAGCCAGGTCTCCATAATCCCAACTCTGTCATAGCCATTTAAATCTATTTGCATTGCTAATTCATCTATCTTTTTAACCATGTTAATCATCTTAGCTTTATTTTACACCATGGCTCCATTTGTTTTTTTTCCCCCTTCCACTTTTGCTTCTTACTTTTTTGTCTTTTGTTTCTATCCTTGTTTTCCCCACCTCCATCTCTCTGCCCATCCCCTGCTTATTCTATTCTACACCCTTCTCAACAGCACCTGCAAACAGTACCCCGTGGATATTGATCCCAATCCTGCAGCCACTTGCTTGTACCAGTCTCACCTTCCCCTGAACTAGTCCCGATGTCCTGGGAACCTAAATCTCTCCATCTTACACAATTTTTCCATCCATTTATTCGTCTGGTATATCTCATTATTTCTACACTTGCTAGCATGTGGCATTGTAGTAATCCTGAGATTACAAAAATTCTTTCAGTTTTTACAAAGATTTGAAAGTTCCCTGCCTAATCTGATACATCAGCTTCTGGAAACCCAAAGAGAGGAAATCTGATTTAGGTGTATTTCTGCTTTTGCCTGGGTGAACTGAGAAGGTGACCCAGATCGATGTTTCAGAGAACCAGCCAAGGAATCCACATTTATATGTATGTAACACACCATGAAAGCCATTTAAATAATCTGGCCAGTTTTCTTATTTTATTTATTTCCGTATTTTGTTTGTTTTCATTCTGTCTTTTGAGTAAATGGGGTTGGAAATAATTGTTTTGGATTAATCAGTTTGCCGTGCTGTTGAATTTTCTTTCACTGATATTAGTTTATATTTAATCAGTTATTAAGTCTTTTGTCTAAGTTACAAAACAGGATGTCTGGAAATTAATCATGAAGTCTGGGATTGTTTATTCAAAACTCTGGCTCGGAACGATAGGAGTGACTATTTGGGGCCTTCAATGGTTTAATTTTACTGAGTTGGAAAGGCTGCTTTGGTTCAGCCGTCTGTAACATGATTCTTATTTAAGTAATGCATACATGAGTTATAACAATTATTAATGTCCTCCTGGTGCAAAAACAAGATCGAAAACCGTGGTTGATAAAAGGAAACTAGGGATAGTTATTAAATTCAAAAAGGAGAAATTTACAAATTGCTAACAAAAAGGCAAGCCTGAGGATTGGAAGCATTTTAGAATTTGGCAAAAGAGGACTAAAAGTTTGATCAAGTGGGGCAAAATAGAGTATAAGAGTAAATTTGCAGGAACCATAAACACTGACTACAAAGGCTTCTATAAATCAATGAAGAGAAAAAGATCAGTAAAGACAAAGTTAGGTTTCTTAACTTAGGTTTCTTAAAGTCAGGAGATAGGAATATTGTACTGGGGAATAAAGAAATAGCAGAAAAATTGAACACATACAATCATTCCTTCGTATCCTCAAGGATTATGTTTCTGAGTACCTACCATCAATGATGAAATTTGCAAGTGCGGAGTCAATTAAAAATAGGTTAAAGATTGCAGCTTCACAAGTTTTGCTGTGCATGTTGAATTTAGTCGCTACTTACTTTTTGGCACTAACAGGCGAATTTGCGAGTTGTACACGTGCGGATACCAAGGATTTACCATACTTTGATTCTGTCTTCACAAAAGACAGCACAAATAATCTCCCAGAAATGTTAGAGAACAAATGGTCTAGTGAGAGGGAGGAATTCAAGAAATTAGTATTACTAAGAAAATAGTGCTGAGAAAATCAATCAAGTTAAAGGCTGATAAATCACCAAGGCATGATAATCTACATCCCAGAGAGCTAAACAAATGGCCATCAAAGTATTGGATGCATTGATGATCATTTTCCAAAATTCTATACACTCTAATGCAGTTCCTACAGATTGGAGAGTGACAACTCTAACCCCACTATTTAAAAGTGGAATGGAGGAAGAAAAAAAAAAGAGTTACAGACTAGTCAGCTTAAAATCAGTAATAGGGAAAATGCTAGAGACTATTATTAAAAAAACTGAAAACAGAACACTTGAAAAGCATTAATGGGATGAGAACAAAGCCAGCGTGGGTTTATGAGAGTCAGATCATGCCTAATAAATCTACTGGAGTTTTTGAGGTTGTGGTTAGTAGAATAGATGAGAGAGAACCAATGGATATGGTGTATTTGGATTTTCAGAAGGTTTTGATAAGGTCCCGCACAAGAGGTTAGTAGGAAAGATTAAAACATATGGGATTAGGTTAATATACTGGCACGGATCAAAAATTGGTTGACATATAGGAAATGGAGCGGGATTAAATGGATATTTCTCCAAGTGGCAGGCAGTGACTAGAAGGGTAGCACAAGGTCAGTGCTTAGGCTCCAACTATATAAAAGGACTTGAATGAGGAAACCAAATGCAACATTTCCGGGTTTTCTGATGACACAAAACTGGGCAGGATTGTAAATTGTGAGAAGGATGCAAGGAGGCTGTGAGGTGATTTAGACAAGTTGAATGAGTAGGCAAACACACAGCATCTGCAGTACAATGTGCTAAATTTGAAATTACACACACACTCTGAAGTGAGAAAACAGAAGTGCAGAGTATTTTATAAATGGTGATATATTGGAAAATGTATGAAGGGATCTGGGTGTCTTTGTATAAAAGTTAATGAAAGTGGACAGGCAGGTTCAACAAGCAATTAGGAAGGCAAATGGTATATTGGCCTACATTGCAAGAAGAATTGAGTTCAAATGTATTGATGTCTTAGCGCAATTATACAGGGCCTTGGTAAGATCACACCTGAAGCATTACATGTAATTTTGGTCTGCCTACCTAAGAAAGGATATACTTAACATAGAGGGAGTGCAGTGGAGGTCCACTAGGCTGATATCAGCATTCATACACTTGTCCTACGAGGAGAAATTGGTTAAAATGGGCATGTATTCACTAGAGAAAGTAGGAACTGCAGATGCTGGAGAATCCGAGACAACAAGGTGCAGGGCTGGATGAACACAGCAGGCCAAGCAGCATCATTGGAGCAGAAAGGCTGACGTTTCGGGCCTAAACCCTTCATCAGAAAAGGATGTATTCACTAGAGTTTAGAAGGATGAAAAGGGATCTGAAGGAAACAAAATTCTAACATGACTAGACAAAATGGATGCAGAGAGGATGTTTTCTCTTGTTTAGAAATCTAGAACCAGGGGACATAGTCTCAGGATACAGGGCAGACCATTTAGAATGGAGATGAGGAAAAATTTCTTCACTCAAAATTAGTAAACCTGTGGAATTTTCTATCACAGAAAGCTGTGGAGACCCAAGTCACTAAACATATTCAAAAAAGAGGCAGATATATTTTTTGATATTAGAGGTATCAAGGGATATGAGTAGAAAGTAATGTGGCTGTAAGAAAGAGGATCAACCAAGATCATATTAAATGGTGGACCAGTTTCAAGGCCAAACAGCTTACTCCTGCTTCGGGTTTCTATGATTCTTTGCTTCTATTTTAAGCTTTCTCAACTTGCTGTCAATTTCCTCTCTTGATAATTTCTGTTTTTCTAAGTCAATCTGTCTTGGGTTTATTTCCTTTTCATTCTGACTAGTTGTTACTCAATCACTAAATACAACTTTCTTTTCTTCTTTGAGCATCAGGTGCTAACCAATTCTTCAGATTTCTAGCACTCAGCTCTTGATCTTTAATTAACCTCTATATGCTCTGTTAAGTCAATATTTCTTAACTGTTGCAATACACAGTCAGATTATTCTTCTCTTTCCACAAATGCCTGAGCTTTAAAAGTAGTCATGTTGACTTTTCATTGATCTGGAAAATGTAAATGGAAAATTTTGTTGGTTTAAAACCTGGAAAATTCCAGTGAACCTGGGAACTGTAAACCAATATAACCAGATTTACTAACCAACCCTTAATGAACAAAAAAATTGGACAATATCTCACTTCTTGCAAACAAGTCAAAATAAGTATAAATGCATACATTAACAATAAAATCACAATATGAATTACAATTTATACGTGGAATAGCAGAAACAACAGAGACTACCTCATTGTGTTGTTAAGCAGTCCACTCAACATGCATAATCCTAATTTCAATTTCAAACTGATTCTCCACATTAGCATCCACTTAAAACAGATACAGATTTTGCACATGCATTCTTCCCCATTTGCCAAAATTCTGCTCCCTTTTCTTTCTGTAGATGTTTTCCTGTATTCTTTAAGCACATGGCTTCTACATAGTAGGATTTTTCCTGTTGGTAATGGTTCCAGGTCAGGAAACACAAGAAGTCACATGACCAGTATTTCTAATTGCCCATGCACTCTAATTAACCTCTTTAAAAGTTCAAATTCTTAAAGTGAATTTCATACATTATTAAAATAATTACAAATTCCCAAAGGTGTTAAAGTAATTATTGCTTTTCTTTACCATTACTGCTTCCAGGTCAAAGTTAAGTACATTTCAATAGCCTTCTGTGTCAGTTTATTTCTGATGATACCATGATCAAATGGGTATATTTTAGACCTGAGATGTTAATCTGGAATTGTGTGTTCAACTTTGAGTTAAAGATACAGCTCAAAACATTGCCAACTTATAAAGTTCATTGTTCATAACTTCACCTATTTCTACTGCTGTAGCAAAGTTTGTGTATCTGTGTGGGGACAGGGTGCACGAGTCATTTAATAGTGCTTTCTCTTAGTGTGTACCATTCCTTGAGGGCTCCACATCCACACTGCATTGCCAACAATGTAGTTTCAATTCTTATACCAGCTGAGGTCACCATGAAGGCTCCTAGATTCTCATCATTGATCCGCATGGCGACCCAAAAGTTAATTCCACAACCAGCTGTCTTTCTCAAATGAGAGGGTAGCCTCTGGTCCTTTTGGATGATGGCAACTTTCACTTTCACTTCATCACAGTCTGTGAGTTAAACAGGCACAAGTAAGCCGACTACTGTATTGATTGTGTTCCTAGTTTACTGCTATTCCTTCTACTGCAAGTATATCATTTGAAATAAAATTCTATCCATAATTTTGCTGCTGGGTCAAGATATTCAGAGACAGTAAGAGAAGTCAAGGAGAGTAAATGAAAGAGACAGGAAAAGGGGAAAGGAAAAGTGTTTATACATTGTATTTGATGCCTTCAAGATGTCCCAAAGAATTATGCAGCCAACAGGAGCATAAAAACAAGAAATAGAAGCAAAGTAACCATTTTGGCCCTTTGAACCTAGTCTAAAATTCAATAAGACTATTGCTATTATGTTTTCAGAGATTCATACAAAGTTGACATTGGGCAGTTAAATTGAATGACATATATCTTCTTTCATCTTATTCTTTCCAACATAACCACCTGCAGGGATTGAGATCTATGATCGTGAAGTTTGGATTGCTCTCTTTAGAGCAGAGGTGGTTAAAGGGAAATTTAATGGACAGATTCAAAATCCTGACAGGTTGTAAGAGGGTAGATAAGGCAAAACCGTTTTCGCTGACAGATTGGTTGGTAACCAGAAGGCAGAGAAATACGAAAATTACAGCAGATTTTTATGATCTGAGGTAAACTTCCTGAAATGATAGTAGAAATAAATTCACTAGTAACATTGAAAAGAAAATTAGATAAACACATGAAGAGTGAAGGTTTACTGGGTAATGAAGAGTACACTTTTCAAGTGATGAACCAAAAACTATATTGCTAGATTCTATGATTTGCAAGAGAATGCAACAAATAACTAACTGTCTCAGAGATAGTAGGAACTGCAGATGCTGGAGAATCTGAGATAACCAGTT
>NC_063340.1:26670547-26685270 GCF_021869965.1 Rhincodon typus | reverse complement strand
TGGGCCGAAGGGCCTGTTTCCACACTGTAGGGATTCTATGAAGTGCTGGAGAAGCTCCATATCTGGCCGACAAGTGTTCAGCCTGACAAGTCCACACAAACCCTCCAAGCATCCCACCCAGGCCCATCCCCCTATAACCCACCTAATCTACACATCCCTGAACACTATGGGCAATTTAGCACAGCCAATCCACCTAGCCTGCACATCTTTGGACTGTGGGAGGAAAACGGAACACCCGGAGGAAACCCACACAGATACAGGGAGAACGTACAAATTCCACACACAGTCGCCTGAGGGTGGAATTGAACCCAGGTCCCTGGTGCTGAGAGGCAGCAGTGCTAACCACTGTGCCACCGTGCTGCCCCATTTTCTCAATCAACATTGTCAAGGAGAGATTGTCATTTAATTTCTTTGTTTGATTTAGATTTAAACTAGGTTAAATTGAGAACATTTCACATATTTATTGCGGGGACCAGGTAGCCCATTAATGTCATGCTGCATGAGATATAGTACCTTTAAAAGGTGTTCAAAGACAACAGATATTGAACCCATGCTTTGGTGGTTAGACATCCACAGTATTCATAACAACAGGGTTTGCTCACCATATGCAGTTATTGCCCCACCTGATGCTTAGAATTGAATGGATTGCACTTAACCCATTGACCAGTTGCAGCGCTTTGGTTGATGAGATCAGTCCCCAGTGACAGCAATTGATCCTTAGATATCAATACCACTACATTTTTTTTTGGCAAGAATGCCAATCTCAACACTCTACAGAAACAGATCACAAGAACTGACTTTAACATGATTTGTCCTGTGATGAGAAACAAAGTATTCGATAAATAATCTATCATAGGGAATAGTGCTTTATTTTTGCTATTATATGTTTCTCAGATTAAGTGTTGCAATGTCTTTCAATTATTCCACAATTTTGAGGCACAAAACATGAAAAGGTTCCATTGAGGTGAATTTATTCTGTTCATTTCATTAGAATAAGCAGTTTTAATTGACACTGGCTGATGGAGGGCATTAAATTTTGGAGTTGAATCCAACATAGGGATTTAGGTGTACACAGTTTTTAAGCTAATTTTAATGAGAATGTTTACAGCTGTAAACACTCATTTAAAATTAGTTGAAAAACTGTATGCCTACTTCCCATGGCCATTAGTCCACAGCACAGAACTTCTTGTTGTACCTCTCTGGCATTGAGTTGTCACTCTCAAATCACAAGTATAGTTAATGAGGGAAGTGGAAAACGTCAAACTGAACTTGTAGTATGCATGGAATAACAAAAGCAAAAACACAAAGATGTGCAGGCTAGGTGGATTGGCCATGCTAAATTGCCCATAGTGTTCAGGCATGTGTAGGTTAGGTGGGTTACAGGGGGATGGGTCTGGGTGGGATGCTCGGAGGGTCAGTGTGGATTTTTTGGGCCGAAGGCCCTGTTTCCATACTGTAGGGATTCTATGAAATTCTGTGAAATAGGTTTAGCACAGTAAGAACTGGGATAATGAGTAGCCAGAAGGAAGAGGGGGCTTTCCTTTGCATTAAACCAAAACCTATCTGACTCAAAACACTGAAAGAACTGTGGATGCTGGAAATCAGAAACAAAAGCAGAAATTGCTGGAAAAACTCAGCAAGTCTGGCGCATCTGTGAAGAGAAAACAGTTAACATTTTGGATCCAGTTACCCTCCGTCAAAACTGTTCTGACCTGCTGAGTTTTTCAGGCAATTTCTGTTTTCATATTTGACTCATGCTTGAACCTAACGCTTAGCACTTAAATTAGTTCAATAATTAATTGACAGGGGTCACTATATTTTTCATATGTTTCAGCAATTCGCCATTTGGATCCAATGGTCCATTTTGGTCCTTATCTTCCACAGGAGCTTCATTCCATATTACTTAATTTAATTAGCATACTGTTCTATTTCTTCATACTCCATTTGTTTATATAGCTTCATCTTAAATGCACCTTTTATTCACTCTTGCGCCTAACTGGGTTGCACACTGGAAATCAAACTTTGCTATTTCCAGTGTCAGTACAAACTTGAACATTTTATAAGTATGGAAAATTCTTCAATTTACTTGTTTTTCTGTCCCAGGTTGACAGAAATAACAGATTAGCTTTCTGTACTTGACAAGAGTTGCCATTTATTGGAAGTGAATAGACTGTAGCTACAAGTAGATGATTATGAACAATTAATATGTCACTCTACTAGTTAATACTCTAATCCCTTTATGAACTCCTAATGAACAGATGCAGACAGACACAGATACGGAAAAAAAATGGGTGTTATGGATATAGGGAAAACTGAGTAAGCATGTTAGTGGTCCCTGTTCATAAGATCTGCTGAGATTATTCTTTGCTGGTCAGAATGTTGCTTTTCAACCTTCCTTCTCTGGATGCTTTAACTACCTTGAGGGAGGCACAGGATGGCTGCTTAACACTTATAAAAGGTCCCTGAATTATTAGTTTCAACAACTACTGGAGGAAACAAATTAGTTTTCTTTATACTTAAAGTGTTGTTTTTTTACAGCAGAGAACAGACAGCCCCTGACCTGGTGAATATCTAACAGGCTTCTCACTATCCTGTCAACAGCTCCAAGCTGTTCAGCTACATGAAAGCCAATTACATAGGGATTGAAAGGCAGAAGGTCTTTGTTATCGATAAGTGGTCACTAGTCCACAGACCAATCAGCTACTTGTTGTGAGCTAAATCATCATTCGTATACAATAAAATACAAAAGAACTGCAGATGCTGTAAATCAGGAACAAAAACAAAAGTTGCTGGAAAAGCTCAGCAGGTCTGGCAGCATCTGTATTGAAAAAAACTCAGTTAATGTTTCAGGTCCGGTGACCCACCATCAGGACTGTGGAAGTGAGATCCATTTTCTTACTATTCTGTTATTAAGGAGACTACACAGAGATTTTAAATTTAAAAAATTCTCTATTTGATCTAGGGAATTTCTGGGACTGCTATTTCTAAACTATGCCATGTAAGTTTTATGAAATGAAATATTTGATTCTTTCTCACTGAAATTAATGTTCTTCCTGCAGCCTCTGATGGTCTCAACCAGTTGGTTCCCAACGTGGCTCCGACTTCCATCAAACTGGTATGCTTTGCATCCTATGAATTTCTTCAACAGAATTTTAGCAATATTATCTCATCCAGTATAATGAGTTCCTGAGTGTAATGTTTGCAGAGTGACCATTCATTCTGTCAGGGCCTATGTTTAGCTGCCCGTGTGTCAACTATAGATTGATAAGGGTCAATGTATGCTATCAATTTTGGGACATTTTTCTATCAGCCGCCACCAGCCAACTCTCATCCCCTTCAGGTTGAAAGAATAAACTTTAGTCAAAGGCAGGGTGGAACATAGAGAGAAAAGTAATTCCATACAGAATTAATGAGAAGGGTTATCAGATGGTCCCTGGTATAGGTAGGTCATTTGCCTATCAGATTTTCCTCTCTGCAATCCACACATGTGATGCCAAGGAGATAGCGACAACTTGTTAGTTTAGACTCCGTATGAGATTGGAGAACAAAACAAGGCAGATCCTCGAGAAAGCAATAGTCAATTTGAGACAATTTGTTATTTTACTTTTGTAGTTGGATGATAGAATAGCTTTTAAAAAGCAGCAAACAGCTTGGGTATATATGAACAAAAGTGGGGGTAAGGGTGGGATGGATCTTTTAAGTAGGAGACCTCAACACTTCAAGATAATGTAAAACATATTTAGAGTGCAATTTTTAACAAGGAGTGCTCTGGTGTCAAACATAACAATGGTATAATGTTTAAATACTGGTCTCTCCATTAGTAATCAATGACTAGTTCACTTTCCTACCATTCCCCTTGTGTAGAACAAAGCATCACTAGAGCTTTACGTTAACAGCAGAGCAGGAAGGAGATACAGGGTACATGGAAAGGATTAGAGTGGGAACCAAAACCATAGACAGAGGAGGGGTTTGAAAAAAAAACTTTTAAAAAGCAGGGATTAAAATGACAATGCAGAAACATTGAAGGGAAAGAGTTCCAGAACTGATTTTGAATTAAAGAAGCAAGTAGCACTAATATTTTCTGCAGAACAATAAATGTATTTTCCAAATATGTTTTCCCAATTTTAGGAGAGGGATTCAAGTCCAGCAATCACTGAAGAATTTGTGGGGAGCAATTTGCTGGAGAAGATTCCAACCACCCCTTCAGAAGGAAAAATTGATGAAGCCATTAATGAAGTCATAACTGATACCGTAGTACAGGCTACACAAATAGTTCCCATCCAAACTGGAGCCATTAGTATCCCAAATGATCTGCCAAGTCAACTACTTCTGACAGAACCATCACTTACTGTCCCAGAGGAAAGATTCTTAGAGAAAGACACCGCATCTGTGCTACTGACTAGTTCTAATGGAGGTGCGACTGGAAGCGGACACCAGATCAGTAGTCCTACATTTACAACCACAGTTTTAATGACTAGTGTTCCTCTAGTTTCAGAAGAGATTAATATATCCAGCTCTGTTTCACAGATGACCAGTGATGAAGACATAACTGGTGTCATGGATTCTGCTACAGATCAGCCCGAATACATGATAGAGACCAAACCAACAATTACTGAAGGAACTATTAGTAGAATGGCTACTTCAACTGTACAGGTTGAACACATGCAGGAAACTGAGGTGTATTGGGAAATGAAAGAGGATGTTGTTACAGATGGGGTTATTGGTTGGGCCACATCTCCTCCAACTGCACAATCTGAGCACAAAGAAGAAATAAAACAGAATGTTACTCTGGATGAAAATTCTGTTAGTACCACAGCTTCTGCTGCACAGCCTGAACATACCCATCAAGTTGCACAGGCTATCACTGAGGAGACTGAAGACGGCTTTACTGCTCATAGCATCACAGAGTCTCCTACTGCACAACCAATCAATCAGAATCTGTCCTTGGATGCAAAGATTCAGCATCAAGTGGAACAACACCACACTAACACTCTGCTTCCTTACATAAAGCAAGTCCTTCCACACCAGACTGAAAGAAACATGGAGTCAAACATCATTGAACAAGCACAGCAGTCGAGCAGTGTCATTCACACTACAATCTATCCATTTATTTTCAATCAGGAGACAATAGCTCATACTGTGGCAGAAGCTTCAGCAGAAAGTGACCAGGGCATCAGTGTGATGATCACTCCTTCCCAGGAAACCACTAGTGACAATCGATTTGGACCAATATTTGATGCAGGAGAAAATGATATCAGCATAGTAATAGGCTGGACATCACAACCAATTGGTATAAGTAAGGCAGAAGGTGAGTCTTTCATTTTAAAGTATCGCATTTTCCACAAAGAAAACCGTTACATCAAAGATCCAGATAAAAGGTAAGCGACTGATATGAGAACCAGACCATACCAGCATAGGAATATACTGAGACAACACCATAACACCACTTTACTACGCTGGCACAGCACTGCACAAGAAAATCACAAGCCAATACAAAACCACACCAGTTTCACACCACTTTGGAATAGGGCCAGACCCATACAGGACAAACCAGCTCGGGATTAGATCAAGATATGACCATACGAGCAGAGCACTAAACCACAGAAAGCTGAACTAGCAGAAGACTATCAAATTAGGAAAATACCAGTACACAAACATATTAAGAAAGTGCCACACCAACAGCAAATTAGCTCAGCACAGGACCATACCTTATGGGACAAGACCAGCATTGAACAATTCCAGCACCTGAATATTTCAGTAGGGTTCCTTATGTAAAAGATCATACCAGTCTGGGGCCATATCATACAAGACCACAAGAGTATAGAACTCACCAACACAACTTAGGTTCCTACCAGTACTGGACAATACCATACAGGACCATGCTAAAACATAACCATATTAGTAAAGAACTTAACTTTATTGTTCATTGGACGAGAACCTGGTCTTTAGTGGCCGACCCTAATTCCCTTGAAGTTGTGTGATGGAATATTGTCCACTTTCCTGGTTGAAAGAAGCTCTATTAACACCCAAAAAGCTTGACTCCAAACTAACATTTCCACGAAGCAGCGCAGCTGCATGACTGCACAGCTGCTCCAAAGTTGTGCACATGCCGTTTGCAGGATTGAGTTCTCATTTTGAGAAGTCACTCCCTCAGAGGCCCATGTACCCAGTAAGAAAATTAGAAGGAATACTGTACCCAGAAGAACAAATCAGTCCACTTGATTAGCATCTCATCCACAACTTTAAACATTTCTCCACTGTGTGTTGCATCTACAAGGTTCACTGCAGAAACCCACCAAGCCTCCTTCAACAGCACCTTCTTAAACCCACAACCTCTACCAGCTGGAAGGACAAGGGCAGCAGAGACACAAGAACACCACCACTTAAATTCTCTTTTAAGCCACACACCGTTCTGACTTGAAAATTTATCACTGCTCTTTCACTGGTACTGGTCAATATCCAAGAACTCACTCCCTAAAAGTACTGTGGGTTTATTTACAGCAAATGGATTGCAATGTTTCAAGAGGATGCTTCTCAGAGATAATTAGGGATGCGCAACAAATGACTGCAGTGCTCATTTCCCACAAGGTCAGAAGTCACAAGACACCAGGTTATAGACCAACAGGTTTAATTGAAATCACAAGCTTTCAGAGTGTTGCTCCTTCATCAGGTGAAGTAAAAAGGTACACACAGGCACAGAATTTATAGGCAGAGAGATCAAAAGATCATACAAATGGTGTGAGTGGAGTGTCAACAGGATGAATAACCAGTCTCTGCAGTTGATCAAAAGATCAGACACTCCACTCACACCACTTGTACGCTCTTTTGATCTCTCTGCCTACAAGTTCTATGCCTGTATGCTTCTTTTCACTTCACCTGACAAAGGAGGAGCAGTTCTGAAAGCTTGTGATTCCAAGTAAACCTATTGGACTTTAACCTGATGTTATGCGACTTCTGTCCTTGTCCACCAGTCCATCACCAGCACCTCCACATCATAGCCCATGAGGAATAGAATAAAAAAAATCAAGAAGAACACCCATTTCTTGCTCACCCATACACCGGATTATCATATGATATTTATTTATGACAGTTGTACTATAGTGTTGAAATTTCTGAAATTTGTCAATTTGAAATTTGTGTCTCAATTCTCCTAGCAGACATTGCATTAGTGTGTCTGATGTCATGGAGCTTGGACTGCGTGGCATGACGTATCATAAGACAGCTCCTTGGGAATCTTGCCTGTGCATAAAGAAATACGTTTTAGTGATTACACACTAGCCACACACCGATGGAGAAGAAGCCCTTGAGGTTGATAAACATCCCTGTTTGATCTGGAGATACCCAGCCTGCCACATATGTGCAGTCAATGATGGCCTGGTTCCATGGGAAACCAGTGAGAAATGCAAACTCAAGCACCCACTCAATCTGACCAGTATTGTTACAAGCCAAGTTCATATAGTTTCTGGACCCGGCAAACAATCTATCAGCCATTTGTGGATTGCTAAATGAGAGACCCTCAATATGTCTCTGACCAGGTTGATAGCAATTCAATAGCCACTAACATTTGGCCAACAGGTCCAGCAGGGAGCTTATTGTCTTCAAGGACACTGCTGATATTTGTTACCACTAGATGTGATAATCTAAGCCAACGGGTAAAGGTCTGTGCCTGTTGGCCTTGTTTTGCAGATAGTGCTTCCTGCAAGGTATTTCTCACTGCCACTTTCCTCTCTATTGTTAAGCTGCAGGTTTCTAATCAGCAGTTTGTTCCTGATGCTGCAGGCAATAATTTTCTGAGGTCTAATCAAAGGTAGCTAATGCATTGTTGTCATTCCCAATATTTGCCACCACTGGCACAATAATGTCAGCTTTCTGAGACATCTAGAAAACCAACACTCTGTCATGCAGGTAGTGCCTCCAGAAGTTGGATTTTTCAGCTGCACGTTTTCTTGTTAACCTCTTACAGATCCCCTGGCTGTTGCTGCTACTGATCATCTTGTTATTTGCCTGTTCAGGCACATAGTTCTTTGAAAGTTGCATTACAGGTAGACAGGATGGTTAAGAAGGTGTTTAACACACTTGCCTTCATTGCTCAGACCACGGAGTATAGGAATTGGGACGTGATGTTGAGGCTATACAGAATGTTGGTGAGGCCACTTTTGGAGTACTGTGTACTGTGCTGGCCACCCTGCTATGGAAAGGATATTATTAAACTGGAATGGGTTCAGAAAAGATTTACCAGGATTTTGCTGGGACTTGAGGTTTTGAGATATAGGGATAGGTTGGATAGTCTGGGACTTTTTACACTGGAGCATAGGATTTTGAGGGGTGATGTTATAGACATTTATAAAATCATGAAGGCATAGATAAGTTGATTAGCAAAGGTCTTTTTCCTAGAGTGGGAGAGTTTAAAACCAGGGGTCATATTATTAAGGTGAGAGGAGAAAGGTTTAAAAGGGACCTGAGGAGCAACCTTTTCACACCGAGGGCGGTTCATGTGTGGAATGAACTTCCAGAGGAAGTGAGAGATACAGGTACATTTAAAAGACATCTGAAAAGGTACATGAAAAGGAAAGGTTTAGAGTGATATGGGCCAAACATGGACAAGTGAGACTAGTTTAGTTTGGGAAACTTGTTTGCATGGACAAGTTGGATCGAAGGGTCTGTTTCCGTGCTGTATGACTATGACACAATGATTGTATGAGGTCTATTCTATACAGCCACAGCACTGCCCATCTTGATCTTTGTCTGTTAACCATGAATGTGCAAAAAAAAAAACAACCCCTCACTCCAAGTTCTCTGACTAAACCCTTTCCTGATGCAAGGTGAAAAAGCAATTACAAACACTGAAGATTTATTGGAGTTCTCAACTTTTGAGTGTTGTGGTTGCAGTTTCAACGGCAAGTCTAAGGAAGTCCAGTAAAGCCATTGTACACACTAGTAAATCAAATGTTGCTTGGAATATTACTACAATGGAACAAAAGCTTACTTAAATGAGTCATTTGTCTTCTTCAGGGTATTACACATAACATCCAGCCAATTGTGTATGTGTTATACCTGGAAATTGATAAATTGGAGGTGACTGCCAGACAAAAATAAATTATGTTCCCTGTAACCCCCACCAGCACCTAAGCTGCACTATTGCCTCAATATATGTTGTATAAATCAAAGTGGGATCATCGCACTAATTTGTGCATTGCAGCTGACATCTGATCCGGTGAAGTAAGAATAATAGAAACATTACTTAAGGATATAAATGGCCTATGATATGCTTTGCAAAGAAGGCAACTCTGTTTTTTTTTTAAAATGGACACCATATTTTAAAATGCTTGTTCCCAGAAGTCACATGACTGCTCGTCGTTTCACTGCAACGCTAAAAAACGACTGCAGTTTTATCTCTGCATTAGCCACAAAGGGAGACATTTGGAATCAGAATTAGCTTTATTGGCACATGTACTCATGAGTACAATGAAAAGTTTACAAGTCGCCACTATGGCACCAACTTGGGTACTAATGTACCCGGGTACAGATTCTTAAATTAGAAAAACTAGAAAAAGAAAGAAATAAAAAGTCCAGCATTAGGTACAAAAATACAAAAACAAAGGAATAAATTGGAAAAAAAAGTTCAGAATTCAATTAACCCTTGGACAACAATCCGTACTTCTGAAGCTTTGAGAATTCAAGGTTTCAGGCGTACCCATTGCTTTATGGAGCCATGAATAATTCAGGTTTACATAACAGCCATTTTAAATTTTGACCTGGACAAGACAAATTTAGCAGCAACTTAGAACATAAGAACCAGGAACAGAAGTAGGCCATCTGGCCCTTCGAGGCTGCTCCACCATTCAATAAGATCATGGCTGATCTTTTCATGGCCTCAATTCCATTTACCTACTCTCTGACCAAAATTCTTAATTCCTTCACTATTCAAAAAATTATCTATCTTAGCTTTAAAAACATTCAATGAAGAAATCTCAACTACTTCACTGGGCAGGGAATTCTGCAGATCCACAGCCCTTTCGGTTAAGAAGTACCTCCTCAATTCAGTCCTCAATCTGCTGCTCTAATTTTGAGGCTATACCCTCTTGTTCTAGTTTCACCACCAGTGGAAACAACCTCCCTGCTTCTATCTTATCTGTTCCCTTCATAATTTTATATGTTTCTATAAGATCCTTCCCCCTCATTCTTCTAAATTCCAATGAGTATAACCCAGTCTATTCGGCCTCTCCTCATAAGCCAACCCTCTCAACTCTGGAATCAACCTGGTTTATCTTCTCTGTACCCCCTCCAGTGCCAGTACATCCTTTCTCAAGTAAGGAGACCAAAGCTACAGACAGAAATCCAGGTGTGGCCTGACCAGCACCCTGTACAGCTGCAACATAACCTCTCTGCTTTTAAATTCAACGTCTCTAGCAATGAAGGACAAAATTCCATTTGCTGCCTAAATTACCTGTTGCACCTGCAAACCAACCTTATGCAATTCATGTGCAAGGATACCCAGGTCCCCCTGCACAGCAGCATGCTGCAATTTTTTATTGTTCAAGTAATAGTCCCTTTTACTGTTATTCCTTCCAAAATGGATGATTTGACATTTATCAACATTGAATTCCATCTGCCAGACCTTCTTCTACTCACTTAAACTATCTATATCCCTCTGCAAACTTTCAGAGTCCTCTGCACACTTTGCTCTACCACTCATCTTAGTGTCATCCACAAAATTTGACACACTACACGTGGTCTCCAACTCTAAATCATCTATGTAAATTATAAACAATTGTAGTCGCAGCACTGATCCCGGAGGCACACCACTAGTCACTGTTCACCAACCAGAAAAGCACTCATTTATCCCCACTCTTTGATTGCTGTTAGTTAACCAATCCTGGATCCGTGCTTATACATTGCCTGTTAAACCATGCACCTTTTATCTTATGCAGCTTTTGTGCGGCACCTTGTCGAATCCCTTTTGGAAATCCAGATACACCACGTCTGCTGGGTCCCCATTGTCCACCACACTATAATGTCTTAGTAGAAATCCAGAAAATTAGTCAAGCATGACCTGCCTTTCATGAACCCATGCTGCGTCTGCCGAATGGGACAATTTCTGTTTACATTTCTTGATATTTCTTCCTTGATGATAGATTCAAGCATTTCCCCATTACAGAAGTTAAGCTAACCCGCATATAACTCCCCATCTTTTGTCTACCTCCTTTTTTGAACAGTGGCATCAGATTGGCTGTTTTCCAATCTGCCTGAACTGCTCCAGAGTCCAGTGAATTTTGGAAAATTACGAGTGCATTTTCTATTACTCCCACCATCTCTTTTAGTACTCAGGGGATGCATTCCATCAGGGCCAGGAGACTTGTCTACCTTGAGCTCCATTAGCTCGCCCAACACTACCTCTTTCGTGATAATGATCATGTCTAGGTCCTCACCTACCTTAGTCTCTTTGTCATCAATTACTGGCAAGTTATTCATGTCCTCCACTGTGAAGACCAACACAAAATACCCGTTCAATGCCCCATCTATTTCCTCATTTCCCATTATTAAATCCCCTTCTCATCCGCTAAAGGACCAATGTTTATCTTAGCCACTCTTATCGTTTTATATATTTATTGGAACTTTTGCTATCTGTCTTTATATTCTAAGCTAGTTTAGTCTCATAATCTATCTTACTTTTCTTTATAGCCTTTCTGTGGCTTTCCGTTGACCTTTAAAGTTTTCCTAATCTTCTCATTTCCCACTGGTCTTTGCCACTTTGTATGCCTTATTTTCAATTTGATAGCCTCACTTATTTCCTTAGACATCCATGGCTGATTACCTCTTTTCCTACAGTGCTTCCTTTTCACCGGTATATACTTTTGCTGAGCACTTTGAAAAATTGCTTTGAAAGTCCTCCACTCTTCCTCAACTTTCCTACCAAAGAGTCTTTGCTTCCAGTCTACTTTAGCCAACTCCGTACTCATCCTATTGTAGTCTCCTTTGTTTAAGCACAGGACCCTGGTATTGGATTTTATCTTCTTCGTTTCCATCCATATTCTAATTCAACCATACTGTTATTGCTCCTTCCAAGAGGATCCCTAACTATGAGATCATTAATTATCCCTGTCTCATTACACAGGACCAGATCTAGGATAGTTTCCTTCCTCATCTGCTCCATTACATACTGTTCAAGAAAGCTATCATGGATACAGTAATGAACTCCTCCTCAAGGCTACCTTGACTGACCTGGTCCAACCAATCAACATGTAGGTTAAAATCTCGCACGGTAATTGCCGTACCATTTTTACAGGCATTTGTTATTTATTTGTTTTTTGCCGTCCCAATGTTATGTTATTATTTGATGGCCTATGGACTACGCCTATCAGTGACTTTTTCTTCTTAGAGTTTCTAATTTCCACCCAAATGGATTCAACCTTAATCTCCATAGATCCTATATCATTTCTTACTCCAGCACTGACGTCATCCTTAAATATCAGAGCAACACCACCCCCCTTACCTTCCTGTCTGTCCTTCCAAATAGTCTGATACACCTGGATATTTAATTCCCAGTCATGACAACCCTGCAATGATAATGGCTACTGAATCATGCTCATTCACGATAATTTGTGCCGTTAACTCATCTACCTTATTTCAAATGTTACGAACATTCCAGTAAAGTTCCTTTATGCTGGTTTTTATATTTTCTTTTTGAATTCTAACATCTCCATTAGTAATATCTCCTGAGTTTCTTCAAGAATCACAGACATTATCAGAGAGAGGTTTCTCAATAGAAAGACCTAGGAAGACAAACCTAAAGGACTGCAGGATTGCACTAAAATGTCAAAAGCTATAACCTTCAGTGCCATAAATGAAAATTAAAAAGGCTTCACTGTCTGCCAGAACTTGTTCAGCTCAGTCCACAGTGAAAAACACAGGTGTACATGAGCCATCACAGCTGCTAAATTTTAACTTCAAGTTTTCAACCTTGAAAAGGAGAAAGCTTCAAGCAATGACATCTGAACTTAATTTCATCTTTATAAGCATCTTTTTCAATATCTATTTATTGTCTCTAGTTTGAGCTAATAAAGTCATTTATTTTACTTAAATAACTTACAGCTTTGGTATCACAATATTTAAACCTTTTTTGAGGTGAAGACTGAGATTTTGCTGCTGTTTATTTTTAAAGTGGAATACTTGATAAAACTGAAGTGGGGTCTTAAATCTTCACAAATTTGCAGTGCCGTTAATGATATGGAGTGATGACAGTGAGGGAGAGAGGAGAGGAGAGGTTGCGTTGCTCAGTGGAATTAACCAGGTGTTAAAGCAGGTATTATATCTAACAATCTCTAGGCAGGTAACCCACTAAGTGCAGAGTCTCTAGCCTATGTGCCTGCCCTGTGTTCAGTATCAGAGACGTTCACAAAGGGTCTCAGGCAGCAGGGAGTCAGTCCATCAGAAAATTAAAGTTTCTGAACAGTTTCCACCTTTGTCAAACAACAGGGCTTCTGAAGCATCCTGAGGTGCATCTCCTGGCCCATCTTCCATGCTGGCAATCCAGATGCAGGAAGATCTGGGCCCATATTTGTGATTATATTTGCATTAACCCGTAAATGAGCGAAGCCCGATGTTTTCTATAAGCTCAGAGATTTTGGGCATGGCAGAAGCAGCAATATATAGGAAGAATGCATTATTAGAATCACCTGATCAGAACATTCTTTTATTTCAGAACGTCAAAATCCATCTCCTCATGACAGCTTAAGAAGAATATCTGAAGAAAATGTTGCCACACCACTATTAACAAATGACATTTCACAAGCCCAAATGTCAGCAACAGAGAGCTTGACAGATCAAAGGCCCACTCCATTCAAGTTCACAACACCAAAAACAACAACCACTGAACCTGGAAACTCATTAACAGGCTCTCCAGTTTCATCTCTGCCAATAGCAGTTATGCTGACAACCGCTGACCAGCTTCATTCTACAGGTAGGAGTGAGTTGGATGGTGAGGCCAACATTCCTCCCAATGTGCTGCTCACAACAGCTGCTCCTCACAACTCCAGTAATAAAACTACAGGTTTTGAAACAGGAGAGGAAGATATCGGAGGTGAATTTATTATTGGGAATACAGAGATTGTAGTCAGCACAGACATACTGGATGGAGGTAAGCATGATGCTTCCTCCACCACATCTTCTCCTCTCAAGTATTTAATATCAAGCTCCTTGACGTCTGCTCCCTCTAAAGAACTGGTGGTGTTCTTCAGTTTACGAGTCACTAACATGTTGTTTTCCGATGACCTTTTCAATAAGAGTTCCCTGGAATACAGGACACTGGAACAA
Source organism: Rhincodon typus (assembly GCF_021869965.1). Classification (NCBI taxonomy): domain Eukaryota; kingdom Metazoa; phylum Chordata; class Chondrichthyes; order Orectolobiformes; family Rhincodontidae; genus Rhincodon; species Rhincodon typus. The sequence goes on along the minus strand of NC_063340.1, from coordinate 26,670,957 downwards.
CAGTTCCTTCAACTGGTAAGTGAATGGCTTTTCAGTGTTTGAAATAATTCAGTCCTCCAGTGTTTGGTTCTCTATTCTCAGGAGGCAGGCGGACGTATGTGTAAGAATCCTTTTAAGAATTATGAATTTACAATAATAGTTAGACTAATAAGCTACCATTTGTGCAGTGCTCCCAAAGTTTCATTCCATTTTGTAATGAAAATTGGAAAATATATAACAGGTTGAAACATCAATATCACCAATTTTGCACCATTGTCAAAAGTTAGATCTAGTGTCCCCACATGTCTATCTAAAGTCATAGAGATTGTAGGAACTGCCGATGCTGGAGAATCTGAGATAACGAGGTGTAGAGCTGGATGAACACAGCAGGCCAAGCAGCATCAGAGGAGCAGGAAAGCTGACGTTTGGTC
>NC_063340.1:26637061-26670147 GCF_021869965.1 Rhincodon typus | reverse complement strand
GACCAAACGTCAGCTTTCCTGCTCCTCTGATGCTGCTTGGCCTGCTGTGTTCATCCAGCTCTACACCTTGTTATCTCTATCTAAAGTCAATTGCTTTTAATATTTCCACATAGATACAATCTTTTGCATTGGTTCAATGTGCTGGTCTGGGAATATTATATATAGGCATAGGTAACAGTGAAGGCAGAGCAATATCTACAGGGAATTTTACTTAGAAAAGTTTAAACTGGTATTTTTGATGGGCTATGCTCACATCCCATACTCTGAAATTTGCTTGGTTAACCCTTCCATCCACTTTCCCCTTAATACCCTTTAAAACCAACCACTTAATCCATTTTTTAAAAAATACAACTACTGCATATGAATCCCCTTGGGCATTTCACTATTATATACAACGCACAATGTTTACACATATTTACACATCACAATATTCCTGTAGTTTTACACATTCAATGTCATTTAGTCTATTGTCTAAAACAGTGCCCCTTCATGTAGTCTTCTTCCATGAAATACCAGCAAAGACTTTAATGATGGAAACAAACAGAATATGCATTCAGGAATGTAAGATTAATCTAAGGTCCATCAGACCTCAGTATGCATTGATAATATCCCAAGTCTATTGTTCTGTACATACTTCTATGCAACTTGCAAACTGAATTTAATCATTTGCATTACAAACTGAAATGAAACCAGCAACTATGTAAGAAAGATAGTTAGGTTTTTGAACATTAAGCATCAGTAATATGTTCCACAATTAAAGATTCCTGGCCAACAATATTTATTGCATAAAATGTGAAAAGTAAATTAACTAAATCAAGGCTACTGTGGGAAGATTTTGAACCAATAAAGTCATGGTAAAAATGTTAACAAGGCTAATCAAGTGTATCCAAATGGAATTTGTTTATAAATTAGTCAGATTAATTTAAGCCACACAGACTGATTATTAATAAAGCCAAACTTGATATGCAAGTTGTAGGTAAAATAATAGCTAGGTAACTAGGCTGAACCAAATATTGAAATATCAGAATTATCTGAAGAGGCATATTGAGATGAACGCATATGCAATGGAAAAGACAAAATTGGGAGAAGACAAATCCCTGGTACTGTATCAAAATAAAGTCATGAATAACATAAATATAACTAGGTACAGGCTGTGCTTCCCCAATCTGACACTCTCTGGTCCAGCAACCTCTGTAGTCCAGTGCCCACCATTGTTCCCTTTTTTTCCCCTGTAATGGCATCTAGCGGCCTTGCATTGACCTTTACTCATATTACTTTTTTGTTAGACTTTATCTAGTTTGGATACAATACATCCTGTCTTTTTCTATCCAGTTGCAAGATCATTCATCTATTTGGCATGTGATTGATTAAAGTCAAGTTGACTTACTTTCTTTTGAGGTGTTTTCACAATGAATATACATGATCTCCCATATTCCGTCAAATTCTCTTTTCTGGCAAAGGCCTAATTCGGAGACTTCCACATTAGGGAGGGACAAAAAAAGTTCAACGCTTGACATTGTTTTCATCAACCCATGTGTCACAGATGCCTCTGTCCTTAAAAGTATTGGCAGCAGACACTGCACTACTGCCTTTATGAGTCAAAGTCCCTTTTCATTCTGAGGACTCCTACCATTGTGTTGTGTGGCATTACAACAATACTAAATGGAACAGATACAGAACAAATTGAGCAGTTTGAAAATAAGCATCCTTAAGGCATTACAGGCCATCAGCAGCTGTAGAATTTCACCACAATGTGTAAGTTCATGTCCAGAATAGTCCTCTCTTTACTTTTACTACCAAACAAGGGACAAAATTGGGAAGGTAACACTAGGCATACCTAAAAGTAAGGTGTCACCTGATTAAGCTACAACACAGAGTCACATGCATGTTAGCTATTGATACACCCAAGCAATTCCACAATTAATGAAACACGTTGAAGGTGTCCAATCCTGCCAAATCCAGCCATAATTGATAGTTAACTATAAGCAACCAATCAGAGAAGGATGCTCCAAAGCATGTCCGTCCTTAACAATGGGTGTCTTTAGCACTGCTGTGCTTGGAAAGGCTGAAATGCTTGCAACCATCTTGAGTCAGAAGATGATCCATCATTAAGAAGAATTCAGGATCACAATGTAAGCCTTTAACAAATTTGATTCAGTCCATGTTATATCAAGAAATGACTGAACACGTTGGATATAGCAAAAGCTATGAGCCCTACCAACATCACAAGTGATGCACCAGAAATATTTATAGCCATAACCAGAAAGTTCCAGTACAGATGCAGCAATGACATCTATTTGACAAGGTGAGAAATTAATGTAGTGTTTCTTGTCCACTGGAAACAGAGCATACCCAGTTACCATAATGCCACATCACAGTCATTAGCAAAGTGATGAGATGTGCTGTCAACAAGTGATATACTCAGCAATAACTTACTTGTTGATGCTCAGTTCAGGTTCTACCTGGAACACTTCAGACTTCATTTCAGCCTTGGTTCAATGAAGTAGTATTTAACTGAGCTTGTTGTCAGGAGCCATTTATAAGATTAAAGTCAATGAAAAATTCCCCACCGGATGAAATCATACTTTGAACGAAGAAAGATGGTTATATTTGTTGGAGGCCAATTAAACGATGTCATTGTAGGAATTCTTCAAGGTAGTGTACTAGGCCCAACCGTCCTTGGCTGTGGAATCTTGCTCTCCAAATTCTTGCTTTTCTTCACTGGCAAGATAAACTGAGCTGAAATTTCAGGTCCCATTGGCAGGTTCTAATTTTTGTGGTAGAACATGGGCTACAAGCACTATATGGGAGACACCGATGAATGGAAGTGGACACATGCAGTGAGCCAATCATGGTTGCCCCAAGGCATAAGCTATGCCCAAGTGATGTGAATGGCATAGAGCAAGACTTAACCATTGGTACTGTACAGGTCATGGGGAGATTGGGCAAATGTAATGGGCAATCCAAGTGTTTATCATCTCATTGCATGGACATAGAAGTAGGAGAGTGGGAAAATGTAGTGGGTAATCCAAGTGATTATCTCCTCATTGCATGGGCATAGAAATAGGAGATAAGGCCAATAGGAGACAGCCTTAGCACAATGAAGATAGCCACTGACAACAGAGAATCGAGTTTCAGATTCTGGGTGTAGTCATGATGAAAAGCAACACTTCTACGGGAAGGGCAAACCACATACAACAGGAGGGCCCAGGAAAGAAACAGAGGATAGAAGAATACAGAGGTATGATCAGCATTGTCTTTACTGGAAAAGGTGGAACAATACCTGGAGATGATTGAGAACCAGTGCCACAGGAGACTGCAGTTATCCAGGGAAATGTTCTGAGATTTCTGATCTCATCACCGAAGACCTCACATCTCACAACACAGCTCTCCATGCCCTGCCAGTAGTGTCAAAATCATTGCATTCTTGAACTTTGTTGCTTCTGACCTTCTACAAGAATCAGCTCCAGAGTTTGGTTTATTTGCAAATGCATGTAAATCACTGCATCTCAAAGGTCATTGACATCCTATTTGCCAGCATTGGACCATGCATTCATTTCCATATACTCACAGCCTTCCAGGCACAAAGGGAAGAGGGTTTCACTTCCAACGTTACACTTGGGGAAATCTAGTGACACTTTGCTTTAATCTATGCAACCATCAAAAAACCCAGTGATCACTCAGTAGAATACATCCACAGGAAGGTCTCCCATTCCCTCAATGTCCAACAGGTCCATAATCACAACTAAAGCTTCCAACATGTATGCACTCACTTTCCTGGCAGCTAATATTACTGCCTTATCGGTCCATACTAATACAGGTCTTCATGCCGAGCCCCAAATTCTGCTGATGGTTTTTTTCTTTATTCATTAATGGGATGAAGGCGTTGCTGGCTAGGCAGCATTTATTGCCCATCCCTAATTGCCCGGAGGGCAGTTCAGACTCAACCACATCGTCGTGGGTCTGGAGTCACATGTAGGCCAGACCAGATAAGGATGGTAGTTTCCTTCCCTAAAGGACATTAGTGAACCAGATGGGTTTTTCTGACAATCAGCAATGGATTCATGGTCTATCGTGGTGGGATTCAAACCCAGTCCCCGTAACGTTATCTCGATCTCTGGATTAACAGTCCAGTGATAATACCACTAGGCCATCGTGTCCCCAGATATGAGGGGATAAGGGATATGCCTTGAAAATATGTCTATTCATTCCTAAACAAGAGTCAGAGGTACATGAATAGTGGTAATGCAATCAAAGCCATTTGCTCACTTGGAGGACTGCTGAGCTGGCCTTCTATTTTCTGAAGACATGGTTCTTATGCTTGGCTGATTGGGTGATACCCAATTCTGTAAGGATCTCACCCATTGTTGTGTTCTGCTATACTTTCCATAACATGATCATGCAGCGTGTTGCAGACCACATATAGTGTGCAACCCTACAAGGACACAACCCATTGGAGGAAGAGGAGCAGGACATGGAAGAAGAGGAGTCAGTGGTACATAACTACACAGGAAGGTGGCCAAGCATGGCCTGAGGTTTGAAGGCCTAATCAGGGGAATGCTATCAACATCATACACCATCTGATTCAAGCAACTGAGCTCCTATGACCCAGAATGAGCAGCATGGATTGCAACTCCCTCTGAGCTGAAAAGGATGGTGCCAACACTTCCATTGCAGATACAGGCTAGCACACGCATCTCTCGCCACAAACAAAGGATGCACATCAGCCCAGAGGTCTCAATGATGTACACCTCCTCTCCTTCACCATTTCATGCATCTGCTTTTATTCCACCATTAAGAAAGGAATTCTCACATGTATTCCAACCCACTTGCGAAAGTGTTCTGATTCTCAAGGCCCACTGCTCCTGGGGTTGCCACAGCATTTAATTATTTAATCAAAGCATACAAATTCGCCAATTGATCTGTCTGTTGAAATCAAATTAGCAGGAAATACTGAGCAGCTTTCTGTACTTAACATGAACCACAGTTTGTTATAAATAGGTAAATTCTAATCGCGATTAAATAGCTATGAACCATCAAATATGGATGACTAGTTAAAACTCTAACCTCCTACATAAAAGCCACTGCATGCTCATACATACAGATAGACACAAATATACAAAAACATTGGTTTTTTTAGGTGGAGGATATTTAAAAGCACAGTCCACAGAATTAGAACATAGAACATTGAACATTTCAGCACAGTAGCCAGCTCTTCGGCCCACAATGTTGTGCCAAACGTGATGCTAAATTAAACTAATCTGTTCTGTCTGCTCTTAGCTAATGTCCCTCCATTCCTAGCAAACTCTTGTGCTTATCTAAAAGCCCCTTAAATGTCCCTATCGTATCTGCCTCCCCCAAGACCCTGGCAGCATATTCCAAACTCTTACCACTGTGTAAAAATCTTGTCCCTCAAATCTCCTTTGAACTTTCCACCCCTCACCTTAAACGCATGTCCCTAATATTAGACATTTCAACTCTGGGAAAAAGATTCTGAGTGCCAACCCTATCTATGCATCTCAAAATTTTATAAATTTCAATCAAGTCTGTCCTCAGTCTCTGCTGGCCCAGAAAGAAAACAACCCTAGTTTTTCTAGCCTCTCCTTATAGCTCATACACTCTAAACCAATTCATTGAGTTCACTGAGATGTTCCTTTTGACTTGCCAGCATGTCTATTTTTCCTTTCTCTAAATTCTTTCACCACTTTCAGGAGGCACAGCCAATTGATACACTAACTACAAAGTTTCTTAATTTACTGGTTAAAAGCATCAGCTTACAGCAACAGGTGGGAGAAAATAATTGGTTTCTCCAGGCTTCAAGTATTTTCATTGCAGAGAGATAGAGGAAAAAAAACCACCTGCATTCCAGCAGCCTGAAGGCTTCTCAATAAATCATTCACTCCCACAAGCTATTCTTTGAAATCCCCCATCCAGAGTACATTTTGTGCCCTTTCCACCTTTAATGCTCCCTCCAGCTGTTATTTAATAAGGAGAGTACAGATTTATCAGCCAAGGGTAGATGGTAATCAGTGGGAAGTTTCTTTGTCCATGTCTGGTCTGATGCTGTAAGACTTCATGAGGATTGCCAAGGCAGTTCCCTGCCGACTGTATCAAGGTGCTATCATCTCTGGTGGGACTGTCATTCCTGTAGGCCAGGAACTACCCAAGGTGAGAAAGGAGATTTATAGATATTTTCTAATCAACATTTTCAGAGATGTTACGATACACCTCTGCTATAGGTCGGTCTTGAACCCTACCCTCCCAGTCAAAAGTAGATATACTAGTGCTGAGCCACTGAAGCCTGTACATGGTAGAGGTCACAGGTTTGAAAGGCCACTGACCTACATCCACGCCAATTAGGCTGATCCCCACCAACCAGGGCCCCCCACCCAACCAACTCCAGAAACAATCCTGACATCTTCAACCCCAGAAGTTGAGTCCTACCCAAGTGTCTGTTAAAAGTCCATGATGTTTATTGAAATAAGGTTGGATGCCCATTGCCCACTTTATGGATTGCTTTTACCATGAAGATCCCAATTACAGAATTATGTTTGATCAAAACAAATGAGGAAAACAACAAGAAAAAAAAATACACCCATAGAATGTCTCCTACATCCTCAGGTCGTACTGAACCCTACACAATAAGATTTTTTTTCTTTTGGAAATTTTGCCATTGCCATAGGAAACCCAACAGTCAGATTGCCCACAAGTAGGGTGACACAATGAACAAATGGCTGTTTTTCAGTACTATTCATTGTGGGATAAATGTTAACCAGAAAAACCAAAGGAGAACACCCCTCCCCCAGGTCTTGAATTGTAATGAAATCTTTTACACCAAGCTAAAAGGACTGCTGAGGCCCCGGTTTGCAGCTTCAACATTGCAGGGCTGCTAAAGAACTGCACTGGATGATTCAACCTAAAACATGTATCGAAGTCTGTCAAGAATGATGTGAACCCATGGCTGTTTAACAATCTGCTACTATTAATGGACAACATGGTAAATATCCTGGAAAATTCCAGTTATCTGGAATTGGGATAGACTTATTTGAAGATAATGATTTTTCTTTGTCTTTGTAGCTGTTACCATACTTGCAGACCAATCTGACTGGATTTAGACAGCTGGAGATTTTGAATTTTCGGAACGGCAGTATTGTTGTAAACAGCAAGATGAAGTTTGTCAAGTCTGTGCCATACAATGTCACCCAAGCAGTCTACTGTGTCTTGGAAGATTTCTGTAATGCAGCAGCCCAAAGGAATAACCTGGAAATTGACAGATATTCTCTAGATGTGGAACCAGGTATATGTGAAACCACATATTCATATTTTCTGCTGAGAGGCTAAATTTTGAAACGGGTCAAAAAATTGGAGGCTGACAAACAGAATGTGTATTTCTTTTTCAGACTATGGTTTAATAATTAATGATCTTTAAAATTTTGTAGCCTAGAGCTTATGGAAGCAGTAAGTGCTATTTGGATTTCATCTCTTTGATGTTAGATCGATTGAGGTAGCAAGTCAAGGAAATGCCCACATGCCCAGCAACAGGGATGTCATCCAGCAAGTTAAGCAGCCAATCACAGGGAAGACTTGTTATCAACAGCAGTCTAGGAAAAAAATTGCATTGAATTTTATTCACTTTTTATGCATATTACATAAAGCAAAATAAAGGTTGGGACAGATGAACAGGAATAAGATAAAAACTGAAATATCAATAAAAAAAATTTATTCACAAGCCTATGTAGTTTTTCTCACAATGTAGAAATTTGTTAGCCACAATTAAAGTATAACTTCTTTTCAGAACCAGAGAGGCTGATCAGATGTAGTTTTACATTAGTACACCATTTAAACCCCCATTACACTTCATTCAAAAAAAGAGTAATTTTTGAGGGCATACTTTGAAAGAAGTATTACAATTAAGAGGGGAAGATTACTTCTGTAGTATAATATGGGGACTTAACAATATATACTTTCAAGAAACAGTAAATCCCTGGTAATAACTTCTGGATAGTCAGGTTTAATTACATATATATACAAATGCCAGATGTTCCTGTCAATTTCACAGTTGCAACAAAACAAATACTAACACTTTCACCATCAATATAATCACCATCAATATAACAGCAAAATCTGGGCTTATATGCAGACATCCATGAACTAAATGGACTGAGGTACTACTAGTTGTTACTATTTAACCCATAAACATGTCAGTTGGTATAATAAGGCATACCAATGAAAGATTCATAGAACAAAATCTGTCAAATTTAGTTTAAGAGATGCAATGCATTCTAGGAGGTCCCTATCCATAGCGTAGCTGTATATTCGATAAAGCAGTTGTCAAGTCTCAAATTAGACGTTGAAAAGTGCAAATATTCTGAGCTCCCGCTATTGCTGTCATCACAATAAAGGCCATATATTGATACGTAAGGATACTAGGCCAACATTTTCACAAGGGTTACCACATTACAAGACATCCTGCAGTCTGAGGGAAGCAACGATTATTCTCCAGGACACAGCTGTTAGCAACACTGGAGAAAAACACAAAGACATAAATAAATTGCTTTTCCTTTTCCTTATTTCGGAATAATTTTATTTATGAGTTGTTAAAGTATAGGAGATGAGAGCAAAGCTTTTTTGACTTAACAGTTAAAATTTGTCAACAAAGGTTCTATTTGTTTCTCAGTTGCCATGAGAAGGCAATGAACAGTGAACATGGGAATGTCTGGTGACCAAGAGATGCTTGGATGGGGTTGGGTGATGGCTGTTAAAGGTGCTGCTTAATGTTGAGGAAACATCTAGGAATACATCCTTTATCTGCTAAGTAGTCATCAATAATGAGCCTGATTATAGTTTGAAGTCTACAACAGATGTGTAAGAATATCTATTTATTTAAAATGTTTCCAACAGTTGGATTAACCTGGAATCTCATTTCAGCTGATCAAGCCGATGCATGTAAATTCCAGGCATGTAATGAATTCTCTGAGTGTCGTGTCAACAAACAGACAGAAGAAGTGGAGTGTGTGTGCTACCCTGGTTATATCAGTGTGGATGGACTGCCCTGCCAGAGCATCTGCAACCTCAGACCAAACTATTGTCTCAACAATGGCAAATGTGAAATAGATCCAGAGAAGGGAGCTGTGTGCAGGTTTGTGACATTGGGAAAAGGCTTGATGTATACAAGTTCTGAAAAAAATATATAAGTAAAAATAATTGTCCGGTTCTTAACATCCTTCATGAATATTCCAAATTGTTTTGCACTGTCTTTTTCATTCAAGCAAAAGACTTACACCAGAATAAAGCCTTTCGGTACATCATTGTCACATAAGATTGTTCTCAGAATAAGACAATGAGTGCTTTTCTTGGGCAACATAGCTCTAACATCCAGACTTTCCCATCAAAATGACTGAGATTAACCTTGCATTTATCCAACACTTCCTCCTATAAAGTTATTAATCGCATCTGAATGACTTTTTCACTTAATTTGAAGGATTACAGATGAGTCACAAATGTATTCTTTTGTTGCTAATTGCTTTTTCATGTCTAATAATTCCATTCCATGCAGCAATTCTCATTAGTGATTCCATCTAGGTCCTGAATGTCCAACTTGTCCAGTTACCTGAAACAGCTGAGAATAAAGGCATGAAAATGTTGTCCAATCAAAAAAAACAAAACTTGAGCATTGAAATCATCCCTCTTCAATTTGTCCTTCTTCTGTACTATCAATTTGAAACATATATGTGATCCCAGTTGTCTGGTCTCCCGATTTTCAGGGACAGGATATATGACCAAGATGAATGTCAATGTCCCATGGAAGTCCCAATGTGCTGACCTCAGTGGGAATTGTGAAGAAAGTCTGAACCTCTGATGAGTATTTGCCCTGCTCCCCGGGGTCTTCTGGAAAATTTCAGGCAATTCTAAGAGACTTAGTTGCATAGTTAAATAGGAAATGTTAAACAGAAAACACACTTACTCTGATTCCTGGATAACTACACAATTGTCTTCCCAACCACTCACATTGACCCACTGACTAACCTCCTAACCCAACATGACTAACTGTCCGACTATCACTTCGACTTACCTCAATCATTCCCCAACCCACCTACCCACTCAAATACATACTAACCTCATCCAACCCACCCATTTGCTACCTCACCCATCTGCCACTCTGCTAACTGCCATTTTGTCCACCTACCACACCACTCACCTCCCATCTCAACCACTTAACATTTCACCCAGCCTGGTCACCTATCCACTTACCTCACCTATCACCATACTCATTCATTCACTCACTTACCCATCCATACACTCACTAACATACCTATTAATCAATAACCATCCATTTACACATTCACTAACATTCACAAGTGGACACTTAAACCTAATGTCTGGAAGCTTATGCCACAGAAAAAGAACATGTCCCGTCTCCAGTCTTCTCCCTCAGTCCCAACTTTGTAGTACAATACGCTGTGCTCCAATTTATGAGACACATGGACTTAGAATACCTGGCAAAAAATGCAGAGCAATGTTAAGGCAGTTAAAAGCTTAAGCAAAGTGGCTGTCCATTGGTGATTACCACTCCATAAAAAAATCATCGCCATTATCCTGTAGATTTTTCCTCTTGTTGCATTCTCACTGAATCAAAATCAAGGTCATTTGCATTATCCCCTGCTCTAATTTATTCTTTCTCAAAACAAATATATTGTTCAACTTCTTACCTCCCTCACCTCTGACAATCTGTAGCTTCTTAACCCCAGGTTAGGTGTCATCTATCCGTTGTTTCTTCCCTGTTCATTTTCTCTACTTTAGTGGTGTCTGCATTCTCACCTCTGGCCACTAACCTTTCTTTGTTAAATTAAAATAATATCAATTTTTTTAAAAACCCATAAACAAAAAATATGGTGAAAATAATCAGTCATAACATGCACAGAAACAAATGAGGACCAAGTTATGTGCTTCATTGCTGACTGCTCATTTAAGGTTAACCATGATCCTGTGAAAGATACTGAAATGTAACTGCATTGTTTAGGAAGGGTTGAAGGAAGAAATCAAGAAATTAAGGACTTGCTAGTCTAACATCAGCTGTAGGTGAATTATTGGAATCGACAGTTAAGGAGACAGACTGAGCGCTTTAAAAATGTCTTTGAGCCAATAATAAAGAGCAGACATGGACATATGAGTAGTTGGTCATCTCTAACAAACTTAAATGATTTTTTTGAGCAAGAAACTAAAGCAGAGACTATCAATCATTTTAGTTTATATCGACTCCTCAAAGGCATTTGATAAGGTTCACATAAAAGACTGTAGTTAAAATTAAAGTTCATGGAATTTAAGGCAGATTATTGATCTATTCTAGAGATTGTAAGTGGTAGCAGGAGACTAGGAAGTCCAGGAATAATGGATATGTACTCAAATTACAAGGAGAGACAGGTGGTAGTCCACAAGGATTTATGCTGATGCCTCAACTTTTCATTAATCATCCATAATTTATTAATGACTTAAACAATGCGACAAGGAGGCATCCACCTGAATTTGTCAATGAGATAAAAATTAGTGACATAGTAAATTGTGTTGGCTAGATCATAAAATAGCAAGATATTTTTGCTTATGTGAGTGGATAAAACAGCAGCGGATGCATTTCAACATGTATGATAGGTTATTAATTTTTGTCTAAAAGTAGATCGATCCAAGTGTTAATGAACTGGTGATAAGTTAGAAATGGTAGTGATCCAAAGAGATGCAAGAAACAGTATACAGAGATCAATAGAATGTAGTAGTCAATAGAAAAATAATCCAAAAGGCTGAAGAAGCATCGCTAGACTAGAAATGTCAACTCTGCTCTCTGTCCATAGATGCTGCCAGATCTGCTGAAATTCTCCACCAATTTTTATTTTTGTATAAAAATATAGATCTTGGTTAGGTGACCATAAGACCATAAGAGCAGAATTTGGCCATTTGTCTCATAGAGTCTGCTTCACCATTCTATCATGGCTGAAAGGTTTCTCAACCCCATTCTCCTGTCCTCACCCAGTAACCCTGTGAATGGGGTTAAAGGTACAAGTCAGCCTGATCTCATTAAATGATGGAATGGGCTTAAAGAGCTGAATGGCCTACCCTTGTTACTATCTTTCCACCAAACCTGCCCATGTGGCTACGTGGCTTTAATTTTCATTAAAATAATTGCATCTGTACTAGTGTTGATCACAGTTCTTTTGTATTGGTTCAAAGGTTCCCAAGGAATTTTTCATCTGTTTTAGTCCACTGGTTCTTGCTGAATGCATCATGTGTTTGTTTTTTTTTTGCTGATGACTTGTTTCACCATAAATCTTGTTCAAATTGCATGCACTGTATCACAACTTCCAATGCTCATGTTCAGTTCTACTTTTTTATTTCCACCAATGAGATAATGAAATTCTTGGTTCTTTTATCACTTTAAATTTCACATCAAACTAACATTCCCAACTCTCATTGTTGATATTCCCTCATCATTGTCTCTCTTTATCCTTCACCATTGTTAGCTGTACTGTCTTCACCGATCTCAATTCCAGTCAACACTTTGTTCATTCCTAAAGCTGCCTCTTGGTTTCCATACAGTAAGTCAAATGCATTCTCCTGCCACCATTATTCCAGGACACATGGGAAAGTTAGCCAAAATGACTCCCATTTTAATCCTGCGTACAACTTATCCTTTACTGTTGAATTGGGACTCATGGCATGAATTCCTGCGCTTATTTATTTCTCCCAGGACTTCAAATTGTGGAACCTTTCAGTTGTCTTAATTTTTCTTTCCTCCTCTAACATGCTGAAACTGAAAATACATCACCTTAATTCTGTCTTCCAATTTAACCACCTTATTACTTTGCCTTTTCAAACTTGATGCTACTCTGCACAATGGGTCACAGTTCTTATCTGTGATTTTCCAACTTAAAACAATTCACTTAAATTAATAAACTCAACACTTGAGAGACATAATTAACTTACTTCACATTATAACTTCAAGCTAAATGTCTATATATACATTGATGCTGAACAGAAGCTGGCAGAGCAAAATCAAACCCCATTAGTGTTGGCCATAATTCTTTGTAAAAATAGAAGCTTGAAATGGCTTCTAATGTTAATGCTCACACTTGTTTTCCAAAAGTAAGTATTGTCTTAGAAGACACTTCTGATCACAACAATATTTTGTCCAGATAATCCTTACGTTCTAAATTCCAGATGCCACATAGATTCTGAATGGTCATATCGAGGGGAATATTGCACTGAGCTTGAGTCTGAGCCATTAATTACCATGGTTACTATTGTGTCCATTTTTGGTTTGCTGCTCCTTGTTTCATCCATTACTCTCATCTTGGCAAAGATATTCCATGAATCGATGAGAAACAAGAAGGATCAATTACTGTAAGCTTTTTAAAATATTTTTTCCAATTTTCTTTCCTTTAAAGACAACTTTTTTCTATCCTATATTTTGAATTTTTTTCTAAAATTTTTCTGACAATGTTTGAGGAATTCGCAATCTGTTCTGTAACTTAGAAACATCAATGGCACTGACAGCAAGGCAAATGTTAATCAAGCTTTCGAACATGATGAACCATTGATATTTGACCATCAACAACCAACTGATTCTTCCAGCATGCCTAGCTGTTCTTGCACCACCTATGCTGTTGCAACACCCACTCAGGAAAACGTGAAATTTAGCAAAGAGGTAACGTCAAGCCTTTTTTAAGGTACTGCATTTTATTTTTCTGAATTTTCCAGAGCACTTTCTTTTTTTAATTAAATGGCTTTTTTTCCATTTTTATTCAAGTGAAAGTTTTTTTGAAATGGTTCTCTTTTCTCAAAACGGATGGACACAAGTGCATGTTTAGAACATTGATAAGCCATGCAAAGTTACATTTTAATGGCATTCCAATGAAGCAACAAGAGATAGCTGAGCATTCACTTTGGACAAAGTTGTTCAAACTATCATCAGATTTTGAAATGTGCACAGATAATTTGATTATGATGTATACATTAAAACACAAGATTAGGCTATCGAATAAAACATAAATATCTTGTGGATTTCCAACACTGTGCTGACAAACTTGGTCAGAAACGACATTTCCATCTTTTATAGAAGCTGCTAACTGCTTTTATCATTGTGACAACTCTCTCTCTTGATCTCCCCATCCCACCACTGTCACATGAATGTTACAACCTCAATTCAAATATTAAATTTGTGGGGGCTGGCCTATTAAAACCCATGAAAATTCAGTCCTAAAGAAACCCATATTTTGCAATAGGAAAGTTTGTAGAATACGGCAGCTTTTATATTTTCAAATGCATATGATACAGCTGTTTTGTTTTACCAACCATGTATAAAATTGGATTCTGATTCCTCAAACGCACAATGGCAGCTGTGCCATTACCAGGCCACAGGTTAGTCAAGAGAAGTCAGATAACGATCAGCAGATTTTGGGGTAACCTAAAAAAGTTTAGATCAAATGAGTTGCGTTTTAAAAATGTAGGTGCTTACACAATATCAAATTCCCTTATCCATTACTTTAATAATGTCCGTAATAGCTGAAACAATGTCTGACATGTATATAATGTGATCCAGAAGGCAAAGCATATCTAAAGATGTAAATAATTATCTTGTCATGTGATATTGCCTTCCCTCAACCCCACTGACACCCAACTGGTATTTTGGCAAGAGGAAGGATAATCTTGGAGAAGTGTTAGATGATCAAGGTGATATTCAACTCTTCAAGTAAAGTTAATTCCAATTCAGAACGCTGTGTGACTGAAAGGGGAACTTACAGGAGATGGTGTTGCCATGTATCTTTCACTTTCTAGACGGCAGAGGCCATGGGTTTGAAAGATGCTGTCAAAGAAACCTTGGTGGTTTGTTGATATGCATCTTGTAGGTTGTACACAATGCTGACACCGCATTAGTGGTGAAGGGAGTGAATGTTGAAGGTGGGTGATGGCATGCTAATCAAGTGGGCTACTTTTCTGGGATGGTGTAGTTGTCAGATCACTGGACTAGTAATCCAGAGGCCACGTCCTGGGGGTGTGGGTGCAAATTCCAGAGCAGCAAGTGGATTTTCAATTCAATGATTAAATCTGGAATGTAGTAAAAAGCTAGTCTCGATGACTGTGATCATGATGACTATCATCAATTAACATAAAACCCAACTGGATTACCTCTGTATTTTAGGGATGGAAATCTGCCTCCCATATCCATATGGCTTACATTTGACACCAGACTTGCAGCAATGTGGTTGATTCTTAGCAACCTACTGAAGTGACCTTGCAGGCCACTCAGTTCAAGAGCATCTAGGGACAAGCAACATTATTGCCCACATTCCATAAAAAAATGATTATTTCCACTACCAGAATTAGTTCACAAGCCCTCAGCATTCACTGTGATATAAATTATGGCTGGTTTTCATTTAAACTTCTGAAAAAAACAATATAAATTTCTACCATTCCATGGAGAAGGAAAATAAAACCATTCAAAGGTCGAAAGAATTAATGCTATTAAAATGTGGTGCAGTTTTAAAATATTCATTCCAGTAATGTGGGTGTTGCTGGCTAGACCAGTATTTATTATCCATCCCTAAATGCCCTTTAGAAAGTTATAGTGAGCTGCTTTCATGAACTGTTGGATGGTGAGTGAGTTGGAGTGGAACTTGCAGCTGGTTGTGATCCCATGTTTCTGCTGCCTTTGTCCTTCAAGATGGTAGTGGTTGTGAGTTTGGAAGGTGTAGTCTAAGGAGCTTTGGTGAATTTATGTAGCGCATCTTGATTCTAATGCAGACTGCTACCACCGTGCATCGATGATGAAGGGAATGAATGTTGTGGATGCAATGCCAGTCAAATTGGCTGCTTTGTCCTGGATGGTGTCAAGCTTCTTGGGTGTTTTTGGAGCTTCAGTCATCCAGGTTTCCTGTGCCTTGTAGAAAGTGAACAGGATTTGATGACAGAGGAGGTGAGTTGCTCACTACAGGATTCCTAACCGCTGACCTGTTCTTGCATATTAATAAACATATTAATATGGCTAGTCCAGCTCAGTTTCTGGTCAGTGGTAACCAGGATGTGATTGTGGGGCACTCAGCAATGATTATGCCACTGAATGTCAAGGGGCAATGATTAGATGTCCTTTAGGGAAGGAAACTGCCATCCTTACCTGGTTTGGCCTACATGTGACTCCAGACCCACAGCAATGTGGTTGACTCTTAACCGCCCTCTGGGCAATTAGGGATGGGCAGTAACTGCAATGCCCTCATCCCGTGAATGAATAAAGAGATTCTGTCTTATACAGAATAGTCATTGCCTGACTCTTGCCATTCAAGCCTAGATGTTGACCAGGTCTTGTTACATTTGGACATAGACTGTTTCAGAATCTGATGAGCTGCAAATGGTGCTGAAGATTGTGCAGTCATCAGTGAACTACCCCATTTCTGACCTTATGTTGGAAGTAAAGTCATTGATGAAGCACCTGAAGATAGTTGGGCCTGAAGTGATTTCCTGAAGCAATATGACTGAACTCCAACAAACACAACCATCTTTCTCTATGCTAGGTATGATTCCAACTAATGGCATATTTTACTCCGGTTGCCATTGACTCCAGGTTTGATCATAAGATGTAAGTAATAGGCACAGGAGTAGATCAGAGCCTGCCCCTGATTCAATAGGATCATGGCTGTTCTGACATTCTTCACATTAGTTTTCCTATCCTTTCCACATAACCCTTGATTCACTTACTGATCAACGATGAATCTATCTCAGCCTTAAATATACACATGGACTCTGCCCCACAGTTCTCTGTGGCAAGGAGTACAAAAGACTCTCAACTTTCATAAAAAAAATTCTCCCTCTTCTTAGTCTTAAATTGGTACCTCTTAACTCTAAGGCTATGTTCTCTGGTCCTAGGCTGTCTCATGAGGGGGAATATCCTCTAGCATTTATCCTGTGAAGTCCCTTACCAATCTATAGGTTTCAATGAGATTACTTCTCATTCTTCCAAATTCCAATGGGTAGAGTGTCAATCTGTTTAACTTTTGCTCATAAGACAACCTCTCCATATTGGGTGTCATCCTAGTGAATCTTATCTGAACTACATCCAGTGAAATTAGAGATAGTAAGAACTGCCGATGCTGGAGTCAGAGATAAAACAGTATGGAGCTGGAGGAACACAGCAGGCCAGGCAGCATCAGAGGAGCAGGAAAGCTGACATTTTGGGTCGGGACCCTTCTTCCGAAATGGGGGAGGGGGAAGAGAGCTCTGAAATAAATAGAGAGATCCACTGAGGTCTTTCCAGAGGGAGGAGGACGACTTCTTCAAGGTGGGCATCCCTAGAAGAGGCTTCACAGTGGGGTTATAACTCACTCAGAGATTGTAAGAACTGCCGATGCTGGAGTCAGAGATAACACAGTGTGGAGCTGGAGGAATACAGTAGGCCAGGTGGCAGAACCAAAACTGCTCATAGCAGTCCAAATGTGGTCTCACTAGCACCTTGAACTTCTCTACTCTTATATTCGAACCCCCTTGAAAAAAGAGCCAACATTCCATTATCTTTCCTAATTACCTGCTGCACCTGTGCACTAGTTTTCTGTGTTTTGTACACAAGTACCCCCAAGTGCTTTTCTGTTGCAGTTTTCTGCAGTTTTCCTCCATTTAAATAATACTGTTCTTTTGCTGTCCCTTTCAAAATGAACAGCTTCACATTTTCCCACAGTATACTCCATTTGCCAACATTTTGCCCATACACACAACCTATCACTCTGTCTCTTTAAGCTTTATATATCCTTCTTGCAACCTGCCTTTCCAACTATTTTTGTGTCTTCTGCAAAAATTTGGCTACAGTACACTCACCTCCTTCCTCCAAGTCATACTGCTAGGTTTTCTTAATGCCACACTTGCTATCCTGTCTATCAGTTACTGCTTTGTTTGGCATGCAAAAGAAATTGAAATGAAGTCAATGCATTATTTACAGAGTGAACATTTTAATCTAACACAACTGGCAGAATTGTGTATTTCAGTTCTTCATCAAATTCTAATTTGTAAATAAAATATTATGCAATATTTAGACGAATCATATTAATAAAGCATTTGTATCCCTGCTCCTGTATCATGTTAGATATTGAACTCAGATTCTGCATGCAACATGATTGAATTATTGGTGCAATAGAGTTTTATTCTGTGTTTTATTTGCATAGGTCACTGGAGGCCCATCCAAAGGCTCGTCTGACAAGCTAGCATTGAAAACCATGCAATCTGAGCAATATCCACAACCCAGAGAGGTGAGCTTTGAAAACATGTTTTTAGATAAGTCTATTTCAGTTTTTAAATTTGATTTTGCTTCTCAGAGTGAAATTGGTTTAATAAGTAGGCATCTAAATTAGTATAAAGAGATGATGATAGATTTGTCCTAGGGAAGTTTTAGGCCACAGTGGAAGTATTGTTTGTAGTTTTGGGTATTCTGTAACAGAAAGGATGTGTTAAAACCATACATTTGTAAATGATGTGGATTCACCAGGATGATACCAGGATTGGAACTCTACAAGCATAAAAGTAAACTTAAGTTACAAGGACTATAGACATTAGAGCAGTAAAGGTTTAGCAGACATTTAATAAAAGCTTTTGAATCATAACTGGTTTTGATAGGTTGGTTAGAATAAGTGTTGAGGGAAAGTATTGGATAATGTTGATAAGTTGGTTAGGATTAGACTTAAGGCTTATTAAATAAGGTCTGAAAATGGACAGAGTGATTTGCACACTTGAATTCTCTCTGATTCATTCTGATGCAAGCAGGCTGTGAACTTTGTGCTGTCTTCTTATTTACTTTCAGTATTTTCAGGGCTTCATGATATTACTAGTACTAAACATACAGTTGGGGTCTGCATACCTGAGTGGTGCTTTAAGTATCTCAAGTTCAAGCGAACATGCACCACTTGAAGCAAGACTGTACCTCATGAAGGGGAGGTGCATTTTGGTAGGAGCAGATGCTGGATTTATTGCACAACTGACTTTAAACTGGAAAGAACACAGTAATGGTGCAGACAATCGCGGAATTGTAATGGCATGGAAGGCCAAACATGGCAGTTCCAGATCTTCTAACAAACACATTACCTAATGCCAATCTCCTGCCTTTTTCCGGTGCGCTTGTACACTATTTCTGTCGAAATAACTAATCAATGCCCTCTTGAATGCCACCATTGACCTGCCTCCATCAAACTTCCAGACAGTGCATTTCATACCCTAACTACTCCCCAAGTGAAAAAGATTTTCACATTACCTTTGGTGTTTTTGCATCATCACTTTCAATTTGTGCTTTCTCATTCTTGTTTTTTTCATGAGCAGAATATGGAAGATAGTGGGCTCCAAGGAGCTTCATGTAGCACTTGAGTCCTTGGTGCAGGAGGTTAACAGAATGAGAGAGGTTTTCTTTCCGTAGAGTTCCAAAAGATACCCAAATCAAATTTGAGGAGGTGATGCGAACAGGCAACTGTGTAGGTCAGTACCAGAAGTGTAAGCTGAGCATCTAAGTGCAATGCTAAAAGACATTTAGTGACCCCATGAGTGGCCAAGTACAATAAATGCAACTTAAAATGTCATTTTCCACTAACTGCACCTTTAGCCTCACACATAGTTCAATACGCCAAACCCATCTTTCACCTGCCAACAACCTTTATCAATCATACTTCATGCCTAAAATTAATAGCATTGCCTCATCCACACACATATAGGATTGTTGCAAGCCTCAAACATAGCTCACACCCTGTCATCTATTCAATCACATCACCTAACCATTGTCTAAGTGCATTGCACCACACTCACTGACATGCTCCTTTCTTTTTCTTTTGCAGGACAAATGGTACACTCTGACTGAAACTATGCCCAGCCAGTATGCAAAAAGCACAGTTGAATGTCCTCACCCTGATGGTGGAGGTGTTAGTAGGCATCATTAGAGGGATCATGACTGAGGCTGTGGGCAATAGTGGGTCAAAAAGAATTAAAGATGATAATGAAACAATACAACCATAAGAAATATGGTCACTCAAACCTGCTCCACCATTCAATAGGATCATGGCTGATCTGATATTCCTCACATCCACTTTTCTGCATTTTCCACATATGTCTCGATTGTTCTATTGATCAAGAGTCTATCTGTTTCATCCTGAAATGTGCACAAAGACTGAGTCACCACAGCTCTCAGTGGCAAGGAGTTCCAAAGACTCAGAACCCTCAGAGAAAAAATTCTTCCTCCATTCAGTCTTAAATCAGTGTCCCTTTTTACTGAAACTGTGCCCTGTGGCTCTCTAGATGGGATTCTCCTTTCTAATCCAAAAAAACCCCAAGAACTGTGCATGCTGGAAATCAGAACCAAAAACAGAAATTGCTGACAAAAGTCAGCAGGTCTGCCAGCATCTGTGGAGGGAAAGCAGAGTTAACATTTCAGGTCCAGTGAACTTTCTTCAGACCAGCTGAGTTTTTTCCAACAACTCCTGTTTTTGTTTCTTCTATCTAATCCTCACTTACATATCCCATTTTCCACTCATTGCACAATCTCTTCCAATTACCAAGCTGCATATATTGCAAACATGCCTCTCTTATTTTCCTCTCAACCTCTGCTGACCGCCACTGAATACTTGTGCTTTTCTCCTTTCAGATATCCTAACATAGATACTTAGACAACTAGAGGTGCATGAGCATGAAATGGAAGAACAGAGATTGGTAGCAATGAACACTGACACTCATGGCCAACTGTTTAGATACACTGTTCATTTTTTGGAATATAAGAACTAACAGCTGAAGGAGGATCTTTGCCCCTTCTAGTCTTCTCTGCCACTTAACAGTTTCACGACTGATATTCTACCTTAACTCCACATTCCCACCGTCACCATTTTCCTTACTTCCCTTAATACCAAAAAAAATGAACAAATTGTCTCAAAAACTTTGAAAAACATCACCCTATGTCTTGAATAAACTCAATGATTGACCATTCACAGCATAACAAAATAAGGAATACCAAGATTTACAATCCTATGAGTAAAGGTTTTCATCTCAAATTATCAAGACCGTGACCACGCACTCTACATTTCCTAGAGGTAACATTTTCTTAGCTGCCCCTTGAGAAATTTATGATCCAATTAGATCACTTCTCATTGTTCTAAACTCCAAGAAATGTAAACATAATCTACTCATCTTTCACCATAGAACAATCCCATCAAGAATGAAACAAAATGGCTCTCCTGCCCTTTACCATTACATGCTCTCACATGACCCATACATTCCTCATGACTATGCCACCTCATACTCCCATGGTCCTTTATAACCCCTGTGTAAACATACTATCAACTCGTATAAACTCATGCCCACTACATTTTACCCTTACACCCTCTATGCCAACTACAAAGTCTGCAACATGGGCAAACCTCAGAAGCCATACTGGGATGTGTTTATGTAAGTTCTAAGAGACCATTGAAGAATTCTTTCTTTAGAAAACACTCGTTGATTAGAAAAAATCATTACATTTAACTTCCTTCAACTGCTTAATCCCTTATAAAAACAAATGTCCGTATTCATAGACCCACTTCAGAGGCTTTACATAAACACTTGGAGCTGTCACTCAGCCATACAGCACAAATCATTTTTGATAATCTTCAGACATATGTCAGCACGAAACAGCAGGTACTAATTTTCTTTTACCCGACAGGTGGTTGATTCAAAAATTTGAACTCCAGGATATTTAAATGTCTTGACAGCTGAATGATTCCAATGAGTTTGGCAATTCCCTTAAAAGCTTTACATTTCCAGTGAGCTTGACAGTTCCAATGAGTTGATCCACTTTTTATGTACATTTATGACTACTTTCAACAATCCCAAAGGGCACCTTGCCATCCCCAAGATCACACTATGTCACTTTCCATGGTGTCCATGGATTTATCCAAAAAAGTACTGTTATGACTCTGTTCGGAGGGGTGAACTAATTCTTTTCCTTGTCCCAGAAATAAATATTAAATTTGAAACTGTGGGTGTTATTAACAATATCAATAATCTCACAGGAGTTTTACAACCCAAAAGGAGGCTATTCTACCCAATGTGCCTATACCAGCTCTTCAAATGAGCAGCATTATGTCATGCCAATCCTGCTGCATTTTCTCCATCAAGTTACATATTATTTACATCCAATTGCCCAATGCCCTCTTGAATGCCTCAATTGAATCAGCCTCCACCACACTTCCAGGCAATGTATTTACGCCCTACCTAGTTACTAAGTGAAAAGATTTTTTCTCATACATTGTTTCTTTTGCAAATAACTTTAACTCTGTGTCTTCTCATTCTTTATTCTTTTACCAATAGGAATAGTTTCTCTCTATCTACTCTATCCAGCCTACTCATGATTTCGAAAGCCGCAATCAGATCTTCTCTTAACCTTCTTCTCTCTAAGGAAAACAGTCACACTTTCTTCAATCTATGCTCATAATTGAAGTTTATCATCCCTGGAATGATTCTTGTAAACTGCTTCTGCACTCTGGCTATAATAGGGCACCCAGTAATGTACACAATACCCTAGCTGAGAAGTATTTAACTCAAAACCAGAAAAAAGTTAACTAATATTTTTTTAAAATAAATTATTCAAGTGAAGATGCAAATATTCCTAACAAAATGATTTTAAATGTGTACATATTACACACACACGCAATGAGTAAAGTGTTATCTTAGAAGTACTTTGGCCAAGCAACAAATCAATTCAGAAATAAGACTTATTCACAGATTGTCCCAAATGCAGTTATGTAGCCAAAGCCACTTTCCACACAAGATTTTGCCACTGGACTTCTTTTTGGACCAGATATGGATCAGTAAGTTCTTTTCTTCCAGAGACAGTAGTATAGATTTAAACCTCTCCTTTGAGAACCCTCCTCTAGCGTTGTTAATGTCTTCCAAAGGCTTTTCAACCCATAAATTATGATGAAAGGAGTTGCAGAGAAAGAGACAGAGAGAGGTGGGGTGGGGTGGGGTGGGGGGGCGCAAACACTTGATGACTCCATGGCAATTTCCCTGCAAACTTCTGTGTTCAAAACCAATGCTTCTTTTCCCCACAAACTGGGTCATGTGATCTTCTCTGAACATGTTAAGCAGTCTGTTCTTAACAAAATGTAAAATTGTTGCTGTTGGAGTTCGTGCCTTTTGCTTTGCTCTTATTTATACATGAATAGAAATATTAACAATGTTTTTTATATCTATTGCTCATCTACTTTCATATTCTGTTTCCTGATTCTGCTTTGCTGAATCCTAAATTCTCCCAATATTCAGGCATTCTACACTTTTTTGCAACATTACAAGCCTTTGCTTTTGATGTGATACATATTTAACTCCTCTTTGGGCCTGCTTAGTACATTATTTGTGCCTTAAAAGATTGCATACTCTTTGTGAATTATGTATTAAATCTTTCAATACTGACCATTGCTTTCCTATCATTATAGCTTTTAATGTACCAGAATGTTCGATGTCTCACAATCTACCAGAATCAACTTGCCTATTAAACATAAAAAAGCGAGCAGGAATAGCTCATTGGGCTCTTGAATTTGGTCTGTCATTCAGTAAGATCATGAATGATTTGACTGTGGTCTGAACTTCACTTTCTTACACATCTCCTATAACCCTCAACTCCCTTGTCAAAACCCTAGCTTCAGGCTTAACTAAATCATTTTCAAACTGAAAGTAAAATTCTATGTCATATTATGGTCACTCTTTCCCAGAAGCCTCTTTGCTAAACAATTATTAATTAACCCTTTCTCATTGTACAGCACAGTATATTCCATGTACTCATTCTCCACACTATTACTTTGTATTTAGTTTGCCCAGTTTATTTGAAAGTTGAAGTCCTCTATTATCATTGTAATAAATTTGTTTTACTCTTCAAACTTCCCAGTGTGCATTCTGTTCCACACTTTAGCTACTAATAAGCTACCTATAAGCAACACCTACCAACGTTTGCGCAGAGACAGTAAGAACTGCCGATGCTGGAACCTGAGCTAACAAGGCATAGAGCTGGAGGAACACAGCAGGCCAGGCAGCATCAGAGGAGCAGGAAAGCTGATGTTTTGGTTCGGGACCCTTCTTCAGAAACCTACCAATGTTTTCTGCCTCTAGATTTAGTAGTATTGTCCTTTGTCTTGTGGAGTAATGTGTACACTAAGTCCATAGAATCTTGGATTTTAATGCTTCCCAGTGATTGCCACTGACTTTTCCTCATGTACCTATATCCAGCCAACTTTTGCCAGATCTTCTGTCAGCTTTGCACAATTTGCATGCCCCTACCCACCCCTGGCCATTGTGAACTTTCATTCCTGTTCTATCTTTGTCCCTTTCCATAATGAGGCTCAATCTAACTGTATTATATTATCATTATTTCCAAAATGGCCACCCACATCCACAAGCTCAGCTTCATTTTCTAAGGCTAAATCTAGAATTGTACCCTCTCTTATTGGACTTATTATGTAAATTGAAAAAGAATTCTCCTGAAAGCGTTAACAATGGTGCATTTTTGTACCTATCACGCTGTTTGTATTCCAGCTGATATTTGGGGAATGAAGTTCCCAACTATTATTGCCCTATTAAAATTTGCCTACATAATAGTTCCTCTTTCTTCCACTATTCAGAGAGCTTATTGTACCTACTGAGCAGTACGGCTGCCCTTTTTTTTCTAAGCTGAACCCAATCACCTCATTTGATACGTCATTCAGTATATCATAGCTCTTCACAGCAGTGATTGGTTCCTTTACTGATAAAGTTACACCCCTCACCTTTCACTTTCCCCTCTCTAACTTGCCTGAAAGCTATATCCAGGGATGTTGGCCTGCTATCCTTGCCCCCTCTTTAAGCCAGTTTTCTATTGTACCAATGATATCATGCTGCCTTGTGTTATATCGGTGTTGTTAACTCATCAGCTGTGTTTGCTTAATCTTGTTTTTACATATATACTTATTAATACTGCCAAATCCAAGTGCAATACATTTATTTAAACTCTCCTTCCTCGGTCATTTAGTATCACTTACCAATTTCCTGCCACCCTTTCAGCAGGTCAAAATTTGTCCTCAGATTTGCATGCTCCTGTCAATTTAGTTTAAGCTCTCTAAAAATGCCCAAGGAAATCTCCCTGCGAGGATCTTTATCCCAGTCCTGTTCAGGTGTGGGCCATCTATCACATACAGGTCTCACATTCCTCAGAACCAGTGTCAATGCCCCAGAAATCTGATGCTCTCCCTCCTTTACCAGTTTTCCAATCACATGTTCGATTGTTTGATTCTCAATTATATGCTGATCCACACATAGGGCTAGGAGTAATCCTGAAACTACTGCTTTAGAGATCCTGCCTTTCAATTTCCTACCTAGCTTCCTGAAATCTGCTTTCAAAATGTCATCCCCATTGCTACCTCAGTAATTGGTACTAACATGGCCCACAACCTCTGGTTGTTCTCCCTTTCCCAGAAGAATTTCCTGCAACCCCTCCATAACATCCTTTACCTTGGTGCCGGAGAGGCAACATATCATCCAGGAGTCATGTTGATATTTGCAGAAATGCCTTCCTGATCCCATAAGTGTGGAACTCCCGTCACTATTGCTCTTCCATTCTTCTTCCTCACCTCCAACTCCGTACATCTGAGCAACCAGTGATGCCACTGACATGGCTCTGGCTGCACTCCCCTGAGGAAACATGGTCCTCATCAGTATCTAAAATGGAATACAAATTACCAAGCAAAATAACCTCAAGAAGCTCCTTCAATACCTGCCTGATTTTCTTAGACTGCCTGGCTGTCACCCATTCCCTTTTTGCCTCTATGCCTCTAAGCTGTGGTGTGACCTCGTCCCTAAATGCACTATCTACACAATTACCTACTTAATGGATGCACAAAAGTGGCTCCAAAAACGACATGACTTTTGCAACCTTGAGTCCAAGCTTGTGCAGTCAATGACACTTCCTGAAACTGTGTTTGTCCTGTGATGTGTCCGCAACTTCACTTAACCACTTGAGCATTCCACTTAAACGGGTTGATTTGCCATCCCCTAACTTCGAAAACAGGCTCTTTGGCCCACCTATGTCGACACATTGATGCCTTTCTAAACTAAAAACCTTTTGCCTCTATGTTTCCCTCTGTTCCCTGCCTTTGACCTATTCATGTATCTGTCAAGATGTCTCTTAAATGTTGTCGTTGTATCTGCCTCCACCACCTCTTCTGCCAGCACATTCTTTCCACCCTCTGAGCAAAAACTTGCCTCTCACATTTCATTTAAACTTACTCCTTTTATGTTAAACATACGTCCCTCGCTAATTGATATTTCTACATTGGGAAAAAATTCTCCAACTATGCATCCTATCCATGCCTGTCAAATTCTGTAAACTTCTTTCAGATTATTAGTACTCTACTTTTCCACAAAATCTACGCATGCAAAACTTTAATTATACTGTTCAATCAGTCTGTTGTTTCCACCACTGAACACCTCCATCCTCATCCATTCAAGTCATGACAATGCATTGGCAATTATGTTCTCTCGTCCTGCTATGTGTATACCTTTCAAATTGAATGGCTGGAATAGTAACCTCCATCTAAATAGTCTGGAATTTTTATCCTTAATTTTTTTCCAAAAACTTGAACAGGTTATGATCAGAATATATAATTGTCTCAGGTACATTACTGGCAAAATAAACGTTTAAATGTTGCAAAGCCAAAAACCAAACTCAAGGTCTCCTTTTCAATTGTGGAATATTTCTGTTGATGAGTATTCAGCATTTTTGGAAAAATACCTGATAGATCTTTCTATCTTCTTGTCTTGCAAGAATACAACGCCAACATCCACAATAATTGCATCAATAGCCACCTTGAATGGCCTTGCATAGTTAGGTGTAGCTAACACTAGGGTGGTGGCTAACACAGCTTTTAAGTTATCAAACACCTTCAGGCTTTCCCCTATCTGCTGAAATTTTCTACACTTCTTCAACAGGTCAGTCAGTGGAGCAACCACACTGTTAAAATGCGATTCAAATTATCTATAACTTCCTAGAATAATTTTAATGTAAAATTTGATCCTTGATCTGATTGTATTTCTGTGGGTAGTCCATGTCTAGTAAACATATAAGTAACATTTCTACAATCCTTTTATCTGTGATGCTGCGTAATGGAATGGCCTTCAGAAATCTAATAGACACATCCATTATGGTCAATGAAAACTGATTCCCACCTTCTGTTTTAGTTAGTGGTCTTATGCAATCAATTAAGCCTCTCATAAAAGTTTCCTTATTGTGGGAATGGGGTATTAAGGGTGCTGGTTTTATCATTGCCTGAGGTTTTCCAAGTGCCTGACATGTATGACATATCCAACAAAATTCAACCACATCTCTATGCAGTCCAGGCCAAAAAAACTGTTTTTGTGTTTTGGCTTGAGTTTTCCTTACTCCCAAATGACCTCCTCCTTCATGTGCTACCCGCAACACCTTTCCATAACCCACTGGTAATATAATTTGATGCACTACTGCCCATTTTTCATCTTCCTCAATATGTGATGCTCTCCATTTCCTCACCAAGACATTGTTTTCAAAATAGTAACATTCTGGTATATACTTGGATTCTTCTTCTGTGTATGCTTTTTGATATAATTGCTTCAGTTTTTCATCTTTCTGCTGTAATTCAGCTAATTTCTCTGAACTAAAAACATTCACTTTGTCTTCCACCTGTTGTAGTTTTTCTCCAACCACTTGATCAAACATTGTTTCTGATGATTGAACTTCAGCTTCCTCATCTTTACTCCTTGATTTTTCCTCCAGCTTCAACCTGTGCCTTTGTGACTATGTTACCACACAGTCAGGAAAAATCCCAGGATATACGTCATGTAGCACCTTAATTGTCTGATTTTCCACTGGTTTTTCAACCACAGTAGACACCACTCCCATATGTGATCCAACTATACATTTCCAAGGATAAAGAGAATTTCTGGAACTAAACATTTCTCGATTACTCCGACCACCAATTCACAACTTTTCACCAGACTCTCCAACCTTACTTTATATAATGGAGCACCACTCTTCTCACCATGAATTCCACATATTATCACCTTTCCTGGCAATACTCTTTCCAAATTACATTTCTCCTCATCTCTGACCATCAATAGTTGACATGCTCGTGTATCTCTTAAAATTGTAATTTCTTTACCGCTCCTCATGGCATACATGAGTAAACCTTATCTATGCAAGCAAATTCATTAAAGAGATCTAGCACTTTTTTCTCAACCATCTGGTGATCAGGTTGTACGTACTTTTGCAGCTTTTAACCTTCCACTGTGCTTTCCTTTCCTCCTTCAACTAAACTCACTGGCTTATCCTATTTTCCCACACACATGTGTTTTTTTCTAAATCACCATCATTGTGACTTCATGTGGCTTACTTTATTACAGTGAAAACACCTGGGTTTTTTTTTTATTTCTCGTTCCTCCAATGGGTTTCCTTTTTATCCTGTGGTAAATTATCTTTGCTATCTTCAATGAGATCGCCTTTTCCCTAACCACCTGAGGATTTCTCTTTTTCACAATTTCTATCCCTCACAGATTGAAATTGATGTCAGAAGCCAAACTTTGATTTTTGAATCAAACCATAATCGCCTGCCATTTCTACTGCCAATCTTGTAATCTTAACTCTCTGTTCTCTCACGAGTTCTTGCTACTTCAGAAGTGAATTTTTAACACCTCCAAAATAATTGTCTCTCTAAGAGCATCATATGTTTAATCTATTTTCAATTCCCTTATCCACCTATCAAAATTACTTTCTTTAATCCTTTAAAACTCCATGTATACTTGACCAGGTTCCTTCCTTAGATTCCAAAAACATTGTCTGTTGGCTTCTGGCACTGGCACATATGCACTCAAGATGACTTTTTTCACCTCCTCATACTCCCCAGATACCTCCTCTGTTAGCTCCTCTGATGCAAATAACTCACTAGCTCTACCTATCAACTTTGTTTGGATCAACAATACCCACACAGTAACTGGCCATTTTATTTGTTTAGCCACTTTCTCAAATGAAAGGAAAAAATCTTCTACATTCTTCTTGTCAAATAGGCTACATTTGGACAAATTTAAACAGATCCCCACTAGGCCTTTGGCTATGATGGGACTACTCTCCATCACTGTCCTCATCACTTCTCCTACCTTTCACCTCAACATCCACTATTTTAAGTCAACTTTGAGTAGTCAGTTCCAACCTCCAAAGTGCAAAAACTCTCTCTTTCTCCTTTTCTTCTGCTTTTAATTGTGATTCAAACTATTTCGTTTTCTTTTCTCTTTCTCTTTGTTCTGCCAAGATTATTCTTTCTTTTTCTTTTTCCCTTGCCATTGCCTCTAATTCAAACTGCTTCATTTGCAATTGAAGTGTAGCCATTTCCAAAGATTCCACGTTCATTTCTGGCAATCGTAAATTTTGAGCTATTGCTGCAGTTACCTCCACTTTTTGCATAGATAAAATCAACCCTAACTTCAGCTTGTCACCAATTCTAACATCTTTGCCTTGCTCACTATGTGACTATCTAAGTGACTTCTTCCACCCATCACCGCCACCCCCCCCGACCCCAGAAACTCTGAGTGACTGAAAGAGCCATTGCTACACACGGCGCACCCTACTTAAGCCAACCAAATGCAACAACTGAAAAGAGAACATCAACTCTCATCACTCATTGTCTTTGAGTCCAATAACCCTAACCCCAACCTGTAATTAAAGATTTTGATCCTGACAAGAGTGCCCAATTTGTTATGGACCAACCAAAACCTCCTTAAAATATATTAAGTAGACAACCTAGACCCCACCTTTTTCTTATTTTTAAAGGCAAGTGTAAGGCAATGTGTTCCAGATATAATTTGATTGGTCAAACTGCCAGGCTTGAAGCAAAACATATTTTATATTTCCACTATAGCTAAAATACAAATAAAAGAAAGAAGAATTGGCATAACCTAATTCTATTGGAAAACTTAAGAGTAATAAGTTATTTAACTATTAAACAGCAAGTGTTCCAATATTGTACCATCCCATTAACATACCTTTGGCAAACACAAATTCAGTAAACCAGATTGTCTCACACACAATTCTCCAATCCAGGGAGAAAAACCATCAAGAGAGAACACAGAGAGAGAGAGAGAGAGAGAGAGAACTCAAGCCATTTGCTAAAGCAGGGAGAGATGTATAGCAGCTTCCATATCCAGCTTCAAGACCTCAACAACTACTGAAAGTTAAACTAATTCCTCGTTCTGAGGGAGCCTGACCCCACCCCTTCATGCTGCTACTATTGTTCCAATTTAAAAAAAAACAAAGCTAACTGAGCTCAGAGCAGACAGTTGAGCTCCAAGTTTACAAACTTGCTTTCAAAAGAAACATGACAGAACAAATCCTTCTTAAAGGCACATCTTGTAACAACGGTCATACCGTCCTGTCTTTGACCATTGCCCAGCTCAAAATGCCACTTAATTGAAGTGGTGTAATTGCCTAATGGAATGTAGTACCCATTCGGCAACTTGGAGCTGAAGTTACTCAAGCTGCAGACCCAGATACAAAATACCTGGTATAAATGTCTGCAGCTTGAGGAATTTTAATGAAGATATGTGGTGGAATAGTAGTAACATCACTGGTCTAATAATTTAACCTAATATTCTGGGCATTAAATTCTGATGAAGGATCAGTGGACTTGAAATGTTAACTCTGTTTTCTCACTACAGATGCTGCCGGATCTGTGCTTCTCCAGCACTCTCTGCTTTTGTTTAATGCTCTGGGGATTTGGGTTTGAATCCCACTATGACAGATGGTGAAGTGTGAATTCAAGAAAAATCTGGAATTAAAAGCCAGCCTTGGGACGACCACATAACCACCACCAATTGTCGTAAAACTCCATCTAGTTCTTTAATGTCTTTTAGGGGAGAAAATCTGCCATTGTTCCTAGTCTGACTTCCTTTAACTCCCAACCCAAGGAAATGTAGTTGCCTCTTAATTGGCCTGTAGGCAATTAGGGATGAATAATGAACACTGGCCCAGCCAGTGACACCCACTTCCTATGAATTGATTAAACAAAAGCACACAGTTGTCTGTGTCACATTGTTCTGTACAAACAGGCAGCATTAATAACACATCACCTCCCTTTTTATTTCATTTTGTAAATAAGAGCAAGTTACAGTTTCCTAGCTGAGGGATACAGAAAAACACTACCGATATACTCCAGGCTGAATAAATGGATCATCTCCTGCCCTCATTGTGCTGAATTCCCACTTCTACTGAATGCCCAAACTCAACAATTTGCCAATATAGTGTTTTTTCATTACTGCAAAACTGTGACCATAGAAAACAATGAAGGGATACTCATCTCAATGCTAATGGTAGGGAAGAAGAATACTTACTGTTATGTGATGACAAGGAATTCCCTAATCAAGATGTCATTCAGTGCAATAATGAAGGAAGCACATGCAGATGATGCTGTAGAAACCCAGCAGGTCTGGCAATATCTTTGGAGAGAGAAATAGAATTTACATTTCAAATCCAGTATGACTCTTCTTCAGAACTTTCTTCAGGTAAATGAAAATACTGGAGATAAGAGTTCAGATACAATCTGAACATATTCCTTAGATGGAAAAAAGTGTGCACTTCTTCCTAGATGTGAAGAAAGACAAGTGACCTGATGTCATGTGAACTGTTGAATGTTGTAGCTCCTTTTATATTTACACTCTAATGGATGTGTAAGAAGCAACATTACTGTGGTGCCAGTTGTGTTACATTGGTGGCTGCAATGAAGTCACAGACATTGATTATACAAGGCATCTGACGGAGATGTCTGGCATATTCAGTCTCGTGTGTGACAGTCCTCTGCAGTAGCAACTTTACAATGCTAACTCACACTCAGGAGCATGAAGCTTTGAGTAGCCAGTAGTACCTACCCAGGCACGGTGCAGCAGATCATTGAGCATCTTGCAACACTATGCAGGTTCTTGAGCAGCCCCCAGGTGCTCCTCAGCCACCACTGTCCAGGCTGCCTGTCAGTCAAGATGACCTCTGGTTACCATCCGCAGGACAAAGCACTTCCCTTCTCTCCCAGACAGCCGCTGGGAGATTCTATAAGGATGCATTGCTAAAGTGTGGTGCCACTTTTCTCTGCTCTCGTACATTTCAAGACCTGTGTGGGGTGATAAGCAGAAGTTGAGTGATAATCCTGGTTTGCAGAGAGTGAAGTGTTGTCTGGGTGCCTTTTAAATCTGTCTGTTGGAGCTCTGAATGTTCCAGCTAGCCTCAGAACTGCCTGCCTATAAAATTAGATATTTTGCCTGGCATGCATTTGTAATAAGTTGGAAAACTTCATCCTTCCCAAGTGAATTTCCTTCTGCTTTTATGCCCAACTCTACATCTGATCTCAAAAAAAAGGATTCTGACCGATCACCAGTCAATATCAGTGGTGGGAAAACTTCTTTAGAGACAAAATGAAATTTCATTTGAAAAGGAATCAATTAATCAAATATAGCCGACATGCATTTATTAAAAGCTAATAATGTTTGGCTAACTTGATTGCCTTCTGTGATATTGTACCAGTGAAAGTTGATAAAGGTAGTGCAACAGATGCTGTATGTGGACTTTCAAAAGACATTTGGACAAGTTAAAGAAGCTAAGGGTGGTAATGAATGGATATTTTCAGGCTGGTGAATAGTTTGCAGTGTTTTTGGATCCTTTTTGTTACAAATTTTATAAATAACCTAGACTTAGAGAGCAATATGACAAAGTTTGTAAATTATATAAAACATGGCAAAATGAAAGATAGTACTGGTGATAGTAATAGACTTTAGGCTGATATAAATGGGAGTATGAAATGAGCAGAAACATGCCAGATGGAGTTGAATGTGGCAAAGCATAAAATGATCTATTTTAAGGGGGATAACAAGGAAAGACAGTATACTATCAATAACGCGAGAGGAACACAGCAGGCCAGACAGCATCAGAGGAGCAGGAAAGTTGACACTTCGGGTCCCAACCCGAAACATCAACTTTCCTGCTCCTCTGATGCTGCCTGGCCTGCTGTGTTCCTCCTGCTCTACAC
>NC_063340.1:26603535-26622061 GCF_021869965.1 Rhincodon typus | reverse complement strand
CTCTGATGCTGCCTGGCCTGCTGTTTTCCTCCAGCTCCACACTGTTATCTTGGACTCCAGCATCGGCAGTTCTTACTATTTCCCAGGAACAGAAGTAGGCTATTTGACCCCTAGGACTTGTTCAATAGGATCATGACTGATCCGACACTCTTCACATCCACTTTCCTGTGTTTTCCCCAGAACCCTCAATTCTCCTACTGATCAAGAATCTATCTCAGACTTCGATATACACAAAGACTCTGCCTCCACAGCTCTCTGTGGCAAGTAGTACTCAAGACTCAATCCTCAGAAGAAATCCCTCCTCATTGTGGTCTTAAATTGACATATCCTCTTAGCATTTACTGCATCAAGCCCCTTGAGAATCCTATGTTTCAATGAGATCACCTCCCATTCTTCCAAATTCCAAAGAGTTGAGTCCCAATCGGTTTATCCTTCGCTCATAAAACAAGCTGTCCAAGCATGGATCATCCTAACAAACCTTCTCTCTGCTGCCTCTAATGAAATTATATCTTCTCTTAAGTATAAATATAGGGACCAAAATTGTTCATAGTACTCCAGATGTGGTCTCACCAGCACCTGTACAATTGTAGTTAGGACTTTCCTACTTTTATACACCAGCCCCCTTGAAATAAGAGCCAACATTCCATTAGCTTTTCTGATTACCTGCTGCACCTGTATACTAACTTGCTATGTTTTGTGTAGCAGTATCCCCAAGTCCCTTTGTATTGCAGCTTTCTGCAGTTTTTCTCCACATACTGTTTTTATTATTCTCCCTTTCAAAATGAACAATGTCACATTATAATCCATTTTCCAACACTTTACCCCACTTAACCTATCAATACCTCTCTAAACTGTTTGTATCCCTCTTGCAATCTGCCTTTCCACCTATTTTTGTCTGCTGCAAATCTGGTTACAGTACATTTACTTCCTTCCGTTGCCCAAGGTATTTGACATACAAGTGGCAAATAGAAATTGCATTGAGAGAAAAATATCAACTAATATTTAATGGAATAAAACAGAAGTGAAAGAAAACATTCCAATCTTTTCCAACAGTCACAAGTTGCAGGAGTTCAGTGTTCAACCTATTGCTTTAAAGAAGCCCTGTGAATATTTCTGAGTCCAATGGTTGTGGGAAGCTTTACCTTCCCTTTGAGAGATAGTTTATTCTCTGTGGAAAAACCTTTTCTCTTTAGTTTTTTTTTTAAAACACTTGTTTGAAAAGCTACCTGAATGGGAAGTTTAAATAATTTACAGTTTCTTGATTTTGTAAACATGTACAATTGATTGCAATTTATTGCATTTGGTTATTAAAAGATTGGTCTGCTTATATTGAAACTATCAAGGTTAACAAATTAGTGATTAGTAAGATCAGATCTATCATTGTGGCCAGAGTGAATTTTGGGTTGTTATTAATTCTATGGAAGTCTTAATTCCAGACATGAGACTGCCATATAATCAATATCAAGTATTCAGTGATGTGATGGGCTTCTGATTGTTTGATCATCTTAGTGATACAGTCAGATTCTGCTTACAGATACCAATATCAATCACAATGATATTCATCTGAAGGTCTCTTATTATACTACAGAATTGTTTCAGAATTTCAAAATATGTGATTGTTAACAGATTCTGTTATATAATTGATTTTTAACTCGAGGGAGGATCAACAATTGGCAGTTTAGATTTGACATTTTGAAAGGCTGTAAGTAAACAAGAAGCTAAGATTTATTTCTGAATTTACTGCCTTGGGAAACGCGCAAGTTTATGAAGGTAAAAATGCTGACTTTTAGAAAAAATACAATTCACCAAGCAACTACTCTTGTATTGCTGAATGCAAAATGTACTAATGCTCAGTTCATAAAGTTATCAGAAGGAAAATCACACATTGACAAATTAACCCCAAGCTTCTTTTAAACAGAGGCAGATCAGATTTTCTGTTCATTTTTTGGAGACATGATCTTCTGAACCAAATGGCATTGATGACTAGGAAGAGATGCAGCAGTTTAGAGAAGTTAACTGCAGACATCAAACATCATAGGTGATATGAATTTAAAACATTGCCATTCAAAAGAAAAGACTTAACCCATTTAAGGTTATTTGTTGCCTAGGACAGGGTGCGTGAAATGGGACAAATTTGCAGATTTTTTTCAAGCAGTTGTCTTTAATGTAAACCAAGTCTGGGCACAACTCGCTTCTGAAATCAGAATTAATAAGATTAATTGAAAGGAATTATTACTTTGGGCAATGAAAGACGGAAACAGAACTGAAGTTTATGGAGATGGTCAAATTTTCATTGAGAAGGGAATTTGTGTGGTTCCTAGTAGCAAGGAGAAATGTTTTGTCTATGTTTAATTTTATTTCCATAAAATAAGATCAGGTCAGTCCAATAGTACTAATTTGGAATAATTTTGAAATGATAAAAACAGGATAAGGCGCAATATAGCAAGTCATATTCAGGGGAAACAGCTCCTTTAAAATAAAAATGGTATTTCATAATTTAGATCAACTAAGGAGCTTGCTTGATGTTTTAAAAATGTGATCATATTGGATTGGGCATAACAGTTCCTCTTTTGAATGAAATGAATAGCCATTACTGTTGTATTGATGGAAAAAGTAATTCAGAAAATAAATTAGAAACAGAATACACCAAATGGGATTTTTTTTCTAAAATTTTGATTTTAGCTGAATTACAATAAATAATCCTGGAGCAATTGAAAAAAAATATATTCATCGAAAATCAATGTATATTCTAGTCAGTCAGCAAAGTTGAGTTAATTAATTCATAGCTTTCTCTTACTGACACTGTGTCCAGATTTGACATAGATTTTGTCTATACTGAACAATAAAGGAAAACACGTGATATCCAGGGCACCAGCTTAGACATGGAGATTTTGCACCTAAAGGGGATCATTTGAGAGACAAGAAAACTTCATACCAGATGTCATGCATGACAGGGTATTGCAGCACTGCTGGAAACGTGATTTGTCACAACTACATATTAAAATCTATAGCATGTTCACACTGAAGCTCGTGTTTCAAATACAATTATCAATAGCACAACATGAACCAGTTAACATAGCTCACGATAGTGAGGAGAGATTTCAGATCAAGGCATGACATACAATTCATTGACAAACTGACTGAAATAATGAGCATAGAGTCAACACACTGGAAACCCTCATGAAGTCAAGTAAGTGATTAAAGAGGAGGTCATTGACAATGCTACCAATGACACATGCAACAAAAAAAGTACTGCAAAATGTGCTAGATATTCAAATCCCTCCCTGGCTTCACAAAATGAAACAGTAACATAATTTACCAGAAGATTTGGTACCATCAGCAAAAGGCACAAAGACTAAACATGCTGCAAGACATCAGGTAAGGAATGTGTTTATTTTCTGTATGTCACCATTGAAAACAGATCATTTACAAATCAAATTGTAAAACTGTAAATTTTAAGAGACTTTGTTCCAAGAGGTCCAGAAAGAATCATGAAAACACAAACTGTTTTCAGGTTGAGCTTGTAGATCAGATTATTAGACAATCACTTTGCACATTTGAAATCATAAATAAATAACCAACCTACTTACAGCAACTTCCACACAGTTATCGAGTTTGACAAAGTCTAAGAGATTGTGGGTTTCCACAAAAACTACAACTGCCATGCAGTGCAAGATTATGCTAGCCTATTTTTACAGGCTACCCTTTTCTTACTCCCTTGTTCTAGTTAATTGTACACAAATCCCATTTGCACAGATAATGTGTTTCCTTTCTTTTAAATGCAACAGCTATGGAAGGATAGAAATTATACACAAAGAGCCAACAGACTACATTTTTGACTGGGAGTTGGTTTCACCCAAATCTCCAAAAAGGCAACTTGTCACCATTAACCTCAGTTGGAAAGATTTTCTGCATATGGCTTTAGTAAGCTGGGATGGTGAGAGGAGTGAGATCAATTTGTACTAGAGATATTAGAGAAAAGGTTGTGATCCTGCTCATTCCTAAATAATATACTTCTTTCATGGTAAGCTAAAGAAGATACACCTCAATACTTAAGTAACCAAGGATAATGCAAGATTCACCAATTGTTTCCAGTAACAGATTGTAAGTTGATGGGTCTGGTGCAAAAGCATTGCTGTTTCAGTTTTAAGATATTATTTCACTTTCGGAACAGCATTTACAGGAGGTCAGGGATTCAATTACCAGAGTACACAAAAACACTTCACTACACAAAAGAAACATAAAATTAGAAGTTAATAAAACAAAGTTCTACAATTAACAAAATCCATTTGGGTCAAAGAGGTACAACATGATTATTCAAAATTTCAGGACTTGAAATAGAGGTAATCTTCTTTAAGAACCCAATATCAGGACCCACTAATTATAAGGGTTGCAGGTTATTTCATAGTGCCTGAAAACTGCAACCTTCAAGTATAACTTTATAGTCTAGCTGTGAAATGTGTTATCAGTGTTTAAAGTACTGAACTGGGGTTTTTAAACTGTTTGTTATGCAGAATAGCAGCTGCTCTCATTAAGGTCTTTTACAAAGCAACAAATAACATCTAACAATTCAATCAAAAGTGATAGCATGCAGATTTTTAAACTTCTCTGGATAAAACCATATATTTCCCAACAAATAGGATTTTGAAAGAACTAACACCATGTAGATCAGCCACCTTCATTCTTTGCTTAGTATTGCAAATATCACTGTGGCACTTTTGAATAAACTGTGATTCACTACAGATGTGTTATTCTTGATTGTTTACCACACAATTTTAAGGAAATAGGGTTAGTGTCACTGAATATTATTCCTAATTTTATTTGATTAGTTTTACTCATTACCATTGCACAACAGTTCTCATGAAATCTAGAAGTTTAAAAAAACATTTATTTCAAGCTCAGATTTATTTTTATCAGGGAGAAGCATTCTTCCCTTTGTTCCATTCGCAACTCTTTTCCTTTAAGCCACTACTCATAATCAAGGCAAAATCTATTCCATTCTAATGCAGAAGGTTCTGTAGCATTGCTGTGGCATAAGTGGGTCTGGCTTGCTTGCTCTCAATTGCATTGCGGAGATATGTGACTCCACCACAACGCTCCCACACTTCTTCAAACTGCCGTGGTAGGATTTCAGCTCCCCGCTTCCGAGTGAGCCCCGTCTCATCCAGGCTTAGCTCACACATCTCCATGTCATCCTTACCTAAAATATAATGCAGAAATACTTCATGAAACCTACATGAAAGGAGAAAGCTGATCTTTCTTTTCTAGAAAGAAACAAATGCAGGTAGCAAATCCTAAAAGCAGTAACATTAGATCCCAAGGCTTGAACATACCTTTATATAGCATTTAATAAAACTTAAAAGTTTCTCTACTGGCTAAATGTCAGCATGCCAACAACGCAATCAAGGATAATCATAATTCTAGTGATTAATAGTGGATCTAACTTTGTATTATGCCTCCACGTGAAATAAAATCTAGGCAATAGTAACCACAATTTATACTGGGACGAAATGCTGAAAATTACAGTTAATTGGTTAACCTGGATGAATGCAGAATTCAACTGAAGGGGGTGGGGCCTGTGGTACAGTGGTTCTGTCCTTACCTTTGTGCCAGGAGGCCTGGGTTCAAGTCCCATCTGCTCCAAAGCTGGGTCATCGAATGTCTGAATAGGTTGATTAGAAACTATTTACAAATCAAATGATTTTAAGGCTGAGAGCGCCGATTGGTGCCACCTTGGAGTGATCTCTACTTGTTTATCAGCTCAAGCCTGAATTCTTTTACCAGGTCTTAATGCGTGCCAACACAAACTGCTTCAGAATCTGAAGAGTTTCAAACTTTATTGAACACTCTGGAATCATTAGCAAGTATCTGCATTTCCCACCTTGTGTTGAAGGAAAGTCATTGATAAAGCAGCTGAAAATGGTTGGAGCCTGAACATGGTCCTGATTGACAGCAACATCCTGGTTGGCCTAAACAACTAACAGCATTTCCCTCTATATTAAGTATGACTAACCAATAGGGAAGTTTTACCCTTGACTCCCATCGATTTCAATTTTGCTAGGGGTTCTTGGTAGCAATTTTGATGACATCATCACGTGATTGATGACTGACAGTATACTTATGGGAGGGGCAGGTAATTAACTAGACTGGAGTTGTGATGCTTTTTGCAGGAATGACATATAGGTCAAATTCCATACTGTTGTGTAGATGTTGGTGTTGAGCTGTATTGGAACCTTTGGGACTTGGGGTACAACTAGTTCTGGAGTACCAAGTCTTTAGCATAACATTCAAGGCATTGTCAGGGTACACAGTCTTCGCTCTATCATGGGCCCTCAGCTGTTTCTTGATATCTTATGGAGTGTATTGAATTGGGTGAACACTGGCATCTGTACAGCCATGGACTTGAGAATGCCAGGAAAGTTTTTGTTTGAGATGTCACCAAGATGACGGTCAAGGGGAGCCCAGTTGATTTAGAAAGCTTAGACAAGGTACCATGTGAGGCTGCTCTACAGGATTAAAGCCTATGGTATTAGCGGTGACATATTGAGGTTCACAAGGAGGACATTGGAACAAAATAGTGATAGATGGAATGAATCTGTTTGGAGACTGGTAACAGCTAGTATTAATATCATTGCCATTCATGCTTATTGACGATTTATATGTTACTATTAGGTATAGAATCTAATATTTACAGATGATATGAAGATACATACAAGTGGTAGGACTGTAGACAATGCTCCAGTATTTTAGGCAAACAGGAGATCAGGCTATTTAAAAAGAACAGAAAATATGCATACTCTAGAACAGTACAGGGTTATAAATGAGAACACAGAATAATATTAAACCATCTTTCATGTGGGAAAACAAAACATTAAAGAAGGTAGAGAAAGATGGATCTGGGCATTTTAAGAAATAGATCTCTAAAAGGTCCATGAACACTCATTTAAAAATAGCTAGAGGACATACAGCAAAAACAGTAAAAAGAAAACTTTCACCCTACTTCTTAATTTAAAATTTTACTTCCAGTCATATTACAGTGCACTTGATGTTTTATTGGCACCAAGACGTTTCCATACCAACTATTCAAGGATACAATTAACCTGCCAAACCAGACACAAGCCGAGGAAGAGTCACCGGACCCAAATGTTAACTCTGATTTTTCTTCATAGATGCTGCCAGACCTGCTGAGCTTTTCCAGCAACTTCTGTTTTTGTTACAAGCTTGTGTCAAATGGATTAGAGATGAGGCTTTATAATAATAACTAACAAATGCGAAGGTTTGTATAAAGCAGAGTTCATGCATACAGTTCACAGAAACACATGAGAGCGGTCAGACCCCGAAACACCTACCAGCTACCAGGAGTATGGGGGCTTTGTCTGGGTGCAATTCCATCTGACGTGCAATCCATGGTCCATCAAAATGGGCATACCACCAGCCTTTCTTCTTGTTCTGGGGATCTTTGTACTGGTCAGCTGGACGGATAAATGGGATGCGGAAATAGCGCTGTGTCCGATTCTGAGTGATCTCCTGCTGCCTAGCTTGTAACTGAGGGGGATTCTGCTGAGCTGTTGCAAATGAATAACAATATTTCATGACAATATGGGTCAGACATACACTTCAGAATTAAACTAGCAGCTGTAAGCAGGAATGAAAATCTTCAATAATGTTGAAACAGCAGACTTCCCAACCCCTTCAATCCCGCAATTACTGTTTATTAATTATAGCTTTTGGAAAACGTACAATTTGTACTTCATTTTCTTAAAGCTTTAACACAAAAAAAGCCATCCCAACGTGCTTTAGAGGTTGAATCAGAAGAGACCATCAACTGGCATTAAAAAAATTTGTTAAAAAGAAAGTTAAATGAAAATAAAAAGAAAATGTGCATTTACCAGGTACTTCTCATGATTTCAGAACAGCCAAAGCCCTCCAGTCAATTAAGTTTGTTCAACGCATAATGCACTGTTTTGGTCTAAGAAATGTCAAGTTCAAAATGTTCCAAACAACGTGAAATAAGAATCTAATCTTTTTCTTTTAGTGATGTCTATTGGAAGGTAAGTATTGGCCAAGATACAGGGAAGAAATTTACTGATATAGATCCAAAGTAAGAAGACCAAGGAGACAGGGAAGCAAGCAGAGTGGGAAGTCCAAAAATAAGGAGAGCAGCAAATACTAAAGTGACCCACAGACCAATCATCAAAAAGCCATGTGTAAATAGAATCCACATATTGATAAGTTCAAATTTCATTATGTGCTCAATTACTATGGTGCTTACCATAATCAGTGATTGATTTTGGAGCTCGTTGTTCTGCTTCAGTATTGCGCTTTTTGTTCCTGGACTTCCAGGCATGGTAAACCTTCAGCCGCCGATGGAATTCCTCCCTGCATGCTGCCAACAGCTCAATATCTGCAGTAACATACATGATTGAGTATAGTCAGATTCTTCAAGAAAGGACGGGGATGTATTCCTTCAAGGAAGATCTCATTCTTCATTGACATCCAACCAGGAAGAGTTTTCCTGTTGATCATTTCTGAAAGTGCAATAACGAGGGGAATTTTCCCAAATTGATGAGACAGGCAAGTTCTTGCAGAATTTTGCATCTACAACATTGAACTGAAGGAAACCAAAGCTGATCTAAAATTGCATGTTGGATCAGCAGTTTAATAGTGGAGGTGGTCAAGAAACCCAGACGAGATGCAAAACAGAGTGTTTTGCAACAAACCTGTGGAATTTAATTGTGTATCTGCAGATATTGTGCCAGGTAAATGGTAATGAGAAGGGAAGGCCCCAAAGACGAATCGGTGGGGATCCAGAAACAATGAAGCAGCTCTGACTATTACAGTGTAATGGATATTAGAACTGAGCAAGAGGCAGTTCCACTTAGCTAGAAAAGGTGGAAAAGGGCTTAGAAATAAGATGGAGTCATGTTGGCCATAGGTTACAGCAAGGATGAAAATGAGCAAAGGTTAATTCCCCACAATCACAGTCACATGTGTCACTTATGACTTTCGTCAGGGCCTGGCAGATCTGTTGCTACGATGGAAACAATGATCAGTGAATCAACCAAAATTATTGGAAATTTGGGCATGTTTTGGGGCATTTAACACAGTGGAGGTGGAATCAGAGTTTCCAACAACACAGAGGTAGATGGGTTATTGATGACAATGGTTTTGAAAACAAAGGACATTGTCAGACAGAAGTTGGGAAGTCAGCATGTTCACAGGAACAAATTGAAAGCAGTAGGTGGTGTGTCTCAAAGGCAAGATGAGCAAGTGCGAGGGGGCACAATCATAAACAGTAGAAACTGAAGAAAGACAAGTTCAGTCTGGAGCAAGGGGAGCCTTTTGCAATGATGAGGAACTCTATGAACTTATCACATGAGATAGTGGTCGTGAAGACAGATCTGGGGCAAAGAAATATAGCTTAATTAAACAGTCAGCAATCGCGAAAAATAAAGCAGAGGTCAAGTTATTCAATTTTCACAGTTAGCAGTGTACAGATTTTTACACAGCATAATGCAGTTCTTGTGATGAATGGCTAAACCCAATTATATGTCAGATACCTTCAAGGGTACACTTGAGATGAGAATGGGGTTTGGGGCATGCTAGGCTACTTGACCCTGGCTAGGGAATCAAATGTAAATGTGATCGTAATGATTAAGCAGGTGCCACATCCGTATTGTGAGAAGGTAGTTTGGATTCAGAAAGTTCAGAAATCAAATGAAGAGGGTGCCCAGCGGAGCACATAACATTGTCCTGCTCTGTTAACTCAACATTATTACAAGTACGCAGCTCTTCCTTGAGGTTTTCCTGGCCCAGTTGATGCTTTGAGAAAAAGGATTATTTTATTAAGAGTTTCCATCTCACTGAGGAGGCTAAAGCATATACACAGCAAACTGCTCTGAAAACACTGCTCATATTTTGACAGTTGTAGCAATAAGCATCCCTTCAGCTAAGGCAATCCATCGTATTTTAAAACAAACAATATTCTAAATAGAAGAATGCATAACATTCTAAAAGTAAAAAAGTCAATTTGCCCAAGCTCCTAATGTTAAAAGACACTTTGAAAAAAATCCAGGTTCCAGGAATTCACATTTTCACCACAAAACTATTGAATTCTTTGATTAGTCATACCTGGTGTACTAGGTAGCTCTGAAATTCAACCATGAGTATTTGAGAGGTATTGCTGATTGACAAACAAATACAGGAGGTAGATACATTACATTCTCCCTCCTTCAGTGGTAGAGGTAACGAGTTTGTAAACAGGTTGATGGCTGTGGGGAATGAGGAATGCAAGGAGATGGTCTCAGATAACCTTGTCTGTGACTGGGACAAAGGAACCAGATGCATTAATAATGTGTAGGGTGGAGAGGGAGAACTATAATTATAATAAGGATGGGGGAATTATAATTACTTGGGGAAGAAGTTTGGTGAAGACAGCTAGATGGTAAATTCTCAGTAAATTGTGAATTGGCCCCTTATACTCGTGAATCTCCAATTTTTTTTTGTGGTCAGTAATGAAATCTAGAGTTCTAAAAGCTAGAGACAGATTGTCCACACCGTGCTGGTCTTACCTTTTCAAAAAAACTCTCCCCCTCTAAAGAACTGTCTTGACACTGGATGTTGACAATAAAAAAAATCTAAAATTCTGGGTTATGCACACAGCCATTGAATTAGAATTTCATTTGTCACATGTGCTCAAGAAAGTAGTATAGAGTTCAGTGAAAAGTGTACAAAGTCACCGTTCGCAGTGCTGCCTTAGATACAAGGTACCTAGGTGCAACATCTCAGGTACAAGGTAGAAAAATAAAGAAATAAAAAGTTAAAAGCTCAGCATTACAGTCCTTCTTAAGTGCTCAGCCATGCTGGGCTTACAACCCCGCAGATGCCAGGAGACCTCAGGCTGTCTGCTCCCAACACTGCTGCCCGTTGGGCTCACCAGATGTTCTGGACCTCAACAAGCCAAAGTCCTGATCTGGGTCCCCAGCATTTAACATGCTCCAGACCTCGATGAGCCGCGATGCCACTGACCACCAAAGTCTACTCCGTGACCCCAGCCGCTGCCATTCTCCAGACCCTGACAAAGCCACGATGCTACTGCTACCTCCACGACAGAACAACAGCCCTCTAATATA
The DNA here is from genome assembly GCF_021869965.1 of Rhincodon typus. Lineage (NCBI taxonomy): Eukaryota > Metazoa > Chordata > Chondrichthyes > Orectolobiformes > Rhincodontidae > Rhincodon > Rhincodon typus. Next base: position 26,610,929 of record NC_063340.1, on the reverse strand, counting down.
ACTGCCCAATCCACCATGTCATTCAAACACACACTGTCTAATTTTAGAACTATCATAGTTTCAGACTGAAGTAACAATGAATTGTGACTCCCGAAGAATGTGTCCACCGGATATTAATCTGCAACACAGATAACTTTGAAGCAGTGTAAGCTGTGTTGTTGATTCATACAGCACAAGAGAGGCCCTTTTGGCCAATTGGGTCTATACCAACAAACCATACTATACTCACTTCCCAGCATTTGGTCCATAGGCCTGAATGTTATGACACTTCAAGGACACTTCCAAGTACTTTTTAAAGGTTGTGAAGTTTCCTGCCTCAAGTATCCTCTCAGGCAGTACATTCCAGATTTCCATCACTTTCTAACTGAAAAAAAAAATTCTCAAGTCCCCTCTAAACCTCCTGCCTTTCACCTTAAAATTGTGCCCGTTTGTTATCGACCCTATTACAGGGAACAGCTGCTTCCCATTCACCTTCTTTATGCCCCTTAACCTTGTACACCTCAACCAGGTCCCATCCCAGTCTTGTCTTCTCCAAAGAAAACAACCCATGCCTATTCAGCCTCTCTTCTTAGGGAAATGCTCAAAGTCCTGATGCAAAAGTCCCCCTCCAGTGCAATCACTATTTCTGTTATCGTATTACTGTCATTCTTGTCATTCTACTGTACATTGATAAAGCATAAATGATAACAATTCTACAAATTAGTTTAATGGAAATATACTGATATTAAACAAAGACAAAGACAATCTTTAGATAGGATGCACTGCCTTAAGTGAAAATCAACTGGGGCTTAAATGGACTTGTGCCATGTACTGAAACCAATAGGAAAACATTGTCGGATTGAGAGCCTTCTTACCACAAGAGGTATTGATGACATCTCGCAGTTCAGCATATTTCCATTTGGTGAGATCATATTTCTTTGTGCCAGCAGCAGCCTTAGTAGCCTGGACCTCAGGACTTCTGTTGACAAGGAAGATAACCTGTTGACAAAAGAACCAACCCAGTGCCACTTGGGCATACAGTGCACAGACAATGGGAGAAGAGTTGGCTATTGTGATAGATTTTAAAATTTAATTTCCAAGGGGGTGGAATATTTATCAGTGCAGAGAGAAACAGACTTGACATTGAGACCAAAGACTCTTAACTTTGCATCTGAAGGGACTGTTGTTATCACATGGGGGAGGAGGACAGAGTGGAACTGATGGTGAAGGTGCTCAGAACAAGACAGGAGTGCTAATAGTGGTAAAGGAGCGATTTAAATGTAAATAGGTATTAATGGCAGGTTTGGATAGTTGACAGTATGTCAGCTCTGCTGAGACCAAAGGCAGCAAGCTTAAAAACAAGATGTGCAGGCAGGGGTGAATGAAAATGGATGACAGTATTGTTACTTTGGACTTACTTAAATTTGAGTCCTGATGGTTGCAACATGCGTAAGCAAAAAATGAGGTGCTGTTCTTCAAACTTGCATTCAATTTTGCTGCTACACCACAGCAGGCTTCGGATGGAAACAATAGCATGGGAGAAAGATGTTTTATTGAAATGGCAAGCAACTGGAAGGTCAGGGTCTTTCTTATAGAGAGAAGGTTTACTACAAAATGGTCATCCTGTCTGTATTCGATATTGTCAATATAAAAGAGGCTGCATTGTGAGCAATGAATGCAGCAGACTAGATTGAAAGAAGTACAAGTAGATCACTGCTTCATTATGGGGGTGTTTGGAGGCTTGGACATTGAGAAAGGAGAGGTAAAAAGTCAAGTATTTCACCTTCTGCAATTCCATGAGAAGATGCCAATTTGGAGGCAGAGGAGATGGAGAAGTGGATGAGGGTGTCAGGGAGGGAACTTCCTTGCAGAATACTGACAGTAGAGGACAGGGATGAGTTTGTAGTGGCAATCTGCTGCAAATGGTGGAAAAGTCAGGGGAGAATTCCTTGAATGTGGAGGCTGCTGTGGAAAGTGAGGACAAGGAGAACTCTGTTCTTGTTCTTGGATGGAGGGGAAGGGCGAGGGCAGAAATGCAAACACAGCTGACAGCCATGTCAACTCTGGTAGGGAGGACGACTCCTTAGTTGAAGATAAAGGAGAACACATTGGAGGCATTCCTATCGAAAGTAGAATCATCAGAATAGATGCAACGGAAGCAGAGAAATTGGGAGAATGGAACGGGGCCTTTGTGGGAAGGAGGGTGTGAGATGTAGTCAGGTTAACAGGGTAGTTGTTGGGTTTGTAGTGGATATTGAAGAGACTATCCTCAAGATATGAAATCAGGGAAAGAGAAAAAGATAGACGTGAAAGTGAGAGAAGGAATGAGGAAGACCACTGTTTGCAGAACAGTTTTTGATAGATTTGGAGTATAAGTTTGGTAATGCCAAAGGCTCTAGTTCTGGTGTGTGAACATAGACATATCCATTGAGCTGGTTATATCTTCTGCCAAATGAGACAAATTCTGCTCCCCCAAACAAATCTCAATCACACTGCTATCTGCCTCTACGAATCCACTACAATTCAAACAAACCACCTTCCTTTCAGTTCCACACCACCACTAGAACATCTCCAATTGGAGACTAAAGATTCCATATTTAACTGTCAGAGATTTAACAATACATTACGATTAAGAAATCACCTTAGAATGTATGAACATAAAATGAAAAAGATCAAAGCAGTTCTAAATCTATCTGAAATGGTGATCATTAAAAAATGATTCTACGCTCCAAAGACTCTCACAGGTGAAGTAAGTAAACCTCAGTCTCTTCATTAGAGCTAAAAGGTAGTTCCAAAGAAGTACAGAGTAATTGCCTAAACAGAAGGATTTCAGGAACATCAGTGAGTTGAAGGGCCAGTTATTCTTCTTTGGTGGCGTTGCTTGAGGGACAAGAGTTGGCAAGGATATCAGGAACTCCCTGCCCTAACCAGCTCTTTAATCACATCCTGAGTTTCACGAAAGCCACTTGAACCATCAAGAACACTCTAGTTCTATTTGTATCCATTTAGCAGCAGTAATACTTCCAGCAAACAGAATTTCTCTATGTTGATGCTAATCAGAACTCTGTTTTTCTGGACACTAAACAAATGAACAACAATAGGCTAAGCTTTTATCAAGTTTCAAAGTGTGTTTAACCAGGAGTACCGACTGTAAAGAGATTCACTGCAACCATCATGACACTCTAACTTTACTTGGTTTAGGTCTAATGGATTCATTGCTCTTTCCTCAAAGTTTGGAATTAAGGATCCCACTGTTCGAACAATCCGCGGTAATTAAATCTCTTTCCTGTAGCATGCAGCATTATAGTAATCTAGCTGAGACCCACTGCATTTTTCTATGTTGTTTGTTTCTTAAGAATGAGGCAGCTGGTACATTTTCACACACCATTTACACTAGAACATTACCTGGCCCCTATATTTGAAATGTGCTCATTACGAGGAGACCTGGCAACAGTGGAATGTTAAAATGCACATTCTGCACGTGCCAGGTTTTCCTAGAAGAATTGTGGGACGTGGATGCTAGAGCAGCTTTGAAGGTTGCACTGCTTTTCCTTGGTCTAACCTTGAAGCAATATTCAGAAGCAAAATTTTTAATTTCACAGCTTTTATTGCTCTACCAATCCAAGGGAAAGACTTCCACAAAAAACAAAGGGGGTTGAGTGCATGATTCAACATTAATGAAGTTCTCACTCTTTTAGGCAAGTTAAATCTCAATTAAATTTTCTATTAAAATAAAATCTAAAAGGCCCACCTGGAAAGGGAAACCAGTATATATTTGAAAATAAAAAAGAATTCTGAGATAAATGAGTGGGGAGTGGGATTAATTATATAGCTTTTTCAAAGAGTGACTACATGCACAATGTGAATATGCTGTAATAATTTTAAATCGTTGATCAAACAACAGAGGCTCATGACTCATTCTGGTTCAGTACCAGAAGATGTGAATCTCAAAAAACAGACCAGTAACTGTAATGAGAAAGATCAGGTCCAGTAACATTAGCATTCAAAAACAATGTACACCCATAGTTGGCTGCAGAAAAATTACATCAAGATAGATAAGTTCCTTAACCTCAAATTCCCCGATAAAATTTGTTGCCATGGATCTTACAAATTTGTATTCTGTTGTTACAAACTGTAAACTAATTTTCCTATCATGGAGAAAATGGATTGCTCAACAGTCTCTCTCATCAGCATGAGCTCAAGCTCCTTTACAGGAAGTTGATGTCGTGCACAGTATTATATTAATTGAAAATATTTTTGGTACCATTTTTCAAAAACATTAAAGCAGCTAAAGCTTTGCAAATTGCTTTTTGGGAGAAAACAAAATTAATCCAGCATCCATTTAACCCAACTCCTAAATGTGCATCACATTATCTCATAATAATTGTGAACAACAATATAAAGCCATACAATTAACTAACCCATCAGTAAAGTTGCATCTGCACTTTCCACCAAGAGCCCCAGCCGAAGTAATATGTTTATCCTAATTATAGGTAGTGGCCTAATCAAAATTTACTGTGAAAATATGCATAAACCCAGAGTATGTGATTTTACATGAGCTGTTGGTATCTCAATGCATGTTTTAAGCAACAAGATGTTACCTACCTAGCCAGATAATCTGACATTTCTTTGGCCATTTCTTCCCTGTAACATAAACAAGCATGTTTGTAAGTAATTGATACATGATTCAGAATCATTACACTTCTGGGAAAGTATTTAAGATGATTTGACATTAACAGCAAATAGGAGACTGAAAATGCATTTAGTTGAATGGTAATAATTAGAGATATGTTGATAAGTCACTCATACAGATTGCTCAGACAACTCCTGTACACACAGAGATAGTAGGAACTGCAGATGCTGGAGAATCCGAGACAACAAGGTGCAGGGCTGGATGAACACAGCAGGCCAAGCAGCATCATAGGAGCAGAGAGGCTGACGTTTCGGGCCTAGACCCTTCATCAGAAAAGGGGGAGGGGGTTTTGAAATAAATAGGGAGAGAGTGGGAGGCGGATAGAAGAGGGATAGAGGAGAGGATAGGTGGAGAGGAAACAAACAGGTCGAAGAGGCGGGGAGGGGGCCAGGAAAAAGGTGAGTGTAGGTAAGGAGTTAGGAAGGGGATAGGTCAGTCCAGGGAGCGGGATGAGGTTGGTCGGTAGGAGATGGAGGTGCGGCTTGAGGTGGGAGGAGGGGATAGGTGGGAGGAAGAACAGGTTAGGGAGGCAGGGACGAGTTGGACTGGTTTTGGGATGCGGTGGGGGGAGGGGAGATTTTGAAACTTGTGAAATCCTCAGTCCTCTGTGTCAGTCCTCAGTAAAGGGCTCACCTTTGTCCCCCTCCACCCACAGATCAACGAATACCGCTCACGCTTGGACATAGAGCAGTTTTTCCGCCGCCTCCGCCTCCACGCTTACTTCTTTAACCGTGAACCTAACCCTCCCTCTACTGACCCCTTCTCCCGCTTCCAACACACCCCCTCCTCCTGGACACCACCCCAAGGCCTCCTACCCTCCCTCGACCTCTTCATCTCCAACTGCTGTCGAGACATCAATCGCCTCAACCTCTCCACCCCTCTCACCCACTCCAACCTCTTCCCCCGCAGAACGTGCAGCCCTCCGCTCCCATCCCAACCTCACCATAAAACCCGCAGACAAGGGAGGTGCAGTTGTAGTATGGCGCACTGACCTCTACATCGCCGAGGCCGGACGCCAACTCTCCGACACCTCCTCCTACCGCCCCCTTGATCATGACCCCACCCCTGAGCACCAAACCATCATCTCGCAAACCATCCACAACCTCATCACCTCAGGTGACCTCCCACCCACGGCCTCCAACCTCATCGTTCCCCAACCTCGCACTGCCCGCTTCTATCTCCTTCCCAAAATCCACAAACCTGAATGCCCTGGTCGACCCATTGTCTCCGCCTGCTCCTGCCCCACCGAACTGATCTCCAACTATCTCGACTCCATTCTCTCCCCCTTGGTCCAGGAACTCCCTACCTATGTCCGTGACACCACCCACGCCCTCCACCTCCTCCAGAACTTCCAATTCCCCGGTCCCCAACACCTCATCTTTACCATGGACGTCCAGTCCCTCTACACCTGCATTCCCCATGCAGATGGCCTTAAGGCCCTCCGCTTCTTCCTGTCCCGCAGGCCCGACCAGTCCCCCTCCACTGACACCCTCATCCGCTTAGCCGAACTCGTCCTCACACTCAACAACTTCTCTTTCAATTCCTCCCACTTCCTACAGACAAAGGGGGTAGCCATGGGTACCCGCATGGGCCCAAGCTACGCCTGCCTCTTTGTAGGTTACGTGGAACAATCCCTCTTCCGTACCTACACCGGCCCTAAACCCCACCTCTTCCTCCGTTACATTGATGACTGTATCGGTGCCGCCTCGTGCTCCCACGAGGAGCTCGAACAGTTCATACACTTCACTAACACCTTCCACCCCAACCTTAAATTTACCTGGACCATCTCTAACACCTCTCTCCCCTTCCTGGACCTCTCTGTCTCCATATCGGGCAACCACCTCGAAACCGATATTCATTTCAAGCCCACCGACTCCCACAGCTACCTAGAATACTCCTCCTCCCACCCACCTTCCTGCAAAAATGCTATCCCCTATTCCCAATTCCTTCGCCTCCGCCGCATCTGCTCCCAGGATGAGGCATTCCACTCCCGTACATCTCAGTTGTCCTCGTTTTTCAAGGACCGTAACTTCTCGACCACCGAGGAGGGGAACGCCCTCAACCGTGTCTCCCACATCTCCCGCACCTCATCCCTCACACCCCGTCCAAGCAATAAAAACCAAAAAAGAATCCCCCTCGTCCTCACGTACCACCCCACCAACCTCCGGATCCAACGCATCATCCTCCGACACTTCCGCCATCTGCAATCCGACCCCACCACCAAAGACATCTTTCCCTCCCCACCCTTATCTGCTTTCCGGAGGGACAACTCTCTCCGTGACTCCCTTGTCCGCTCCACACTCCCCTCCAGCTCCACCACACCCGGCACTTTTCCCTGCAACCGCAGGAAGTGCTACACCTGCCCCCATACCTCCTCCCTCACCCCCATCCCAGGCCCCAAGAAGACTTTCCACATCAAGCAGATGTTCACCTGCACATCTGCCAATGTGGTATACTGCATCCGCTGTACCCGGTGTGGCTTCCTCTACATCGGGGAAACCAAGCGGAGACTCGGGGACCGCTTTGCAGAACACCTATGCTCGGTTCGCAACAAACAACTGCACCTCCCAGTCGCGAACCATTTCAACTCCCCCTCCCATTCCTCAGACGACATGTCCATCCTGGGCCTCCTGCAGTGCCACAACGATGCCACCCGAAGGTTGCAGGAACAGCAACTCATATTCCACTTGGGAACCCTGCAACCCAATGGTATCAATGTGGA
>NC_063340.1:26603024-26603435 GCF_021869965.1 Rhincodon typus | reverse complement strand
CCGACCAACCTCATCCCGCCCCCTTGACCTGTCCGTCCTCCCTGGACTGACCTATCCCCTTCCTAACTCCCTACCTACACTCACCTTTCCTGGCCCCATCCCCGCCTCTTCAACCTGTTTGTTTCCTCTCCACCTATCCTCTCCTCTATCCGCCTCCCACTCTCTCCCTATTTATTTCAAAACCCCCTTCCCCTCCCCCTTTTCTGATGAAGGGTCTAGGCCCGAAACGTCAGCCTCTCTGCTCCTATGATGCTGCTTGGCCTGCTGTGTTCATCCAGCCCTGCACCTTGTTGTCCTGTACACACATGCTGAGTATTGAGACGGAGACGGAGACGGAGACGGAGAGGGAGACGGAGACGGAGACGGAGACGGAGAGGGAGACGGAGAGGGAGACGGAGAGGGAGACGGAGA
>NC_063340.1:26588859-26603014 GCF_021869965.1 Rhincodon typus | reverse complement strand
GGAGACGGAGAGGGAGACGGAGAGGGAGACGGAGAGGGAGACGGAGAGGGAGAGGGAGAGGGAGACGGAGACGGAGACGGAGAGGGAGACGGAGAGGGAGACGGAGAGGGAGACGGAGAGGGAGACGAATCTGTTTGTAGAATCAATGATATTTGTAAGCAGCAGGAAAGCTGGCAGCGAAGTTCTCAGTATTTTTGCAGCATTTTAACGAAGTTGAGGCAGTGGTATAACAGATTATGCATCCTTCTGTGGAGCAGCTGTCTCCTGTACACATGACACACAAGCACCCTTTCCTTAAATCAGTGTCACCTTTTACATATTACGGACTATCCTTAATTTGAATTCTAAAACCTAATTATAAATCTGGAAGGAATGCAAAACTATGATGAGGAACAATAGTTCATTTGAACGAGATTAAGATTATAATTTAGATTAAACAACTTAGTGCCTCTCTTGCTGCCTCCATAATAGCATTCTATATAGAGAGTTAGGGATAGCCTTACAAATAGAACAAAAGTTAAATTTCTTCAGATCTGCATTTTTCTAACAAATATGAATCATTTGATACTCCATTAGAATTGTAACCCTTGGATTGTACACTAATTCACAGCAATCCTTCCGGATTCAGATGTGAGGGAATGAGTTATAGATGCAAACAATCGAGAATTGACAAAGTGGAATTCCAGCTATTGGGAAAACACCTTTTCAAATTCTCATCCAATGAAAACCCTTGATCAAATGTCAAAACTGGAAATTTCAAGACAAAGGGAACAAAGATGATAGGCTAAACATACATGTATTTTAAAGAAATAAGTTTAGTTAATATAGAATACATCAAATAGAAAGAAAATTTGAGATTAGAAAAAGTTAGAATAAAAAAGTCACAGAATAAAGGCAGCAGGATAGAGTGACCTGAAGGATTCAACAGATTTCATTTTTACTTTGCAATTTTACAAATAACATTACACAGTCATTAATATATACCTCACGTACAGACTGGCAGTGTTTTGGGACCGCCTCTAGTTTAGATTAAAACGAAGACAGTTAGGTGACCTGCGCAGAGGTCTGACAGCAGGCCTAGGTTATACAGCATTTCAAAATTTAAAGGAAGGCTCAGTTTGCTGAGAAGGTTTGACATGTTTATACTTGGAGACAATAGTAGCAACATCTGTGCTTACAATGGCTAAACAGCTGATCTCTGAAGTCTCAAGGAGCTATTAAAAATTCCAATCTGTAAACTGTTCCCCTTTAAACATTCCATTTATTTTCAACATAGAATTGAGCTGGGATCTCAAGAGCCAATCTGCATTTCTACTTATATACAAAGCCAATGTGATCCTTGTTGCCATGGAGATGTGCTTTGAGACAGAGAGAGTACTTAGGAAACCATTAAGAGATCAGGCTGCAAGGTTTTTTTTACAAAATATTCATGAAACTCATTGAAAACTTAGCTTGACTGGATCCTGGCAAGGCCCAGAAAACAAAAGCTGTAAATCCAAACATAATTCAATTTGTTTGGGTGCATTCTGACAAACCTCCATGGCTATCACACAACTTGAGGTGGGACTTAAACCCACACCTTCTGGCCCAGAGGTGTGTATACCGCCACTGTGCCATGAGACACAATTCAATGCCCATTCTTAAAGTCATACAATCTCTGCTTAATTTGGAATTTAACTTATAAATTCCTACGTTCAAATTTATAACAGAAGCACCTCTTGAAACCTGCCTGGAATTACCTTCCCGACAGTACTGATGCTTCAGCCTCTAATGTGCCGTGTTCGTTTTAGGTTGACAAGTGGTTTTCATTATAAAAGTGGACGTAGAAATTTATAATGTAAAATATTGAGACCTACAAGATTTCCAATAGGATATAGAAGGAAAGGCACAGCTTTAACGTGGATTCAAGTTTGAATTTTACTCAATGAAAGGTTAAAACCTGAAATGTTAGCTAAGCTTCTGTTTCCACTGACATGCCAGTACTGTTGAGTATGTCCCTCATTCCCTGTTTTAAGTTTCCCAGTATCTGTAGTATCTTCTTTCTCTTTTAACGTTACTCTGGGCAGTGGGTTGACTACATGGCTGGTTTGCAATGTAATGTAATGCCAGCAGCATAGGTTCAATTACTGCAATGGCTAAGGTTACCGAGAAGGACTCTCCTTTAGCCTCTCCTCTCACCTGAGACATGGCGAGTGACCATCAGGTTAAAGCACCACTAGTCTCTCTCTCTCTCTCGCTCTCTAATGAGAGAGGGCAGTCCTATGGTCAACTAAGACTGTGGTGACTTTATCTTTACCCTTCTGGGCTGGACAAAGGGATGCAAACCAGCTTCTTTGTCACAATCATGTTTTTCTGAATAACTGCAAAGTAGAGCTGATGCATCCACAGAACTAGAAGCATGTGTGACAATCTCAGAATTTGGACCACTGGAGGGGGCATCTAATCCATGACAAAACACTTTATGGATCAAACATTTTTATCCATCTCAGTGGAAAACTTTCCATTGCAGATGCATTAACATTAATCAGACCAAAGGTTAGCTATAGCAGGTTAATAACAAGTAAATGTTCATTCATTGAGTCACAGTAATATACCAGAGCCCAACATTAATTAGAGTACTGTCTAACCTACCAGCATGAGACTTCTCCATCTCTCATACCAGCAGTCTTCCATTCACAGACTAAATTTAGTGCTAGTTTGCTCAATGTCTGTACTATTTAGCAACACTCACTAGGAACTGGTAGCAAGTAGGTATGAAGGAAGATAATCCGATCTGAACTGGAGATTCAGTAGTTATAAACCATTGTCATTCCCACTGATACAGCAAGCAAATAGACAAGCAATAATCAATGAAAAAGTGATGAACTGAAACAATCAGGTTGAGAATAACTAAGTGTATTTTTAATTGTTTTGTTGAAAGTCAAAGAGAGAAGACAAATGTACCATCACCATAATGATATTCAACAACATCTCCATCACCACTGCGCAAAAGTGCAAATAAAACAAGAATAATAACAGAAAACTCATACATTGTCATTTTGGATTGTGGTCCATCAGATCTGGAAATAGAACACACTTTAGTTAGACTCTGCTAGGCACATAAACCTCACACCTTCCCACAAGCAGACAGCTTGGGGTAATTCTGTACATGCATTTTATTGGAGTTCAATTAATTTTGTTTTTTCAGATTAAAATTAATCATGAAATTCATGCAAAATTCTGATTAAAATCTGAATAAAATCATCTTGATTTATTAATTGAGAAATTCTTTGAATCTGTATGGAGGAATTCTCGATTTAAAATGCAGAGAGCGATTTACTAAATGTGCAAAATAGAAATGCAGGTTACATATCCATACTTAGCAGCAACTGCGACTGGGCGGATTTGTTTAACTTCAACACTGTGAAAGAAAAGACATTTATTATTACACTTCTAGCACAAACAGCAAGATGAATTGGGGGACAAAAACAATGGAAGGGGTTTTAAAACACTTTTAAACTCCTACCTCTTAATTCCTGTGTCCATTGGCGATTCATCATAGATGAGCTCAGACTCACTTCGTGCAATCCTCATGGCAAGTTCCCGGTCACGTCGCTCTTGTTCGAGTAGAGACTGCTTACGAGCTTCTTCCTCACGCTCTGCAGCGAGCTGAGCCTCCAAAGCAGCCTGCAAAGCACAAGAGTTATTCATCAGAATATTTAAATTGAGCCAACTAGCTGGGTGGCTCTTTATAGTGGTGAAGTTATTCAGTATCATTACTAACAAGAAACCGATAAAACAAAAATGGGAATTATCTCCTGAACAGGTAGTTTGAAGAGTTTAAAATGACAAAGATAGGTCACCAGAATCCGTAAAAGTCTAAAACTCATTTCACTTATTTCAAACCAACAACTGACTAAATCCAGAAATCAGGTTGTTCCAGTAGCATTAGAACTAAAGGTATGAGAAAGTTGGCAGTGTTTTTTGAATATCTAGCAAAAATCAGGGTTACACCAAAGAAGTGGGCAAGGTAGCACGGGGTGAAAATCTTTCTGGGGATAACCGAAGTGGAAGCAAGAAAGTGGTTGACCAAATCAATATCAACACAGATGTCATGGGAATAAAGTCAAAGGCTTGGTAGTTATCAGGATGGAAAGTGGCGCTGGCGAGTGAGTGAAAGATAGCTTTTCTCTTAGCTTATTCAAAATAGGCCATAAGAACAATTCTTTTGAGGTTTAAACCAAACTGAAAAGGAAAATAAGCTTAGCTAAAGTTCAGGGAAATCCATTTAGTTCCACGAGAAAACTCCTGCAGTATTGATTGTTGCTAGATAATCAGATTACTTATATGACATCCTGCAGGATGAGCCGAAGTTTTGTCAAGTTAAACATTGGATAGACTGAAATCATAGTTTTTTTTTTATAAAATCCTGGTTCCAGATTCAGCTTCCTTGCTGTCAAGGACACCTCTCCCGGGCAACAGTCTAAGAAAAATGGTATTACATTCTATCCCAAGAGAAGTTCTATGCCTTATTCCTGTTCAATTACCAAGATAATCTTTTACCATCTCCAAACACTGCCTGACTTTGCCCATATCCTAGGTCATTTGCTGTTCAAACTGTCATTCACATCTGTTACCAATAATCTTGACTATCTCAAGGATCTCTTGGATGGCATACTACATTCTACTTTCCGTCAACATCCGACAAAAACCAAAAATCTGTAGCCCATGTCCTTACTCACACCAAATTCTATACCTCTGAACCCAATGCTTACTGACCGATTTTGGCTTACGGTCATGTATTTAATCAGTTTTAAAATTCACTTTTTGTTTTCAAATCCCTCCAAGGCCTTGCTTTTCTTTTTCTCTATAGTCTCCACCAGCCCTCAAGCCTTCTGATATCTGAACTCTATAAATTCAGGTTTCTTAAGCATCTCAGATTTCAATCACTCTGCTGTTTCAGCTGCTTAGGCCGTATGCTTTGGAATTTTCTATCTGAACCCCCCTCTCCTTAAGTGGTTTGGTATCCAGTTTTGACTCATCATACTCTTGTGAAATGTTTTGGGATGTTTTGTCATGCTGAAAGAGCTATACCATTTGTTTCTGTAAATCTGTCAATTCTGCAATACAAAGCCTATATGTAGAAGGAGACAATGCAACTTTATAAGCAGACAATGCAACTTTATAAGCATTTGTGGGATAAATTAGGACAGAGAAGGCACACCATGTGAAGCAGGAGGCATTAGTAATTATAAGGACTTAAGCATACCACAGATGTCATAGCCAATCCATCAAGGAGATTAAGCCGGATCAATACAACAGAACATTCCACTTGAACCCAACCTCTTCTTTTTTTTAAAATTCATTCATGGGATGAGGGCGGCATTTATTGCCCAAGGGGCAGTTAAGAGTCAAGCACATTGCTGTGGGTCTGGAGTCGTTTGTAGGCCAGACCAGGTAAGATGACAGTTTGCTTCCCTAAACGGACATTAGTGAACCAGATGGGTTTTTCCAACAATCGACAATGGATTCATGGTTATCATTGGGTTCTCAATTCCAGATATTTTATTGAATTCAAATTCCAACATCTGCCATGGCAGGATTCGAACCCGGGTCCCCAGAACGTTATCTAGGTTTCTGGATTAACTGTCCAATGATAATACCACTAGACCATTGCCTCCCCGCTTGCGCCTTTCCCCGCTGGGAAAGGAAGGGGCAAGTCCTTTCATTAGTACCTGATTTCAGCAGTAAGCATTTGATTGTTTCATAGTAATCAAAATTGATGGGTAATGTCGTAAGTGAGATTTGACTCTGAAACTAAACTGACATTATGGTAAGTTAATCTAAGGTTGGAAGTCTGTAGTTCCCAAGGAGTTCATATAATGTTGAACTAAACTATTGTAATCCTATTACTCTTATGGATCCAAATTATTCTACTTTTCCAAAAACCATGGCATTTCCACAAGTAGGCAATGAAGAGAACACATTTCTGGTTGGCCAAGAGTTTAGCTTTCAAATTGCTGATTTGACTTCAACAAGCAGCAAATTATTTTCTCATTCGGTGGAAAATGGAATCCAAGACAAGTTTAGTCCCTTAATAACATAAAAGGTGAATTTGTTGTGCAGCGTCCATGCACAGTACAGCACCACATACATTTTCTCCTATTACTCTTTTTTTATGGACACCCTAAAAGAAAGACGACAACCCTCCTACTCAAATTACTAGCTATATTCAACTGGCTCATTCTGTACTGGAGCTTTTATCATCAGAACCTGATCTATTCAGACTATTCAGACTATTTAGACTATAGGAAATATGTCTTCGACAGTCCACATTCTCTAGCAGTCACTGCAAACAATGTTCCAAATAGCAGATTATTAGGGAAACAGAATTTTACAGTCCTGCAAAGCAGGCTGAAGAAAGAAATTTAATTTGTGTGTTCATGCCTTGAAGCCACAAAACTTAAACAATAATTGTACAGGAAAGAATTTAATGGGATTCTATGCCGTAAAGATACCATTCACTTTCTCCAATAGCCTGAAGTAACATAGAACATAACAGCGCAGTACAGGCCCTTCGGCCCTCGATGTTGCGCCGACCTGTGAAACCAATCTGAAGCCCATCTAATCTACACTATTCCATTATCATCCATATGTTTATCCAATGACCATTTAACTGCCCTTAAAATAATTCACGGATCAAAATAGAAACATCAGAACCAAGAAAGAGGCCATTAAGCCCCTCCAGCCTTCTCCACCATTTTACTAGATTGTGACTTATCTGGGTCTTAAATCTATTTTTCTAGCCTCGCTCCCTACACCAGCTGCTACATCTCAGCCCTAAAACATCGATTGACTCAACTGTTGGAAGACAGAATTCACGATTACTCAGATTTGAGTGACAAAAGCCTTGTCAATTTTGTTCCTAAATGACCTGGCTGTAATTTTAATCCCATAACCATAAATTCTTTAACCCCTCCCTTCATATTTCCATCAGAGGAAATAATTTCTTTACTAATCCTACTAAATCTTTTTAACATTTTAGATACCTTGACCAACTCTTTCCTCAAAACTTCTAAAATTAAGCTTCAATCTCTATACTCATTAGTCATGTGCAGCTTGAACATTGCTGACAATATCCATGGGTAAATATTAGAACCAGTGCTTGATTTCATTGAGTCTCCAGATCAACTTCCTAAAGTCTTTCTGGTGACCTGATGATTAGAAACAAAAATATGCAACAATTACTAATTTTCACATCTTAAAGTAAAATTCAAACCTGCATAGAACGTTTTACTTCCTCTTCTTTCTTCCTCTCCACCTCCTCCATTTTTCTCTTCAACTCCATTTCAGCTTTCCTAGTGAAAACAGAACAGGAAGGCGATTAAGTCAAGTGTTTCAACACAATACGAGGAGCCACTGAGAGAACACAATGGAAGTACCATCATGGTATATAAAAACAACATGACACACTGCTGGGAATAAGTATTGTTGATGAACTTCACACAAGCGGGCATCTCACAATAAAGCCAGTTGCAGAATTTTTGCTTGTTTCACTTTTTATAAGAAATGTCCTCCATATATCAACTGGATTTTAAAAAAAAAATCACTGAATAGATCAGTGTTCATGCAATCAAATGGTCATACACCCATCTAATGATGCAATGAAGCCACTGTTAGATTTTCCTCAAACCTTATCCATGTAAGGAAATATATCCTATAATTATTGGTGTATCCAGTGCTAACTTAAAATAAGCTCTTCCTCGAATGAACCTCAGATATCTGAGTAAGAGAGACTGCAAATCTGCACTGAATGCCTCACTTATCCATAAGTCTGATTTTTACAGTATTCAGGTTGCTGATGGGTTAGACTATCGTTGTTGAAAGCCCCACCCATGCCCTATGTTGCCAATGATCAGAAACTCAACTGGACCAACCATATAGATAACAGCCCAGATCCTTCTGATAGGAAATTAGTTGTTGCAGCAGCACTAACTGGAGTTGCATGTTGGAATAGGGAACTTACAATGCAATTGCATCCCTGGGAGTAGCACTGGAAGTTGAAACACCCTATAAGTGGTTAACTGACTTCTGGACCCTCTGAAAGAGTCCCAACTCAGTTACAGTGGGAGACGTCAGAGCATTCTTAATTAGTTAACATAATAGTTAGCCAGGAAATTTAGATGACTTAGAAAATCCTGCTGCATCTCCTTACTATTAGGCTGAGCACCTTAACCTGACCGAACTCCTGACACCCTCGAGGTACCCCATTCCCCAAGACTTGACTCTCTTCTCCTCCTCTACAACCCTCACCACCCAAGGATTCAAACACCTTAGATCAACCTGCCTTAACGTCTCCAACTGCAGCCTACCCAGACAATCCTGACCATTCTTACATTGACCTCTGCCTCAACTCCAATGACCCATCTTTAATCCCAAACCATCCAGCACCATCTTACATACTTACCCCTTCTCTCAGACACTGTGGAAGTGGCTTCAGGACTTTGAAATCCTGGAATAAGTCCAGAACTATCATAAAACGGGAGTAGTTAGATAGACGTGAAGTTGATCAATTTTGAAACCACTCCATGGGCTCCTTGGGTAAGCTAGTCTGCTTCAGCTGAGAAAGCTCCTGGTCCCTAAGGTTACATGGGACTCCTCCAGCGCCAAGTGTTGAGGACTATTGTGTCCAATTGGAGTCAAAAATAAGGCCCTGATCCTAGTTGGAAGATCTGAACCAATATAGTTACATTAGGAGGTCATTGCTTGGGAAATCCATAGAGAGTAACTCACCTCCCAACTTACCAAAGTCTGTCCATCATCTACAAGACATAAGTCAGTATTAGCGAATATTCTACTCTTGCCTGGATGAGTATAACTTCCCCGATACTTGAACATTTCAACTCCAACATCATCCAAAATAACTTCGCTAGACTAGTAATCCAGAACTCCAGGCTATGGTCTAAGGACATGGATTCAAATCTATGGCAAATGGTGAAATTTAAATAAGAATAGAGAATAAAAAGCTGGCCTGATGAAAATGTAACCACTGTTGATCATTAAAAACCCCATCTCGTTTACTAACGTTCTTTAGGGAATGAAATCTGCCATTCTTATGGGACCATCCGACATGTGACTCCAAACTCTCAATGCATTTGACTCTTAACTGCCTTCTGGGCAATTAGGAACGGCAATAGGGCTGGCCCAGCGACACACAAATGACCCTCTTTTTTAAATTTACCTGAAAAACAAGAGTGCAATTATAGGTACACTGCCATCAGCAGGTGCTCTCTGGGGCAAACACCATGTAACATGGAACTACAATCATTGTTCTCTCTGTTCCTGGATTAAAAATCTAGAATTTTCTTCCAAACAGCACTGTGCAGGACAGCAACTCAATACCAAGGCAAATAGGGTTGGGCAAAAATTCTGACATTGCCAAGAATATATATTAAAAAGAAATTAAGTGAGAGAGGTAGAACCCAAAATCTATTACAGTGTAGTGAATCAGCAAGCTACAAATACAAAAAAAGAACTGCAGATGCTGAAAAATCAGAAACAAAAACAGAAATTGCTGGGAAAACTCAGCAGGCCTGGCAGTATCTATGGACAGAAAGCAGATTAATGTTTTAGGTCCAGAGACCCTTCTTCAGAACAGAAGGGTCACTGGACCCTAAAGCTACAAATACTCCTAGATCAGGTTAAATGCAGAACAGATTGTCTCCAGCTGTTCAAAACAGAGGTTTCACTGAGCTGGGATGAATTTTACCCCTTTCCACACAAGTACCCACCCCCCCCCCTCAACCTCCTTCATGTTGTCCTGACAAGGTTGGTTTTGTTTTTTCAGAAATTCCTCAGTTTTGTTTTGTACAATGGCACGTGCACTGTTTAAAACAGAGTGGCATGTATGTAATAGTACAACACACACGCTTGCAGTCAGACTTACAGGCGACGTTCTTCCTCTTCTTGCTTGCGTCGACGCTCCTCCTCCTCACGACGTTTCTGTTCTCGCTCCATTTCCTCCTGGATGACGCGCAGTCGCTCAGCTTCCTCCTCCTCTTGTTTCTTCTTCTGCAGTGTGCTGAGAAGTTGTTCCGATCGTTTCACTAGAGCAACATACTCCTGATCAATTTGATCTCTGGTCATTGCAGTGTTCTGTGGAAAGTAAAGGGAAAGACAAATAAAAGTCATTGCATTTACTCAGATAATGTTCAGATCAGGTACCCCAGCAGTGCATTCTATTAATTCAGAGTTAGATGGTCACAAGTCTAGAGTATCCATCTTCTTAAGACCCTGACACCCTTGTCTTGCTATTCTTTAGCCATTTTCAGAGAAGTGATTTACTAAAGTTCTGTAGACCTGGAAGTGACTGGGGAAAGCAAAAAGAAGAAAAGCCTGAAGTTTTCCACAAAATACAAAAACAGATGCTGGCCAGGCTGTGGAGTGGACTGCATCCCCATCAATGCACATTATTTCAAAATAACTTGGTGGCAAGAGAAGGAAGTTTGATGTATTCCCATGATCCAATAGCCTTCCAGCTGTCACTGAGACCAGAATCACTTGGACAATGTGCAGACATACTAACAGCAGTGGAACAGCTGAGCTCAGTGAAGAAAATTAAAGGTAAGAAGCTTACAGTTGTCCACAGAGTTTTGACATTGTGGAATGGAGGAAGACAAGGCCTGCTGTAGACAAACAATGGTTTATTCAGTCCAATTTAACAATTGGATTTTTAAAGGAATTCTCAGTGAGACATTGGGGACAGCTCAAATAAATTTGTTTATATAAAGAGAGGGGAGCAGAGTTGAGGGGTAGGTCAAGAGGAATAACTGACAACACTGCCCTCATAATATTCACTCTAGATACATCCTCAGTCTGAAGCTTCGCCAGGATTACTGCACAGTACACGCTCAATCTATGTGACAAAAATATATAAACTCTGAAATGCCATTCTTTCCCTTCGGTATTGAGATTATTGAAAGAAAATTAGAACGTTTAGAAGTAGTAGGAACTGCAGATGCTGGAGAATCCGAGACAACAAGGTGTAGAGCATTTTCTGATGAAGGGTCTAGGCCCGAAACGTCAGCCTGTCTGCTCCTATGATGCTGCTTGGTCTGAGGTGTTCATCCAGCTCTACACCTTGTTGTCTTAGAACGTTTAGAAGTTCTTTTCAAGCTGATTTATTCTATCGCTCACCTTAATTTTAATCACAAGGGCATTAATTGATGAATCCAGATCCTGGACTTGTTTACTCATCTCAGCCTTGCCCTCCCTCAAGGCCTTCACCACCTCAGTCATTCTATTGACTCGCTGCTTGAGTGATTTCACCTTCACCAGGCCATCAATGCTATAAGCAAAAAGAAAACTCAATTACAATCAACAAAAATATTCCCAATTCTAGATTTAAGAGCACATTCACGAGCTCCAAAGACAGTGGAAATAAAAGAGTACTTGAATAGGAGATAGACATGAATAGAAGTATGGAAACTAAGATGTAATGAAACAGGACCCAAAGCAACAGCAATGTGCTAAGTCATTTATGTAGCTAATTTCTCACCAAGGCAAAACACATATTTTGTAAGATATAATGATAACGATTGTAACAGGACTATAAAGCACATTGGAATAACACACTGAACAAGAACAAACTAACTGTTGTCATGCTAATTGAAGACCTTTGAAGCAGCTAAAAGGCAGTGACATACTGTTATCCATGAGCTTTAAAGAAAGTCATGTTTAACTCTGCAGCTAACATGTTTTGCTTCTCTTTTCAATTCCTTCCTTTGGGCATGCCACTAAGAGGCACTGCTTATAGATTTGGTTATTGGAATAGCTTTACAAACAATTCCAGCCTAGTCTGCAGCTATGAGGAGTCCAGGGTAATTGATCAAAATTCTCAAAACTACTTAAAGTGAACTAACATCAGCAGCACTCACCGCGGTTTATATTTTCTCTTGCATAACCACATGCGGACAGTCTTCTGCATCTTAATGCAAGAAACAGCTCGGTACTTCATCTTGTTCTTCACTGTAGAAATAAATTATGTAAATAGTTTTCAACATACTCTGCATACATGAACGATTTGCAGACCCCCATCTTTGTTCTACAGGGGTGAGTTGGTATTTGTGTAGAAGGGCTGTCAGGGTGTAAACATAGGGGAAGCGGGGAGGCTGGTTGGGAAAAGGGAGGGAATGCGGAGTGAATGAAAGAGAGGGGTTGAGAAGTGAGCTGCTGACTGAGTGTGACCGTGGGTGCTGGGAAATGGGATTTCTGATTTAGTGATTACATAGAAAAACAGAAAATAGGTGCAGCAGCAGGCCATTCAGCCCTTCAAGCCTGCACCACCATTCAACACGATCATGGCCGATCATACAATCTCAGTGTCCCATTCCCGCCCTCTCCCCATACCCCTTGATCCCTTTAGCCACAAGAGCCACATCCAGCTCCCTCTTGAATATATCTAATGAACTGGCCCCAACAGCTTCCTGGGGAGAGATTTCCACAGGTTCACTATTCCAAGTGAAGAAATTCTTCCTTGTTTCAGCCCTGAATGGCTTACCCGTTATTTCTTAGACTGTGACCCCTTGTTCCGGACCCCCCAAACATCAGGAACATTCTTCCTGCATCTAGCCTGCCCAGTCCCATCAGGATTTTATATGTTTCTATGAGATCCCCCTCAGTCTTCTAAATTCTAATGAATGCAAGTCCAGTCGATCCAGTCTTTCCTCATACGCCAGTCTTGCCACCCCAGGAATCAGCCTGGTGAACCTTCCTTGGGCTCACTCAACAGCAAGAATCTCCTTCCTCAGACTAGGAGACCAAAACTGGACACAATACTGAAGGTGTGGCCTCACCAAGACCCTGTATAACTGCAGCATGACATCCTTACTCCGATACACAAATCCTCTCGTTAGGAGAGCCAGCATGCCATTAGTTTTCCTCACCGCTTGCTGTACCTGTATGCAAACCTTCATTGGCTGTTCCACTATGACACCCAGGTCTTGTTGCACCTCACCTTTTCCTAAACTACCACCATTCAGATAATAATCTGCCTTCCTGTTTTTGTGACCAAAGTGGATAATCTCTCATTTATCCACATTATATTACATTTGCCAAGTATTTGCCCACTCAGCCAATCTGCCCAAATCACCCTGCAGCCTCTTAGCATCCTCCTCACAGTACACACTGCCACCTTAGTGCCATCTGCAACTTTGGATTCAAGTCCTTCATGTATAATTATGAACAGTTGAGGCTAGATAAAAAGTAATTAAATCTAAACTGGGTACATGAAACAATTTTGGCTACCAGCAGTCTAGATGCTTCAGCAGAGAACGAGTTCTAGATAGGTCATACAGTGATCAATGCAAGTAAAAGGAAAATGTTCCAACGATACAGCAAATGATCTGTAATTCCAGGTTTCAAAAAGAGGTGCTAATCCAAGTTAGGAATGCTCAAGTATGTGCCCAAATTGCCTATGTTTCTTTACGCATCATTAATATTCCTGGTCTCCCCACAGGAATGTAAAAAAGGAACTGAAATATAATGTTTTGAAGAAAACCAGAGTAAAGTTGTTGTTGCTGAGAAATTAGTGAAATTTCCTTGATTCTAACAAACCACAAGAATTTAGATTGAGGCTCAAGTCAGACAGGTAATGGAACAAGTTCCGTAACTTCAGAGAATCATAGAATCCCTGCAGTGTGGAAGCAGGCAGTTCAGCCCATCCCGACCCTCCAAGAAGCTGCCCCCACCCTATCCTTGTAACCCTGCATTGCCCATGGCCAATCCACCTAACCTGCACACCTCTGGACGGAGAGGAAACCCACACACGGCAAGAAAATGCAAACTCCACACAGACAGACAGTCGCTCGAGGGTGGAATCGTCACTGAAAGTGGAAACACAGGTGGAAAAGATAGTCAACAAGACATATAGCATGCTTGCCTTCATCAGTCAGGGCAGGGAGTTTAAAAATTGTGGCAGGTAACTTTGCAGCTTTATAGAACCTTAGTTAGACCGCATTTGGAATAGTGTGTTCAATTCTGTGCGCCACACTACCAGAAGGACGTGGTAGCTTTGGAGAGGGTACAGAAAAGATTTGCTAGGATGTTCAGAGATAGTAAGAACTGCCGATGCTGGAGTCTGAGATAACACAGTGTGGAGCTGAAGGAACACAGCAGG
>NC_063340.1:26518003-26563859 GCF_021869965.1 Rhincodon typus | reverse complement strand
ACTGAGGATGTTACCCAGCACGGTAACGAAACGTCTGCGGAACAACAAAACAGCTCGGCGAGCCAACCAACCTCAACACCCACAAACCGAGCTACAGATCTACTCCAAAACCTTAAAGTAAAGCCATTTGCAAGCACAACAGGAAAAAAAAATGGGAAAATTTATCTTAGATATCCAAACGATAAACAATAATGACACTTTTCATACATTCAAGTGTTTCATGAATATTTTGAAATACCTAATAACTGAGAAAAAGATCAACGCACTGTAGCATTAAAAAAAACTAGAAGTATCAAGAATAATCCGTGAAAACACTCCTCGAGCAGTCGTTCGCCAAGAACTGGAAGTCCAGGGTCTTTTGAGAGTAGGTGTTAAGTTTCTTAGGGGGTTTATAAGGATTCTATGACTATTTTAAGAATTTGAATTCCCTTTGGTCACCTGGTAAATATTTTTCACTAAACTGCTTGCTGGTTTTTATTAAGTTGATACATTTTGATTTTTGTTGCGTTCAATTTGTTTGTCAAGTTTCCTACATTACAAGTGATTACATTGCAAAAGAATTTAATTAGTTGTAAATCACTTTGGATCTCCAACCTTACGAAGAACACTACATTAATGTTATTCTTTCTTGTATTCTTTTTCTTTTTGGCTTTGAAGGACTACATAAAATCCATGGAATATAAAACTTACTGTTTCATAGCAGACTGCTCCAGCGAAGTGCCTGATGATAAACCCTTCGTCATCACGGATATTCCTGTGAACTGTCAATTTTGACTTTCTAGGAATCTACACAACGTAAAGAATGCATACGTATCACATGAATACTGTTTCATTCCAAGAATGTGTTTTAAAAGTCAGGTTCAGAACCCATTCATGACTAATTTCTCACAAATCTTGTTTGCCATCTCCTTCAGTTGGGCATCACTGGCTAGGCTAGTGTTCTTTACCCATCCCTAATTGCCCAGAGGGCAGGTAAGAGTCAACCACTCTCCTGTAGGTCTGGAGTCACATGTAGGCCAGGCCTTGTAAGAATGGCAGTTTCCTTCCCTAAAAGGATATTACTGAGCCAGATGGGGTTTTTCTTTAAACGTTCTTTTAAATTTTGTTTTACATTTAAAATTTTTTAAAAATGTTTATTTTATTTTTCCTGACAACTGACAATGGTTTCATGGTCATCATTAGACTTTAAATCCCAGATTTTTATTTTTAAAACACTGAATTCAAATTCCACCATCTGCCATGGCAGGATTCAAATCCAAGTCCCCACAACATTACCTGTATATCCAAATTAATAGTCTAGTGATAATAGCACTAGGCCATCACCTCCCCTAAGCAATTATAAAAGTTCACTAGTCATATTCGATGATAGCAATAATGGTCATTATAACTGTAAAGGTAACAATTTCTGTGATCTATACATATCTAATTGAAAGCAGAAATCCAGATGGTGCTGTCAGTGGGTCTGTGCTCCAGAAAACACTGTTGGAAATTTTAACATTCACTTGAATTGTTGGGAACTTCAACTTTTTAAACATTCTAGTTCATTGTAAATCATACCCACCAAAAAAAAAAATTGCTTTATTGAATTAGAGTTTTTAAACAGTGTACAATCATAATTACCTATCAACTTACTCGGCCCTGAAGAAACAACTTTACATTTATGAAACGTCAAGTGTCTCCTTTATAAGTATGAATTGTAGTGAAATAAAAATAACTTGTAAAAATTCAAGATATTTAAGCTTCTATCTTAATCCAATTACATAAGATGATGAGAAATACAAAGCAAGGTCCTGGGGCCTGTCAAGCCTGATTTACTTATGCTTTGATTCCCTGAGAAAGCAAAAGCCTATCTATTCCAGCCTCCACTGTATTTAATGATGCCGCACCCAGAACCTTCAGGGGAGTGAATTCCAAAGATTCACAATTTTCACTGGTGGAAGCTCTCCTTATGCCACTCCTAAATGATGTGTCTAATCCAGGGACTGTGACAGTATTATAGATTCCCAAGACAGAAGACACTTCTCAGACCCCATTCTGTCAAGTCCCTAGAAGTCAAGTGACAGAATAGTCAGAGAACGCAAGGAGGTCATTCACCCCATCATGTTAGTGCTAGCCATCTGAAGGAGTGATTCACCACATGCTTGTCTTTTCCCCAATCGCTCTGCAAATGCTTCTTTTTCAGATAATAATCCAATTCCCTTTCCAAAAAAGGAATCAATGGACCCTGCCTCCATTACACTTTCAAGCAGTGCAGTGCAAATCATGCACTTTCAATAACAAAATCTCTTTGTTTTTCTAAACGCCTGAAAATGTAAACCCAATCTTAGCTTCACCTTATAGGGCAATTCTTTCATCCCAGAGGCCAATCTAGTGAACCTCTGTTATACTAACACCAATGCAATTACATCCTTCTGTAATCTGGAAATCCAAACTACATACAGTATTCTAGGTGTCAAAGTTTATGTAACTGCTGCAAAACATCTTCATTTCTACACAAATTCACTTGCAATAAAAGCCATCTCGCTATTTGCCATCCTAAATGCTTGCTGTACCCACGTGATTTTTGCATTCTTGTGCAACTACACCAAAAAGACTCAGCATCAGCATTGACAAGTTCCAAACGTTTTATGTAATATTCTGCTTTGCTTACAACCAATGAATAATTTCCCATTTCCCATTATAGTAATCCTCCTTCAACCTTGAAGCTCACTCACAACCTGAAAATCTCTTTGTGCCCTTCTGTGTATCTTCATTTAATTCCCTGTACTTTTTTAAAAATTAAGTTAATTAATGGAGTTTATTTCCTGATTTGCCACGTGAAAATTCTTCAATTTAAAATTTATTTATTTTTGTCTATGGGACTTTAGAGATCCTCTACAGTTGGTTCTAGGATGCACTTACCCTGAGGAAAGGTGAAATCCACATCACAGAAATAATTTTCATCAGTCAATGGTAAGAGCCATCATTTGTCATTAACTATTCTGTCCAGGGTATCAAAGATACACCAGCATAAAAATAACCAATTAGTTCCTAGATTGCAGTTACATCATCTAAAATATAGATTTGCATTAAAAGAAATTCAAGTTCACCATCACTCACTCGAGAACATCTCCCAGCAGTCAGACACTTTGCAAGATTCTATCACTCCCACTCTAGGAACCTATTATAATTGGCAATACCTGTTACAATCTGAAATGATCATTTATATTTGACCATGACAAAGGCTTACGACATATGCCCCATACCTGCATGGAGCCCGAGAGAAGCATGTGCACTGGGCATGGGCAATTCTTGTGTGAAACAGCTCATAACAGTAAACAAGCTCAACTTCATATTTTCATGCAGGTTCCTTACAGCTGAAACAATCGGGGTTAATATGCAATACTTGCATATATTTAGGGAGAATTGCCTTCTCCTATTTGGTGTGAGGTAGGGTCACCGGACCCATAACATAACTCTGATTTCTCTTCACAGATGCTGCCAGACCAGCTGAGGTTTTCCAGCAATTTCTGTTTTTGTTTCTGATTTACAGCATCCACAGTTCTTTTGATTGTTATCTCCTATTTGATTACCTGTTATACTAATATTGGATACATTTAACAAGCATGTTGAGTTTTCCGTATTCAATTTCCTCCCGCTCCTGTCCTAAACTGAAGTTAAATAATATCTGAAAGCTACTAAGATGAATATTTTGCGTGGAAGCAATTGTAGCCAAACACTCGTTTTCCTCATCCAAAATCCACATTTGTTCTTTGACTCAGATGTTAATCAGATGCAGGGGCCCTAGATAATGTGTCCCTTACATAAAACCAAAACATAAAGACAAACCCTTGCACCCTCATCAGAGATCTGAAGAAGAAACAAATGAAAGACTTCCTACTTTGGAAATGACTTTGGTTCAACTGTAGTAACTAACCGTGAGTCGGAAGTGGTTCTTGTGCTTCTGGTGTATTGCGGCAGTAAAATGTTGGTCACTGGCTTGAGGCAAACGGTTTTCTTCATCCAAAATATCCAGGATTCCCACTAATTTAGCTTCAATTAAATCTGTTTTAAGGGAAAATGAAAAATGCATTTGCATGCACACTAAACAGTAGCTTACATTTATACTCGTGGCAATGAAAGCAGTTGTTCTTGATTTTGGTTTTGACATTGTAAGTTTGAATCTTGCATGCTTGACAAAAGCACGTCATGATCCTCTGGTTACAAACAGAAGTACAGGACTAGTTATCAGCCCAAATACTCAGCAACATGACAAATGACAATCAGTAGTGATGTTTTAACTGCCTTTTACTGTTTCTTGATAATAGCTTCCAGAGACAGACAGACAGACAGACAGAGTGTCAAAAGAACTGGCCTGTAGTTCCCTGTATTCTCTCTCGTCCCTTTCTCGAACAGCAATGCAATATTTGCTACCTTTTGACCCACTCCAGAAACAAAGAAATCTTGGCAGATCACAATAATCTAATTTGTCTGTAATCACCTGTTTTAGAACTTGAATGTTGACCACCAGCTCCTTTAACAATTAATAGTGGATCAGAATGTAAAGTGTCATCATTTTACATCCAAAATGATCAGGAAAAATTGCAATAATCAGGCTCTTCAGCAAGTTCCTTTAATACATACCTATGCAATCTTGATTATCAACATAGTGCACTTCATTCACGCCAAGGCCTTCTTTCTGATATAGCTCTTGTTCCTAAAAGTGCAGGGGCATCAGGTCAGTGCTACATTATTAACCATTTGAAGTGATTGCTTGAAATTTTCAGAACAGGTTTTGATCCATCTCAATAAATGTTATTCATTACGTTGCCATTACTAAATGTTATTCAGAGAAAAACAGCATATTTGATATGAATGAGTGTCTCTCCAAATGGTCTAATAATTTCACTCTTGCATTCGTTATTATTCAACAATCTTTTTTTCTAGTGCAAAATAAAAGTATCTGAAAAATTGACACGGAGAATTTTGTCTTATTTATTCTTTCATGGGATGTGGGCGCCACTAAGTTCAGCATTTGTTGCCTATCTTTAACTGCCCTTTAAATGGTATAGCAAGCCATTCAATTCAATTTGCACTTAATTGTGCCTGGACTCAATGAGTTTAGAAGAATGAGAGGCAAACTTATTGAAATATACAAGATTCTTAGTGAATTTGACTGGGTAGATTCAGAAAGGTTGCTTCACTGTGTGTCTAGGACTAGAGGACAATCTCAGAATAAGAGCTTGCACATTTAAGACAAAGGTGAGGAGGAATTCTCAGAGAGAAGTAAATCTGTGAAATTCTTTACCACAGAGGCTATTGACGTTATGTTCAAGGCTGAGATAAATTTTTAAGCTGTAAAGGAATTAAGGTTACGGGAAAAGGCAGAAGAGTGAAGTTGAAGACCATCAGATTAGCTACATTCTCTTTGAATGGCAGAGCAGACTCAATGGGCTAAATGACCTACTCGTACATCTCATGGTCTTAGAGAATGAAATTTTAAATGCAAAAGTATAAAATGGTTCACTCCTGGAAGATGCATTTCAACAACGGTATACATGATGCAATTGACACAAATTGTAAATGAACAGAGAGAGAGAGATCATGATGTTCATATACAAGAACCCTTAAGGTAATGTATACAGTCAAGGATGGACTAAATTTTAATTGAGCAAGAAATGAGTTAATGAAGGAAAGACAACATTATCAAATTAGAAAAACATATATAGTTGAAGTAGGTTAAAAGATGACAATACAACATAAAGAGCAAATAAATCATGTTAGAATTTGAGAAATCACTGGTTAGACCTTAACTTGTTTTTTCTGGACAATTCTGGGCACTACTTTTCAGGAAAAATACAACAGAACCAGGAAGATGGGAGAGGAGGTTTATCACCATGTTTCAAGGAAACTGCAGAAACCCAAGGCAGAGCTTCGACAGAGTGAAATAGACTACATAAAAAAAAATCTACAATTGGTCTCCGGGTAACATATGATCTTTATTTTCTGTTACATGAGTTTTATCAGTTGACATAGACACAAGAAATAAGTGTACATTGTACCTCTTTTAGGATCCTTTCATTGAAAAACTGCTGAAGCTTCTCATTGCAGTAGTTAATGCAGAATTGTTCAAAGCTATTATGCTCAAAATATTCTGAAAATACAAACTGGAAAAGGTCAGCAAACACAGCACCACCTGCAGAACGATTGCTAATGCTCTTCTCAATGATCTTGAGCTTTGAATTATCTGTAATTCTGTGAACTAAGATTGTTGCAAGATTGTGGGGGTGGGCTTGCAAATAGCTTTTACAGAGAACAGATTTTAGAGATATACTGCCCCTTTTACACAGAAGCTTGAATCGATGTAAATGAATCAACACAAATTGACACTCGGCTCGTTCCAATCTAATACGTTGACTGTGTCAAGGACATGAGGCTTGACAAACTCAGCAGAAACTTCACTTCAACAACTACTTAAGCAGTCCATTGCTTTCTACTGTAAGTGATGAATTTGACTTCTTTGAATTTATTTACACAAAGTTGCAAAGCTAGCTTTCTGAAAATTGTGAACAAAGATTCAACTTCAATAAGGTGTTTCATCAGTTTCCGAGAACTGTTGCGCTCCATAACTGCAAGTCCTTGCTCTTCAAACAGAGTCTGGTTCACCTTCTCCTCCATGCCCTATATCCCACATGACTTAGTGAGTTTGCTTTTCTTCCCCAACAACCTCTACATTTTCCCCACCAGCATTCCTTTCAAACACAAAATCAAATCTACTTTGTTAGCATTATCTCAATAGCTACAGCCCCCAAAAAGGCAAGGGAGTGAATGGGCGAGAGGGAGATGAGGAAGGTGGGGGGCAGGACAGGGCAGTGAGAGCGAGAAATGGGAACAATGTTCCCTCTAAGATGCAGGGATGGGTATTAGCACACTGATCACAGAATTCTTGTCCAGTCCTGGAAGTCACTGATACAAAGATCTGTGCAGCTGGAAAAAAATTAGAAGTGCTGGGGCAGCCTCAGAACAGGTAGGCAAGCTAAGGAGAGGGGTATATCCTCCCCCTCCCCATAAAAAAGGGAGGGGAGTTGACAGCAGAGAGCAGGGGCAGCAGGTAACAGAGCGCACAAGAGATCAACCATGGATGCAATTATAATACAAAATCAAAGTTGATTAAATTACCAAATTTAAATATTGAGAAGTATAAAAGGATGGAAACTTACCAAACCCAGCAATGTCTAGAACTCCAATAAAGAAACTGGAGGTCTCAAAGGGGAAACATTGATTGACCCGCTTTACCACATGGTCAAATAGATGGCTATAAACTGCCTTGGCCAAAGCTTCTCGGGCATTGTTTGCCTGCTCCACCTTTAAGGGTACCCTGAAGAACACCAGAGTAGCTTTCAGTTAGGGTAATCAATCAGGTTTCATTCAGAAATAAGTTCCTGTAGTGACAGCTATAGCTTTTCAGTAGTATTGTGCCTGTATAAATGCTAGAATTTTGTGTTGTTCCTTTGCTTATTCATTGGTCCTCTGTCGTTATGCACGGTGTCAAGGCTTAAGAAACACTGACTGGATCATAGAGCCGAAGAGCAAACCTGTCATGATTTACCACCTTTATTCAGTTCTGCTCTGGCTGAGGGTCACACTTGTGGTTCACGTCTAAAACCCTGATTTGAACCCCCCAGCTTGACCCCATTTTGCAGTTTCCCAAACCAACAGCATCTTAAATTTATATTCTAGAGCCAAGGGGAGCAATATCACAAGATAGGACTAATCAGAGACAAATGATGATAAAATATTACTTTACATTTATAAACAATTGTTTAACAAGTCTGCAGCACTGTTCAAACAGTGAAGTGAAGCCAAAATTTGCGATGGTCTTGTTGTACATAAAATGCAATGTTAGAAATAGAATGTTCTCAGATGAATTGCAACAGTACACCATAGCAATTCCTTTCAAATTACCATTGGAATTGTTTTCTTTATAGCGGAATGTTTAACTGATAGGAAAACAATATAGCTAAACGAGATACCTCTGCAATTTGAATGATGAAAGTGAGGCCAGATATAATCACAGTCCATGACTAATTGTATAAGTGAGTCTGCATTTAAACTGAAAGCAAAATTGTCCATTAATTACAGAAGGTTAGGATTAAACAAAATATGTTTTTCCTCAATTATTTAACTACAGATACTTTTTATACAAAAACTACACGTGTTACAGAAACTCAGCAAGTCTGGCAGCAGTTGTAGAGAGAAAAACAGAATTAATGTTTCACATCCAAGGATCCTTCTTCAGAACTCCAAGAAAGAGACACTGGACTGGAGATACTAACTCAGCTTTTCCATCTACAATTGCTGTCAGACCTAGCAAATTTCTCCCGCACTTCATTTTTATCCAGCATCTGCAGTCCTTGGTTTTTATTCCCACAATGAACAATAACGAGCTGCTTGTTTGAAGCTATCACAGAACCAACTTATCAGAGAAACACCCAAGTGTACTTCACCATCATTGGATACTTCCGTCGAGCCACTCAAAGGCAGCACACTTTTATCAACACTCACTGATAATAAAACAAAGAATGAATAAACCTTTCATATTAATTGGGACATTGGTCTGATCTTTTTAAAAAGTGATGTTGAGTAATCCTCTTCAAATGCTATGTAAACATTGATTTGTTATTCTGCATCTAGCATATCACATTTGTGCAGTCAGAAAAGGGGGCAAAAAACATTGTCCGATACACAGGTGTCATGCATTCTGACAACACAGTATGGAGCTGGAGGAACACAGCAGGCCAGGCAACAGAGGAGCTGGAAAGTTGATGTTTCAGATCAGGACGCACCTTCAGAAATGGGGAGGGGGAAGGGAGCTCAGAAGTACATAGAGAGAGGAGGGGTGGGGCTGGGGAAAGGTAGGTGGGATGCTGATAGGTGAGTGCAGGTAGGGAGTGGTGGGGATTGGTCAGTGAGGTGGGAGGAGCGGATAGGTGGGAGAGAAGATGGACAGGTTGTGTCAGGTCAAGGAGATGGGGATGAGAGGGAGGGTTGGACATGGGAGGAGACCAGGGATGGGGAGATTTTGAAACTGGTGAATTCCACATTTAGGCCATTGGGCTGTAGGCTCCCGAGGCAGAATATGAGGTGTTGCTCCTCCAATTTGTGGGTGGTGTCAGTGACACTGGAGGAGGCATATGTCACCAAGGGGGTAGGAGGGGAGTTAAAATGGTTGGCGACAGGAAGGTGTTGTTGTTTGTTTCGTAGAGCATCTGCGATCTGTACGCGACAGTCTCCACGTCTATGCTTGGTCTCACCAATGTAGAGGCGGCCACATCGGGAGCAGTGGATACAGTAGACCAAGTTGACGGATGTGCAGATGAACCTCTGTCTAATATGGAAGGTTTGTTTTGGGTCTTGAATGGAGGTGAGGAGGGAGGTGTAGGGGCAGATACAGCACTTCCTCAGTTGCAGGGAAAGGTGCCAGGTGTGGTGGGGTTAGTGGGAGTGTGGAGTGGACAAGGGAGTCGCGGAGTGAGCGGTCCCTATGGAAAAAGGCAGGTAGGGGTGGGTCATGTATCGTGAACATCTTTACAACCTCCGTGAAATGATTCAAGTTGTTGAAAAGAGTAATGTTTGAAGAACCTGCAAGCAGCATTTAAAAATATTCCATCACAATTTAAAAAATTAAAGTTTTGATTTCTTTTTAAATTAGCTTCAGTTTATCAATGCTAACCGGAAGAGGAAAGCAAACAGCACAAACAAACATCTCAAGGCTTTTTTTTTAAAAAAAGAACAACTTGCACTCAAAAAGTACATTTGCTATAGGTAAACATCTCAAAGTTTTACAGGGTACTACCAAACAAAATTTCACCCTAAGCCATTTCAAGGGATATAGCACAGATGACCGAAAAGTCTGACCAGATAGGGTTTAAAGGCCAGGTGGTGTTAGGGCTCTCTGCTTCTTCCTGGAAAACAGGCCTGAACCACTCCTATCCACCACTGCCACCCTCCTCTGCCTAGCCAAGCTTATCCTCACACTGAACAATTTCTCCTTTAACTCTTCTCATTTTCTTCAGTTCAATGGTGTGGCCATGGGTATTTGCATGCACCCCAGTTAAGCCTGCCTTTCCTGGGGGTACATGGAACATTCCTTGTTCCAGTCCTATTCTTGTCCCCACCCACAACTCTTTCTCCAGTATGTCAATGACATCATTGGTGCTGCTTCCCTCTCGTGTCCAGAATTGGACAAGTTTACTGATTTTGTTTCCAATTTCCACCCCGCTTTCACCTTAACCTAATCCATCTCTGACATCTCTCTTCCCTTCCTCAACATCTGTTTCCATTTCTGGAGATAGGCTGGACACCAATATCCACTACAAACCCATCAACTCCCACAGTCACCTTGACTATACATCCTCCATCCTACTTCCTGTAAAGACACTATTCCATTCTCCCAGTATCTCTGTCTCTGTCACATCTGTTTCAATGATGCCAACTTCGACAAGGGGGCCTCCAAAATGTCCACCTTCTTGCTTAACCAAAGATTCCCCACTACAATGGTGGATAGGGCCATGAGCTGTGTCTGACCCATCTCCCGCACTTCAGCACTGATCCTGCACCCCCCCACCCCCCTTTCCTCCAGCACAGCAACAGGGTTCCCCACATCACCTACCATTCCACCAGGATCCACAACCAGAGGATTATTAGCTGCCATTTCCACTACTTGCAGCAGTGCACCATTATCAGACACATATTCCCCTCCCTTGTCAGGGCTCTGCAGGGATCATTCCCTTTCGGACGTACTAATCCACTCCTCCTTCACTCCCAACATATCCCCACAGCATCTTCTCTTGCATTCACAGAAGGTGCAACACCTGCCTGTTTACTTCCTCCCTCTGCAGTATCCAAAGGTGCAAATACACCTTCTAGGTGTAGTAGCTCTT
This sequence comes from Rhincodon typus, assembly GCF_021869965.1. Lineage (NCBI taxonomy): Eukaryota > Metazoa > Chordata > Chondrichthyes > Orectolobiformes > Rhincodontidae > Rhincodon > Rhincodon typus. The sequence goes on along the minus strand of NC_063340.1, from coordinate 26,552,937 downwards.
TACCTACACCAGTCTATATGGTCTGCTGTATTTGTTGCTTACAATGTGGTCTCCTCTACATTGGATAGATGAAGTGCAGACTGGGTGACCACTTTGCAGAAAACCTGTGCTCTGTCCACAGAAATGACCCAAGTTTGCAGTCGCCTGCCACTTCAACACACCATCATGCTCCCTGGCCAACATCTGTCTCTCCTCGGAGAATCTCCTAATCAACTTGCAACTGCAAAGTGCACTCTAGTGACACCCTACCCCAGCCACACTAAGTTGAGTCTTCTACTTGTCTTAACTCTCCATACATCCTGTTTCTTTGACTAGAGAACAAGTTCCTACCAACTAGTTTCCTGATGGCTATCAGAATGTACCTTTTTTCCCCTCTTTTTACTCCAGCACACACACTGTGTCTCGGTCCAGGGTATCTGAATCAGTAGACCTAATGGTAAGGTCATATGCCTTTTACTTTGTCTCGAGTTGTTAAAACCAACACCTTGCTTTCCAATAGGGTTTGATCTGAGCATCTGTCCCCATGGCAACCTGGTCTAATGGACTTGTATTGAATGAAAGGAAATAGTTTAAACTTAATCATCTCACAAAGCCTTGTAACAATTACTGTCCTCTTCCCACTTTACAATCCATTCAAGCATCTCGATAGCCTGTATGAGCTCAGCTAGGGAACAGGCAGACATTCCTCAGGCTCTTCGGGGTTGTCAGTCTCCTCAGCCATACTTGCAGTGTTTCACAGAGAGATCTTAAGGCCGACTGATGGCTTTCCTGTGATCCCACACTTTAATCTGGTTTAACTCATCTCTGTTCAATATAGAAACTTGATAAGCTGGCACAAATTTGGCTTATCACAGGTATTCTGTCCTTTATTGGGTCCCTTGTTCCACTGGTGGGAATGGCTCACCACCTCAACAGAGCTGTAGCTTTTGGTTACTCAAATTAAACTCACTGCAGTTTTACTGTGTTGGAATGCTTGTTTTCCTCCATTACGATTTTATTTTCAGTCACAATTTTTTTCTGTAACCGTCACTAATCCTACCAGCCATCAGATTCTGGCCACCTACAGATCCCCGATTTTAATTGCCTCAGCTGCAGAGACGGAAACTGTGGAACTCCCCCCTCAATCCTATCTGCATCTTGTCCTCTCTTTCCTTCTTTGAGATGGTTTTTAAAACCTTAAAGAAATCCAAAGCAGATGCTGAAAATTGGAAACAAAAGCAAAAAAATTGTTGGAAAAAACTCAGGTCTGGCAGCATCTGTGGAGATAAAGCAGAGTTAACATTTCAGGTCCAGTGAACCTTCTTCAGAACTGTTTGCAGCTGGGGAAAAAGTTGCTCTATATGTTGAAGATGGGGTGAGGGGAGGGAGAGGTGTAAATGGTAGCTGGAGATGGAGCCTAGGGAGAGGGAGAGCAACAGTTGGGCAGACAAATGAATGGGTAGAGGTCAGTCTGAGAGAATAAATAGCTGCTAATGGGGACCATTAGTGGCTAACAATGGGTTTTTTGTCACAGTAGACCATGTGATCACAAGACCTGTTGTGTGAAATTGAGGTAAGGACTGGAGAGAAGATGCTCAAGTCCCAAAATTGTTTAACTCAATATTGAGTCCAGAAGGCTGCACAGTCTCCAAGCAGAAAATGAGGTGCTGTTCTTCCAGCTTGCGGTCAGCTTCGAGGGGTCTAAATGACTGATAGCACAGCCACCAAAAAAGGAGGAACCTAATGATTGGGGATGCACAAGAAGCTAACATTAAAAGGAACACAGATAAAGCAGAGAATTGTGAGGCTACAGATCCGCTGAGGAACAAGGCTGTGGAGGAATATGTAAACCGGGGTGGAAAATGTTAAAATAAAGATGTTGCTTGACTGGCAGTTAAGATCAATCAACAAGCACAGGAATGATAGGAGAATAAGACTGGCAAGTAAGGGCATGGGCAGCAGTTATAAATAACAATCAACTTTACAGGGCATGGAATGAGAGAAAACAGCCAGGAATACCTCACAGAATATGAGTTCCCCGACTGGGGCTGGTAACCTGGTCCAATCAGGGAGTCCTGGCTGACAGATATAAACAAGAGTGTCCATGTAAGCATTGCCCTTATCTGGCTTTGCTTGTTACTGGTTCATTGACCACATGGGTGTTTTCCTAAAAAAAGACAGGAATATTAGCAGTTCTGTTCACTCTAGGGGACAGCTTTGAGCTAGTTGGATCAGTGTCTTGTACTACACAGGCGTAAATAAAGGATGACTTGGTGACAGGTTATTGGCCTTCTTGGAGTTATTTCATGGATGTCATAGCTGCTCATTGCAGGGTCAAATATGACACCAAGGTCAGCCTACTATCAGAACATTGGAAACAGCCAGACACAGTGACAGTAATGATTTTATTGGCAAGGCAGACATTAAAAGGCGGTGATGAGGGCACAGTTGAGCCAATCAGTAGCTGCAGATATGTTGCAGCAAACAGAGGGCCAAAGGTTAGGTATGGCTGGGAATTATACTAATGCTAAGTCTGCAAGCTAGCTTCTGGTGCAAAGAGCTGCTAAAGAATAGGATGTTTTTAAATTGGTATGGTTTTAGTTTGGATCATGGGAACCAATAGCTTTATGGTGGTTGCCAACATTTCTGAAAATCCAATCAGCTCTCTCATCCCAGTGGCAGATGTGCCAAGGTGCATTTCACAGAAGGTCCTGTCTTGCCCAACCCAAGTTAAACAACTGAGCAAAAATAGGACAAGAAGAGAAAAAAACATTAAAAGCATTTGTGTGGTCTCACTCTCTCTCTCTCACACACACACACACACACACACACACAGGACAAATAGAGGGGGAAAAAAATATTAAATGTTAAAAGCATCTGCGTATGATCAAACAATCCGAGTCACCCACCCACACACAAAAAAACACCAACTAATGCTAGTTAGATGTCAGACTCAAATGGTTAGTACAAGTTTCCATAAGATTACGTAAAACCAGGAATTCTCTCTCTAATGGTCTACCCACAGTACAGGACCTGCAGTGGTTCAAGAAAGCAGCTCACCGCAACCTTCTCAAGGGTAGCTCAGGATGGGTAATAAATGCTACGACATTCCACGAGTGAATAAGACTAAAAGGTGGGGCACAGAATTGTTCTTCTCCTAATCAGTTTACTTATCTATCTGCCATGATTAAATTAACAATTTTATTTTCTACCTGCTCATCAGAAACCACCTACTCCACCATCTCTAGGAAGTTCTGACAGAAACTTTCTGCATTCTATCAACAAAGTGAAATCTCATATTCATTATCCTCGCGGAACAGTTCACTCCATTCACTGAAAAAACAAACATGGGCTAGCATTGTACAAGGCTGCAGAGGTATTTTACTCAAATACATTGTAAATATTGAAACTAATTTTGAAACTAGTTGGGTGTAACGATTAGGAAAACATACCGACTGTATGTTGCCATTTCTAAAGGAGATTCAATAAAACTCTTCATGTGAGAGTTTACACTACGGCATCACCATTGTAATTAGATAATTTGAACTCCATTAAAAAAAGTTGTGGTTTTATGGAGTCTGGTGATCAGCTTTGAGGCATACAGCTCCAAATCTATTATTTCTTCATTGTTTGATAATACAGGAACAAGTGGCCAGCGTGCACTAGAAAACAGAATGTTAAGACTCTTCGTTTGCTGTTAACATGCTGCACAATTAGGAGCAAATAATTCTCAAAGCACCAGACAACAGACATTAAGATGGGGAACAGGGATATTCAATTACACTTTTAAAAATGAACAAACTATTTGAGAAGAGTCAATAGTTTCAATAATAAAACTTTGTACTGTTCTCAAAGTGTTTTCATAAAATGTTTGAGATAGAAATATTCAAAATCTTAATCTATCAAATCTGAAATACAATTCTGCATTTTTTCTCTTACATACAAATTGCTAAACATAAAAAATCAAGTCCATCTAGTTCTTCTTCCATCAACCTGGCAAATTGAAAATAAGGAAGGAATTGGGTATTACTTTTTAGAAGTGGTTGACTAATCAGCGTAACTAATTTTCTTCATTTGGTGTACAGCAGACACAAATTACACAAAGAAAACCCAAGCGATGAGGAATTTCAGGAACTAAAGGTTGTACAGTCTCTTTCTCCAGTCACCATGTCATCCCTCAAATTACATGTTTTTTATTTAGAAATGATCTGATACTTTAAATGCATAGAATCCAGTGCTAGCCTTTTGGCAGCTCTCATGTGGAACAGAGCCACTGTATTAACATTGCTATTCAGGTTTTATAATCAGTCAGTATACCCAGCAACAAGTAGCAAGAAAAAAAATCTCTCCAAATTTCACACCATGTTCAACTGTATAAGCTACATTTTCAAGAAGTTCTTTAGTACCGAAATTACAATGGTGAATTTGTTAATTGTCAATACATTTCTATTTACTGCAAAATTAACTCAAACAATGTTGTATCTCGTGTAGGACTTGACATAATTTGCGCATTTGATGAGAAATTACATAATCCATCACAAATTTATTTTACATTACATTATGCTTCAGCTGCAATACTTCAGGATTTTAGTAGTTTACAAACACTTATAAGCAGTACTGAGACACAACACAGCAAACTAACTGCTTTCAAAGAGATGGACTTTTATTTAGAACTGAAATTAGGCCTAGGTGTTATAATAAATGAGATATAATTATTGTCCAACAAGACCACTGGTGAACATCAGCTTTTTGCAGGTTGCTCTTCTCAGCAGTTACTTCTGCAGAAAGTACAACACACAGATCTCTAGTGGCAGTAAGTGAGTAGTGCATGATATTTTCCCAAATTGTATATATCGACTTCCAATAGCTCTGTGCTCTTCTAATAAAGGACATATAACGCATCTGTCACATGTCCTGTTGCTTTCTTCATATTTCAATCACAACTATCCAGCATTAAAAGCCAATGCAAAATTCATTCAGGTCCCTGGTGAAATTATAAACCAACTGTAAGCACTCTGGTCATTGTTAATAACCTTTGGAAAGTCATACTGAACTTATCTATTATTTTCAATGTTAAAACCACATTAACTTCTTGATCATAGAAATCAGGAATGTCAACTATAATAAAACCAAATCAAATTATGAACCTGAAATTCAAAGATCAATGTGTGACCTGTAACATCATCTGAGGTCTCCAGAGACAGATTGGATTTCTTGTCTTAAATAGACAAATGTCCAAACTGTTGGACAGAAATCTGTACTTCGAGGTGCATATAATCACAATCATCACTACAACAATCTCGAGCTTCATTAAAGCATTCTCAAAAACACCAGGGTTACCAGATTATGTAGTACAGAGGAGTTTGCCTACTTGATAACTGTGCCTTTGGCACCTCCAGCTGTGGTCAGCATTACTCTAGTGGTCAAACTAACACGCAGGTCATCATCATCCAGCCCCAGCAATTCGGCACAGTGCTCTAGTGACTGACTCGATTTGTTCTTCAGGACACATCCACCTAGCAATTAATAACACTGATTACGAAGACTGAAAATATAGTTCCTATGTGCAATCAAATATAAACCTTGGTCATTTTTTTTTGATTTTAATGCTGATAAATTCTACTAACCAATTAAATATTTCATTTAAATTGCATAAAAGCTATATAGTGTTTAATAATACAATTCAAGCAGTTAAATACAAGTATTTATTTACATTTACTTATATAACTCAGAGAATAAAACAAAAAAAATTTCTTCAATGTGCACAAGAGAAAAATGTTAGATAAAGATAGTAAAGATAGACATTGAAAATATGATTAATTATTCATTGTATACACATCAAGGAAAGAAGTGATTCATATTTAGAAAGCATTTTGCATGTCCTGAGGACATCCAATACATCACTTCACATCCAATCCTACAACCTTACAACAACTCATTCATTAGAAATGTGAGCAAATAGTCTGTTTTTCATGCTTTTACTTCAGGGCACAGACTGCTCCCAGTTCTCCACTTCCATTGATTGAATAGTGCCAAGGGACCTTGCATGTTTAGCAGAGAATAGCTTTTACATGTAACGCTCCATCCAACACTCAGTCCTGCATTGACTTATTGCCCTACGTGATGCATTTCCATCAGATGATTGCGGAGCTTGAACTCAACACCTAAACTCAGAGGCAACATGGACTAATGCTCGAGTCAAGGCATTTATCCAAACATGAACTAAACTGAATGAATTATTTTTGTTATGGCCATGCATAGAATAGCAGGACACAAGGAAACAGTAACATTTAAAGTTTTAGCAAAGATTTGTAGCTCGGGTTGTGGGTGAGGTTACTGACTTGCTTGCACTCAATGTATCCTATCATGGTGATGAAACATCTATCAGTGAGGTCTCCGATGAAGCAATGTTGCTCTACTCTGCTTGGAATCTATACTGTCCTGTCTGTTATGGTGAGCAGTGTCTTTTCTGGTTTTTGTTCAGTATGGGTTTGTATATGGGGTATAATTCTATATGTTTGTTGATTGCATTATGGGTTAAGAACCATGCCTCTAGGAATTCCCGTGTGTTTATATCTTTGGTTTGGGCTACTATGGTTATGTTTGTCCCAGTTAAACTGATGGCCTTCATTGTCTGGAGTGCACGGATATTAAGGAAAGTTCGTGTTGTTTTGCTGCTAGCTGATGTTCATGTATTCTGATGGCTAGTTTCCTTCCTGTCTGTCCGATGTAACGTTTGTGGCAGTCATTGCATGACATTTTGTAAACTACCTTGGTTCTGCATGTTGTGGGAATGAGGTCTTTAATCCTTGAGAGTGTTTGTTGTAGAGTGGCTGTGGACTGCTGTGCTACCATGATTCCTGGTGGTTGTAGGAGACTCGTTGTCAGTTCTGATATGTTCTTGATGTGGGGCAGTGTGGTCAGTGTGTTAGGGCGTACTGTGTCCTCTTGGCGTTGACTATTTAGTAGGCATCTGCGGATGAAGTTGCGGGGATATCCGTTCATGGTGAAGATTTTGTATAGGTGCTCTTCTTCCTGTGTAGTTCTGGCATGTTGCAGTGAGTGGTGGCCCATTTAAATAGTGTCCTAATGCAGCTTTGTTTGTAGATGTTGGGGTGGTTGCTGTGGAAGTTGAGAATTTGGTCAGAGTAGATTTCTTTCTTGTATACCGACATTTGGGACTCCTCGTTGGTCATATGTTCAACTGTGATGTCCAGTAACAGAAGCTGATGGTTGTTTTCTTCTCTTGTGTATTTAATCCTGGCGAATACGTTGTTGGTGAGGTGTGGATCCCTTCTAGTTTGTTGCGTTTAATATTGACAAATGTGTCATTCATGTACCGGATCCACAGTTTAGATCCAATGCAGGGGAAGGTGGTGTGTTCTAGTCTTTGCATGACTGCCTCTGTGATGAGTCCTGAGATGGGTGACCCCATGGGTGTGCCATTGCTCTGTTTGTATACTTGACCATTAAAGGCAGTCTCTGTTGACGGTCCTTGGCCAGTTTGTGTGAAGGTGTGCCCAGTGGGGAGACTCAAACTACTAGACTTGTGCCTCACCACACACTGTCTTTAATGGTCAAGCATACAAACAGATCAATGGCTCATTCATAGGGTCACCCAGTTTAGGGCTCATCGCAGAGATAGTCATGCAAAGTCTAGAACACACTACCCCAAACCTGGCATTCAACCTAAACTGTGGTTTCGGTACATGGACAACACATTGTCATTATTAACCGCAACAAACTAGAAGAGACCCACCACCTCATGAACAACGTATTTGCCGGGATGAAATTCACAACAGAAGAAGAAAACAACAATCAGCTTCTGTTTCTGGACAGAGTTGAACGTATGACCAATGGGGAGTTCCGAACCTCTGTATACAGGAAAGTAACCCATACTGACTAAATCCTCAACTTCCACAGCAACTACCCCAACATCTACAAGCAAAGCTGCATTAGGACACTATTTAAATGGGCCACCACTCACTGCAATACGCTAGAACTACACAGGAAACAGGAAGAGGACCTGTACAAAATCTTCACTATGAACAGATATCCCCGCAACTTCATCCGTAGGTGCCTACTAAAAACAGACAACAGGAGGACACAGTACACTCTAACACACTGACCACACTGCCCTACATCAAGAACATATCAGAACTGATGACGAGTCTCCTACAACCACCAGGAATCATGGTAGCACACAAGCCCACAGACACTTTACGACAAACATTCCAGGATGAAAGACTCCATTCCCACAACACGCAGATTGACAGACAGGAAGGAAATTAGCCATTTGAATACATGAACATCAGCTAGCAGCAAAACAACACAACAAACCTTGCTTAATATCAGTACACTCAGACAATAAAGGGTATCAGTTTAACTGGGACAAGGTAACCAAAGTAGCCAAGCCAAACATAGACATGCACAGGAATTCTTAGAGGTATGGTTCTTAACCCAAAATGCAATCAACAAACATATACAAACCCATACAGAACAAAACCGGAAAAGGACACTGCTCACCATAACAGACCAGACAGTATAAATTCCAAGCGGAGTAGATCATTATTACATCGGAGGCCTCACTGATATTACCTAGCATGGTGACGAAACATCAGAGCGAAAACAAGCTAGCTCAGCGAGCAAGTCAGCAACACCAACAGTAACATTTGTTCTTAACTGGTGCTACATATTAATTTGAATTGTCATGTATTAGTTATCATTTATTTTATTTCATTTCCCTTATCACTATTTAGCTCTTTAATGTTTTTTGTTTTTTTTTAGAAAGACAACTTCCACTCTAGGCTCCCAATTGCCCAAGCACTGATACATCAGGGTCCACGAGACACTTTCCAAAGGACTTGTGGCCTGCTAAAGCGAAACGTTTAGCACCTGCCTCTCCTCAATTCCAACAGATTGACAGTTCATGCTGTCAAAACAGAACAATGCAAAGTATCAAACCACCACTGAAAATTTGAGGGTAACTTCTGGAGATTTTACGATAAGGAATCAGAGCCCACCTACCACTTAGGAAAATTGAGCAACAATAGTTTTAAATTTAAAACAATTCAAGAAATATTGATACAATTCGTCACAGGCCGCTATAGAATCCATCGAATCCCTACAGTGTGGGAGCAGGCCATTCGGTCCATCGAGTATATATTGATCATCCAAAGATCATCCCACCCAGACCACACCCCTCCCACCTGCCGTGCATAAGGAAACCAGAGCACCTGGAAGAAACCCACACAGACACGGAGAATGTGCAAACTCCACACAGACAGTCGCCTGAGAGTATAATCAAACCTGGGTCCCTGGTGCTGAGAGGCAGCAGTGCTAACCACTGAGCCACCCCACTTAACGTGGGTGCGTTTGGACTGTTTTTCTGATGTTTGAGCGATAACTAACCTGTATGAAGTCATTTTAAAAAACTGCAAGATCAGGACATAGAAGGGGTAGTGGAAAAATCCCAGTTGATTGCTAGCCATTGCCTTAACCAGTCAACTGCAATTACAGACAATTAATACAGGTATTTTTTACACAATTTTCCTCTTCAGATCAGGCGAACAGTTCTGTTGTTGTCAAAGTTCATCATTCAGTGGTTGGCTTTCCAACAAACTATTAGACAAACCGTCTAACATGTAACAAAAACAAAGTTGCTGGAAAAGCTCAGCAGGCCTGGCGGCATCTGTGGAGGAGAAAACAGTTAACGTTTCGGGCCCGGTGACCCTTCCTGTTGTCGTCTGTTCCGAGAAGGGTCACTGGACCCGAAACGTTAACTCTGCTTTCTCCTCCACAGATGCTGCCAGACCTGCGGAGCTTTTCCATAAACTTTGTTTTTGTTCCTGATTTACAGCATCCGCAGTTCTTTTGGTTTTTATTTTGTCTAACATGTAGCCAGTTAAGTAACACTATATAATAACTTTCAGACCACCGGACTGGAGAATACTAAGAGGGCACTCTGCATCTACACCGACAAAATAGTTGTTATACCTGAGGTGCTTCCAGCTTCTTCAAAGTCAACATTTCCAAGGTGCAGAACACCTGCAACTACACGAAACAGATCAAGCTTCTCTGCATCATCCAGCCCTATTTTCTTCATAGCAACACACATGCGGTTAAAATCACCATGGTCATCCAGCAATGGGTCTTTCAGTGAGCCTTCTTTAAGACACTGGAAGGAGACAATGAAAAAGATGCAACACATCAGCTAATGTCTAAAAGGATCAAGGACATGCAACCAAAAAGAAACATGCACAGTCAGTCCAGAATGTTAATGCCAAAATTATAATATGCATGCAAACTAGTAGATCAATTTCTCATGCACACACCATGAAAGAAATAATATATTTGCCTGCACTGGAAGTCTTCAAAAAGCTAGATCTGCCGACAATCAGTTGTAATACATAGCAGTTGTTACATTAATTCTACTTCAGATACCTGTGCCTTCAGAATATCATTCCCACTTGTTTCTAATTCCCCTTCCTGTAATTTAACTCATAATACCCAAATACAGACCCATTGCAGTACTTGCTTTGATGCAGCATATTTGATTTACCATGTACATGAGGAAATCCAGATCAAAATATTCCCCATCCACCTTCTGCAGACAGTAAAGAATTTCTTGCCCTTATCTATCCATAATGTCCAAGCTGATTGCAATGTTTAAGTGTACAACTAGCTTAAGAGCTCATTTCCATGGAAACAAAGGGAGAAGCAGTGTTTGCTAAGTGATACAAAATTAAAACTCATGACAGATAATGACGAGAGCAAGATGGCACACTGAAGTGCAAGATATCAACATATATTTCCTTATTAAAAAAAGGAAGATTCAACAATGTTATTTACATTTTATGTTTCGAATGCAATCAAAGTCAACAAATGATCACTTATCTACTCTAAACTCTGACACTTGCAGATCACTACAACCCCCCCTAATGTTGCTATGCAACTGCCCACTTCAAGTGCAGCCTTGCAATCAGCCTCTCAGATACCACATTTACGCAAATGATTTCTCCTCCTGTGCTTGCACAGAAATCGAGTCCCGAGTTCCATTCCATTCCATATATCACAAACGGATGAATTCAGATTCCACTGTCTCTCTCATCTCACTTCCAGCCCTGCTTCTCATTAATATCAGAATAGTTTCTGCACTCAGTCCATCACCACAGGATTTCAATATAGTCTGTTTAGCTCCCATTGTCTTCATTGCAAATGTCATTCCCAACATCTATGTTAAATTAGATTCTATTCAATCTCTAGTTTAGTTTCATTTTCTTTCAAACAGTTATTGAGACCGCTTTCTTTCACTTCTCCAAGAACAGGCACATCCACCCTCAGAACGCATTTTAAGTAAAAAAAAAAGTGCAAAATGCATTACTGACAGACAGTTACATCGTACAAACTTCACATAATGAGTTTAAAGAAACTGATCACCTCTTCCTTCTGACATTTAAAAGGGGAAAGAAAATAAGATAATTTTACTTCAATAACATTGCTCCATTTAAAACGGATTCATGCCATTTGCATGTGAATTTACTGCCCAATGAAGAAGTGTCAACTATACCTATTGTCCTGAATTCCTCTATCAAACAAGGAAAAGTAACACAAGTATCACTGGATTTGAAGAACGTCAGCTAGGAAATAATCCCAGCTGTGATGGCCTTCAAAACAAAAAGAAAGGCAGGCTTGCATTTAGAGGGCTTCATGACCACTAGGCATCTTAAAATGCTTTACAGTCAATTAAGAACTTTTCAAATGTTGTTACTCCGAAGGTAGGAAATGCAGCAGACAAACCACACTGAGCAAACTTCCACAACAGCAAGGTGACGAAAAATAGATAAGCTGGTAATTATGATCTTGATGGAGGGATATATTTTAACAGTGATACCAGGGACAATTCTCTTGCTTTTCTTTTCACATCCACCTGAGTAGGCAGGTGGGACCTAGGTTTACTGTCTCTTGGAGGCGCTGTCTTTCAGAAGAGTGCAGTACTCCCTCATGCTCAAGCCCTAGAATGGGAGTTGAACCCGGAACCCTGTGGTTCACAAATGAAAGTGCCCTACCCACTGAGTCAGGATTGACATGCGCAGGACATGGGCTTCCTGTAAGTTCTGTCATTCATCAAAGTGAAGTATATCAAACCAGAGCTTTCATGTTGGATTCCAGTTTAAAAAAAAATAAATGTATGGCACAGTTTTGAAAATACTGATTTCAGGACATTTCCAAATACAAACAAGGTTTTACATTAAAAAATTCCTTTTGCAGCTGTATAGCCCAGCACACAGTCGCCAATACTCTTTACAGTCTCAAGTATTCATCTCATCACGAATGGAACCACATACAGCACCACAATTAGAAAAGATTTCTACTGCAGCTGATGTTTGACATACAAACAGGTCATCTTGCCTGCTTCCATCTCCAACAAAATACCAAAATAAAAACACCACTAAACAAGAAAATAAGTAAGAAACTACTACAGAATTTACCCCTTACCCTGTTGGCATAAACCATACACAAAAAATAACTACTCTAGTGGAAAGATGAATGCATGCAACTACAACTACACCACACAGGAGTGATGTAAGCATCTGCAAATATAATTACAGACAGACAGTTACATCATACAAACTTCATATGCATGAGTTAAAAAAAACTGATCACCTCTTCCTCCTGATATTTAAAAAGGGAAAGAAAATAAGATGATTTTACTTCAATAACATTGCTCCATTTAAAACGGATTCATGCCATTTGCATGTGAATTTACTGCAGTGAATTATATTGCACACTTGCTATCAATGCCAAGAAACTGCCTCTCTTATGGAGATGACATCAGAAAAAGGTATAAGTGTGATATTCATAGAATAGATTCCCTACAATGTGGAAACAGGCCCTTCGGCCCAACAACTCCACACCAACCCTCAGAGCATTCCACCCAGATCTATTCCCCAAACCCACCTAATCTACATATCCCTGAACACTACGAGCAATTTAGAATGGCCAATCCACCTAGCCTGCACATCTTTGGACTGCGGGAGGAAACCGGAGCACCCGGAGAATGTGCAAACTCCACACAGACAGTTGCCAGAGGGGGGATTCGAAGCCAGGCCCCTGGCACTGTGAGGCAACATTGCTAACCACTAAGCCACCGTGCCGCCACATTGACTTTTAAAGTCATAGTATCGTGGAGTCATACAGCACAGAAATAGACCTTTTGGTCCAACTAGTCCATACCGACCATCATCCCAAACTAAACTAGTCCCACTTGCCTGTGCTTGGCCCATATCCCTCCACACCTTTCTTATTCATGTACTTATCCAAATGTCTTTTTGATGTTGTAATTGTACTCACATCCACCACTTCCTCAGGAATTTCATTCCAAATGCAAACCTTTCTCTGTGCGCAAAAGTTGCCTCTCATCCCTTTTTTTAAATCTTTCTCCTCTCACATTAAAATTGAGTAATAGAAACAAGAATGTCAACTAAATCAATCTGTAAAGTGAAATTGATTCAATCCCTCCCAATCAAAAACTAAATAAAAACATTTTCTAAGGTACAGACACTGGACCGAAGGGTCTGTTTCCACGCAATATGACTCTGAGATCAGAAAGGTTTAGAATATTCATTAAAACCTAATGCAAAGATTTTAAACCTAGTGGCAATTACAAAGAAATAAACCTCCTAAAAACTGGTCCCACACTGAGCAAAATTGATTTAGAATAATCTGGTAAAGTTATTTATTTGAACTGATGTCCGTTAACACCATAAACATAGCAGAAATTGCAAATGGAATTTTAATGGAAATTATTTGGGTAACTAAAATTAAACTGGTGAACAGTAGAATCTTTTCATTTTATAAATTCTCAACAGCATTTTATGTTTTGTTTGGTGAGGCAGTGATATTTACGTAATGGGAACAAAGCAGCATATTCAACATTAACTGTATAGGATCAACGACTAAGGATTCTGAAACCAGCACAAGAAGAGGTGTGGAGAGCTAGCTCAGAAAAAAAATGCAGTGAGCAAATTACTCCAGACTTATTAGGGATGCTGTTGAGCTTGCTGTTATATGTGATAGTTGCAGGTTTACAGCAAATAGAACAAGATACAGATATCACTACTCAACACTATATACACACCTACTCTCTCAGACAGTGTTACATTCAAAATATCAGATAATGTATCAGATCTTCAAAGGTATAATTATATTCAGTGAAACACAAGATGCAACCCAATCGACAGATAGTATGAAAATTGAAGATGTTAAGTTGTGCTCAAGTTAGATACTGTGGGTTTTTTTTCCAAATAGAATGGTTTGTAAATATCATAGTACAAACACAAATATTTCTATTGCAGATTAATGACAAATATTGAGCATTGTGTATAATCATTCCACATTCTCTCCAGATGAAACCATTTCAATTCTCTTTGGCAAAGCACCTCATAGTAAAGCAACAGCTGCTTTTCACTTACCTAAACACTGCTAAAACCCAGTCAGATGACCTATGGCTGTCAACTGCTCAAGATCAGAGTTGAATTTCTACACAATATCCTCTAGGTCATGCAACTGGATATTGCAACTCAGAGATTAGTTCAATCTTTCACCTCCAGTGGTGTGAGCTGGACCAAGCCTGACAAAAAAAAAAACTTAACTGCAGGGCAAGCCTTTTCCCCCAAAACTTTAGTCAGACTGGGAATTTATTCCTGGTTTCTTCTAAAATCAAACAATCCTTCATCACAGCAACCAACCTCTTCTGTCTGCATCACATCATTTTGTGATCATGAAAACAGATAACTCATTCAGCCTCATGAACCTGTTCTGTTATCCAATGTCTTCACTCTCCATTTACCTACCAGTTCCATATTCACTAACATTTGTACTGTGCAAAGCTAAAATTTATGCAATTGATCTTAATACCTTGCATTCTTGCTTTACATGCTCTACTGTTGCTCAATAGCATTCCAAAACAGAGCAATGAAACTTTATCTGTAAAATGGTGTTCACAGAATTCTTAACAGCTCAATAAACTTTGAGCACTATTTGGCTCAAAGGGTTTCAAAGATTAAAACTGAAAACTTTTAACTTAACCAGCATGCAGCCAATAGCCTGTACTGTGGCAGCTCCCTATTGGAGCAGGTGCAGATTTCACTACGTGTTAGTATTTTACCTGTGGGCTCTTGCGATTCTGTAGAATCTTTTTGTCGGATTCCTTGTTGGCAAAGTACCTGGTGCATCCTCGACTCAGATACTACAGCAAAGAGATTAATTTAGCACAAGAGAGATATTTTATCACAATAAATGAACAATAAAACAAAACAAATTCAACCATTAAAATACTTACCAGGAGGAAAGGAAAGAAAATCAAAATTTGTAACAGTTGATTTGTCCAATCACCACTCGACTAAATTTCAATGGTAGCCTGCCCCATTTAAAAATGCATTTCCTCACAAACAAAACCTTCTGTCAAAGCATATTGACGTCAGAGCTTAAATTGCGCATTCTTTAAGTGATTGTTGACTCAACAACATTCTTGGTTAAAGGATCTGGCATTCCTGGATTGTAGAACAATTACTGCCTACAGGGTTATATTCACCACACTAATAGTCGCCTTTCAACTGGAACGGAGAGGAAATTCCACATCTGAAAGGGGAGGGAGGGATGGACCACAAAAATTTAACATGATCATTGAACAATTAGAGGTTTTAAACACAAAATGTTTACACAACAGGAACCTTTGTCACAACTTTACCAATTCAAGTCAACTTTCAAGTACAGCAGACAGAGTACATCTATCAGCGCAAATGTTGCAAGTCAGACAAACAGAAACAATATTTCAATGTCTGGAGCAACATCTGCAGAATGGCACAGAAACTGCTCCGATTTCTACCACGAATTCCTCTGGAGCCAATTTAGCCAAAATATCATGAAATGCCATGAGTTAAATGGATAGCACATTTAGAGAGGTGGTCACACCACAGCTCAAGGGACTAGAGGAAGGAAGGGAATAGGTGACCAGACAGTGCAGAAAGAACAAACAGGTAGTACAGGAGTCCCTTGGGGTTCCACTCTCAAACCAATATTCCAGTTTGGAAGCTGACAAGGTACCTCAGAGGAATGCAGTCAGGGCCAGGCATCTGGTACTACTAGTAGCTTGACTGTACACCAGGGTTTTGGGAGGGGTGGGGGCTTGGTGAAGAAGCAGGAGGACAGAGCAATAGCGACAGGGGATTTTTTTTTAGCCAGAGGAGCAGACTGGCATTTCTGCGGCCTAAGACATGACTCCAGGATAATGTTTTGCTGCCCTGGTACTAGGGTCAGGGATGTCACTGCATGGCTACAGGCTATCCCAAAAGAGAGTGGTGATGAGTTACAGGTCATGATACATATCGGTACCAATGATGTGGACAAAGTGATGAATGAGGTTTTGCAACAAGAATTCAAGGAGCTCTTCATAGAATCCCTACAGTGTAGAAACAGGCTCCGCAGCCCATCAAATCCACACAAACCCTCGGAGCATCCCACCCAGACCCATCTCCCCACCTTTTCCCTGCAACCCACCTAATCTACACATCCCTGAACACTATGGGCAATCCATACAGCCTGAACATCTTTGGACTGTGGGAGGAAGCCTGAGCACCCAAAGGAAACCCACGCAGACACAGGGAGACACAGACAGTCGTCCAAAGGTGGAATTGAACCCAGGTCCCTAGCGCTGAGAGGCAGCAGTGTTAACGACTGAGCCACTATGCCGTCCTGTAGACCAAAAAGCAGGACCTCAATGGCTACCATTTCTAGATTACTCCCAGTACCATGTACTAGCAAGTATAGAAACAGGAAAATAGGACAGATGAAATTGTGGCCCACAGGTTGATGCAAGAGGGAGGGCTTTAGATTCCTGGATCACTGGGACTATTTCTGGGGAAGTTGGGATATGTACAAATGAGACAGGTTACACCTGAACAACATTGGGACCAACATCCTTGCAGGTAGGATTGCTAGTGCTGTTGGGACAAATTTAAACCAGTCTAGCAGGGGGAGGGGGCATAGAATATCGATGAAATAGAGACGTTATGCTACAACCAAGGAAGCAAATCACAATGAGTTCAGCTATGTTGTGTGTCAAGATCAGAAGTCACACGACACCAGGTTATAGTCCAACAGATTTATTTGAAATCACAAACTTTCAGAGTGCTGCTCCTTTTCACCTGATGAAGGAACACAGTGTTCCAAACGCTTGTAATTTCAAATAAACCTGTTGGCCTATAACGTGGTGTCGTGTGACTTCTTACTTTGTTCACCCCAGTCCAACACTGGCAACCCGACTTCTTCAGTGTCAAGAGAAGGAGGCAGGGCTAGATGGTCTTTAATGCTAGGAGTGTTAATGGGTAAGACTAATGAGATAATGGCAAGGATTGATACATGGAAGTATGATTTGTTGCCAACATAGAAACATGGTTGAGGAAAGGACTGGACTGAAAACTCAATGTTGCAGGGTGTAGGATCTTTAGGTGAGACAGAGGAGGGTGTAAAAAGGCTGGTGGTGTAGCACTATTGATTAAGGAGTCAATTACTGCAATAAGGAGATGATATCTTGGAAAGGTCCTCAAACGAGACTTCATTGGTAGAACTTAGGAATGTTAAGGGGCAGCCCATTACTCGAGTGTATTATAGGTCCTCAAAAGAGTCAGTGGGAAATATGTATACAGTTCGCAGAGGTATGTAAGAGTAATAATCAGGTAATTATATTAAAGGGATTTCAAAGTTCCCAACATAAATTAGGATAATCATAATGCTAAGGGTTTAGAAGGGGGTGCTTTCTTGAAATGTATCCAGAGTAGTTTTTTATATCAATACACAAAGCCCAACAAGAGATTGATCTCATTCTGGGGAAAGGAGTGCTCGAAGTGACAGTGGGGGAACATTTTAGCAACAGCGACCACAACACAGTACAGTTCAAATTTGTTTTGAACATGGAAAAAGATGGCCTGCAAAGAAAAAAAACAAACAAACAAACAGGATCTGGCCACAGTAGACTGGGAACAGTTCCTTGTGGGTAAGTCTTTTTGAATGCTTGGGAGTGTACAGGTCCAACATATAGCCTTTAGAGGAAAATGTAGGAACAATAAGCTCAGGGAACCCTGGATGCTTAGGACAATTCAGGGATGACTAAGAATGAGTAGTAGGGCTCTTTGCACGTTCAAAGAGAACAACGCAGCTGCGGCCCAAGAGGAACACAGGAAGTGCAGGAGGGAACTTAAGAAAGCAATTAGGAAAGCAAAAAGGGGGCATGAAAAAGGATTTGTGAATAGGATTAAGGAGAATCCTAACAATTTGCAAATGCTTTAAAAGGAAGAGGTTAGCCAGGGAAAATGCAGGGCCCATTAGGGGCCTGTGTGTGAAGCCACAGGACATTGGAATGGGTGTTCTCTTTGGTCTTCACTCTGGAAGAGAAGAATGCAGGTACAGAATTCAGGACAAGGGACTGAGGAACTTGCACATAGTTGGACATAGGGAATGGGGAGGCTCTGTAGGGCTCAAAAATGGACAAATCCCCTGAAATGGAAAAATTGCTCCCCAGGCTGCAGTGGGAGATGACACAGGAAATTGCAGGGGCTCTGACAAATTTTTAATTCCTCTCTGGCCACAGGGGAAGTGCCAATGGTCTGGACGACAACTAACAGGGTTCCACTTTTCAAGAAGTGCAGTAGAGATGAACCAGGAACTTGCAGACATGTCAGTGGTAGGAAAATTATTGGAGAAAATTCTGAAGGAGTGAATTAATAGCCACTTGGAAAGGCATGGGTTAATTGGGAATAGTCAGCATGGCTTTGTCCAAGGGAGGTCATGCCTAATAAATTTGTTAAATTTTTTTTAAAAATGTGAATGAGGGAAGTTCAGTTGATGTAGTTTATCTGGATTTTAGCAAAGTTTTTGACAAGCTCCCACATGGAACACTGATTGAGAAGATTAAAGTACATGGAATTGAGGGAAAGTTGGGGAGATGGATCAGAAACTGGCTTAGTAATAGGACACAAAAGGGTAGTGGTAGTAGGCTGTTTGAGTGACTGGAGGCCGGTGTCCAGCGGTGTACCACAAGAATCAACAATGGGACCCTTACTGTTTGTTCAATACATAAATGATATAGATTAAAATGTGGGGGGAAAGGATAATCAAATTTGCAGACGGCACCAAGATTCAAAGAGTGGCTAATTGTGAAAAAGATGGTAATAGGTTACAGGACAATATAGATGGCTTGGTCAGACGGGCAGACCAGTGGCAGACAGTATTTAAACCTGATTAGTTAAAGGTGATGCGTTTTGGAAGAAGAAACAAGATGAGGGGGGTATTTAAGGAATGGCAGGACACTGGATAAAGCTTAGAGAAACAGAAATGTTGGGCTAATTTGCACATCTCCCTGCAGTCAACAGAGCACATGAACAGGATAGTTAAGGCGGCATATGGGACACTTGTTTTCATCAGTCATGTCATAGAGTATACAGCAAGATAATATTGGATTTGTACAGATTGTTGGTTAGGCCACACCTCTGAGTACTGTGTGCAGTTCTGTCACCTCACTCCAGGAAGTATGTGATAGCACTAAAGGGGATACAGATGAGGTTCACCAGGATGTTGTCAGGCATGGAGAAATTCAGCTATAAGGAGAGACTAGATAGGCTTGGATTGTTTTCTTTAGAGCAGAGAAGATGGAGGGAGGGGATATGATTTAGGCGTATAAAAGATTATGAGTGTTATGGACAGGATGAAGAGACAGCAGCTGTTCCCCTTGGTTGAGGGGTCAATCACGAGATGGCATAGTTTTAGCATAAGGGGCAGGAGATTCAGAGAGATTTGGGAAAAAAACATTTTCACTCAGCAGTGGGAATCTGGAATGCACTGCCTGGGAAGGTAGTGGAGGCGGGAAAACTTATAATCTTTAAAAAATATTTGGACAGGAACTTCAAATATCAGAAAATTCAAGGATATGGGACAATTGCAGGAAATTGGACTCGATGGGCTGAAAGCCCTTCTCTGTACTGTCTGACTCTGAATCTGTGTGTTGCTTATCTGAACAAAAAATAAACTACAATCAATCTGGAGAGGGTGCATGTGAGACATACCAGTGTTGTTGCCCAGGCTGGAGAGTTTCAGTTATGAGGAAAGATTGAACAGACAGGGTTTGTGTTCCTTAGAGCAGAGGAGACAGAGGGAGTGGGGGACATTAATGAGATGTAGATAATTATAAAGGGGCAGAGCCAGAGTATTCAATAAAGGAACATTTCCTTTTGCTAGAGGGATCAATGCCCAGGGTGGTGGTGAGGATAGATTTAAGATAAGAGGCAGGAGTTTGAGAGGGGATGGGAGGAGAACGTTTTTCACTCAAAAGGTGGCTGGAATCTGGCACTCTCTACTTATAAAAGTGTGGTAGAGGCAAAAACCCTCAAAATTTAAAGAATATTTAGATGTGCACATGCAACACACCAAGGATACAAGGCAATGGGGCAAGTGTTAGAAGATGGAATTAGAATAGTTTGGCAGTTGTTTTGACCAGCATGGATTTCATGGGGCAAAGGATCTTTTCCTGTACCACAGACCTCTGACTAACACAGAAGTGTTTTTATATTTATTTTCATCTGCTGGATATGAAAGAAATTAAAACTCTTTGTCATGTGCATTACAAGCTATGTTAAATAAATTCACACTTCCTATGAAAACGCTTTGACAAAACTTGTCAATGGACACCTTAAAGGTATAACAGACTAAAAATATATACTTGTGACATTAGTTTATTGGAGATTCAATGAACTGACGAAAAAATGGTGGTTCTTTACAAAAAAGATGCATTATAAATAGCTTATAGTCCAATCAGCTATACAGGTTAGAGTTTTGTTGCACATTGAAGAAATCCGATCTAACTATCTTCTGACAAACTGTATTTCAGTCGTTATTGCAGTTTCACCTGCAGGTGGATGAGGTCCAAAATGAGAAGCTGAAAGCTATGGAAGTCCTTTGACATTAACAAAATATCTACTGAATCGTGCACACAGATACTTCTCCCTTAACTACACAAATTGAATATTTGTAAAATTAAAGCAACAAATCCAATTAAAAGCACCTACAAATCTGTAATCCATGAAATACTGAAAGGGCACACAGACAATGGAACAGAAAGTGAGAACGTTAGAAAATCTGACAATTACGCATTCAAAATCTTAGAAGAAATCCGAAAGTGACATTGGAAACTTAACAATTCATTATCTATACGGAATAAGAGAATGCATTCTCTCTCCCCAACTTCTGCTATAGAATCTGGACTGAGCACAAGTGCTCTCTCTCTCCAGGATGGAGTGAGCCCCACCCCTAGGGTCCTGGACGGAGAGAGGCCTCACCCCCCTTTCACATTATCTTGGGTGAGAACATTAAATGCAAATGATACCCAATGCACTTAAAAAGTGATAATGATTTTCAAGACTCAAAAGGGTAACACATCCATTGCATGAATTAGGCTTACATTTACTGCTGACTCTTTAATTCAGCTCCAATTAGAAATAGTACCTGCGAAGAGGCCCAGGCCTAGCCTGCTTTGATGCAGATGCAACACAGATAAGCAGCAAAGCAGGCTAGGCTTCAAGAGACCAGGCTTGCAGAAATAACTACTGTGGAATCTGTGACGGTAGGTAGGATCTGCAAGAATTAGGCAAATAGAATTCACTTTGATCCCTGCAATCTACATGGTGAGTGGTTGCCATACTACTCCAAAGAGATATCAACGAAAATAGATTGTGAATGTGACATCTGCCACTATATATTTGAGCGCACAGCGAGGTGTGCGTCTTGAACAAGAAACTGCAGCACCTTCCATGTTAAAGGAAACCAACCTTGTGATACTCTGAACTCAAGTGTTTACTCAGTGAATGACTGCACTGTCCGGGTTTCTGGAAAGATCTGATGCAATGATTTCTTTAATCCTTCACCCTGCTGAACAATTTCACAACAACGAAGGGCAAAATATTGAAAATTCAAATCAGAATAGAAAATAGCTGGGGGTGCACATCATGAAGATGACAATTTTGGCATCTTCTGGTGCAAGGTGGGACTTTATATCTATTCCAGCATTCCCTAAATTTTATACTTTCCTTTAAATTCAGGATGTAAGAATAAGCCAGTTTTTACCCAATCCATAATTGTTGTAACCAAGTGAATACAGCATGCCGATCGATGTCTGAGATTAGACATTGGGACAGATTTTATTTTAACCTTTTAGAAATAGACTTAACCCTTCAGACTGAATCAAATATGTTCTGCAGTTTAAAACACATGATGGTCGGATATTTTCAGAACAGGGCAAAGTGAAGATCATAGAAGCCCTACAGTGTGGAAACAGGCCCTTTAGCCCAAAAAGTCCACACCGACCCTCAGAGCATCCAACACAGACCCATCCCCCTCTAACCCACCTAATCTACACATCCCTGAACACTATGGGCAATTTAGCACGGCCAATCCACCTAGCCTGCACATCTTTGGACTGTGGGCGGAAACCGGAGCACCCAGAGGAAACCCACACAGACACAGGGAGAATGTGCAAACTCCACACAGACAGTTGCCAGAGGGTGGAATTGAATCCAGGTCCCTGGCGCTGCGAGGCAGCAGTGCTAACCACTGAGCTACCGTGCCGCCCCTTGACCAATTCGGAAATCTTGGAAAAGCTGTAGTATTTACAAAATAACCAGTGTACGAGAAGCTCAAAGAACAGACCAACCTTTAGTTACACCCACAGGGAAATTGTTCAGCTTCTGA
This sequence comes from Rhincodon typus, assembly GCF_021869965.1. NCBI lineage: Eukaryota > Metazoa > Chordata > Chondrichthyes > Orectolobiformes > Rhincodontidae > Rhincodon > Rhincodon typus. The sequence continues at coordinate 26,530,161 of NC_063340.1, read as the reverse complement.
ACTGGTCAGAATTAAAACTGCAGCCACTGGAGGGAAGCTGGTTTGCTGAACCTGTGCCAACACTGCCCTCTAGTGCTAACTGCCTTACTTGCCTCTTTAAAGAAATCACACTTTGGGTTCGTAGTATCACAGTTCACCCATCACCGACCATGAGCTTGTGTGGGGACAGAATGTTGGTATAATGTTTAAAAGGCAAATATTTTCTTCTTTTGCTTTTACAGATAGGTTTAATTGACAGTAATGGATCATTCGCAACCTATGGAACCCAATCATGTCTTACCGTTACCACAGTGATTTTTAGGGCATTAAAGACGTTCATGAAATCTGTAAATTAGTTGTTACAGTCGACATTACAGAATTGGAATGCTTCAAAGGCTGATATGCCCTTTCCATAATAGTATTCTGGAGGTAAACAGGGAATTAATGTCAAGAAACACAGTCAAATAATTTTACCCAATAAAACTTTCAAAACATTTAGAAGCCACCTAAAAACTCTAGCTCCATAAAAGGACAACATAACTGCAGTGCAAGATATTTAACTCCTGCATATTTAGACATCTTAAAACAGAATAGATATATAGATAAGGCAATGCTCCAATGAAGCCCATCTTTTGTCATATCCAAAAGGTTGGTTTTTAGGGTAAAAGAATCGTGTCAACTGTTGTTTGATAACACTCCAATGAAGTACCTGGACACATTTCACTGTTTCAATGGTGTTTATAGGAATATGAGCTATAATGTAGGCCCCTTGGAGTGGTGAGGTAGCCTCTCCTGTTTTAAGCTTGTGCCTGATGAAATTCATACTTTTAACTAAGAGTAAAGAAGGGACAGAGATGAATCAATAAATGCTTTCTCGTCAGCACTACAGTCATTAACCATTTGGCATCGAGTAGTTATTCCCTCCAAGGGCTTCCATGAAATATCAGGTGACTTGACTTAAAGGGTCAAGCCTTCAAACAATGACTTGCATTGCTTCCCTCTATGTACCCCATCCCAGCTAATGTAATGCAAGGTGACTGGTAGAGAAAAGTATTTTACTGTGAGAGCATTTCCCCAGTAACACGTAGAAAAGACCTTTAGATAATCACATTTCGGATGTAGTTGACATTTAAGTCAGAAGTCACACAACACCAAGTTATAGTCCAACAGGTTTATTTGAATTCACAAGCTTTCAGAATGCTGCTCCTTCTTCATCTGGTAAAGCTTGTGATTTCAAATAAACTTGTTGGACTCTAACCTAGTGTCATATGACTTTGACTGTCCACCCCAGTTCAACACCGGTACCTTCGTATCATGGCTGACATTTAAGGCTACTAATCTTCAGCCTTTTCAGAGAAGCATTCCATGTTCCATAACAAGCAGTGTAACAAATAATTATGCAACAGATGGCAACTGCGATCCAGTGGAATTAAAGTAATGTCAAGCAAAATGGCATTCAAATTACAAAAACCTTTTCTAGGCTCAAATCCAAAATTGCCTCCTGCAATTCTTTTCACCACAGTCCCATTTTGTTGAGGCAGAGCTAGTTCACATTGTAGAATAATTAAATTGATCAATAATGTTTGTTTACCCAATTTTGAATCAATGCTATACTTTTCCAACTCAACCAAACAATCAAAACACAAAGATCAAATCGAGTTGCCACCCACACTTTTAGCCTCTGGAATCCTGCACAGAGTAGCACCCAACGAATCAAAACAGACAAGGCACTAAGTACCAAAGTTCACATTTGAGTGTTTGCCAGACTTCAGTACCCAGAAAGAGACACCAGGGCATAGCAACTAGCAGCTGTGAACCCAGTATCAGTATGTTGGCAATCATCAGAAAGATGAACCCCAATAGGAACTGGAGGAAATGAGAATGAAAACCGCAAGGGAACATGCACATAAGGGGGGCGGGGAGCCGGGGTGCAAGAGAGAGAAACACAGCAAGAGAGAGACAGACAGACACACACAAACATAGCAAAAGACGAAGAGAGACAGACAGACAGACAGACAGACGATAAAAAGGTAAGGAGGGAACAGCAGGAGACCAAGAGGTGGAGACAGCTGCAGGACAGACAGGGGAAGAGAGAGAGAAGCAGGGAGGAGGGGAGAGAGCAAGAGCAAGAAAGGGAGACAGAGGGTCAGCATAAGGATGAAGACGATCCAGGGAGAAAAAGATAGTGAAGTACAACCCTATGGCATAGAACTCACCCGGAAGTTATCAGGGGAGGTCAAGTGAAACTTTTGCCTAATCTCTTCAGGAGCACCTGCGCACAGCCTATAAAAGATATGGTAATTTCTTTCTTCCATGCTCTGCGTACAGATTCGGGATTTTTCCAAAAGGTAATGAGATACAAAACCTCCAACGACAGCATTCTGCATGGGGGAAGGAAACAAAAAGACAAGGAGATAGTTTGGGAACGCGAGTGCCATTTCACAACAGTAAACAATTTTTAAAAAATGCTTCAAGGTACCTTCTCGTTGAAATGAATTTCTACAAATTTTCCAAATCGGCTACTATTGTTATTTCGGACAGTTTTGGCATTTCCAAAAGCCTCAAGTAAGGGGTTAGCTGTTTTGGAAATAAATGTTAAAAATGAGTTTCTCCACTTTACAGAGTTAAAGATTGATACAGCAGAGAAGACCATGCAGCCCATGCTGGGATAAGGGAACATCAAACCATTTGACAACATCTTTCTCATTGGTGTACACTAGTCAGTTTCACAAATTATTTTTCATTACTGATGAGCAAAATGCCTATATTGCCTGCGCACCTCAGAAAAATAGTGCAAAATATAAAAAGCCTTCCTTGGTGAAGCCAATTGTCCAAACCATGCAATTTCAGCCTCAGGGTGATAGCCTTTTTGTGAGTAGGGCCTGAATTACACAATGGAATTTCAGAGCAATCTAAAACAACTTTAGGCGTTTTGGGTAGATTGCTTAAAATTCCCTTTTTGTGCCTTTTTATTGCCCAGAAAGTGCTGATATTACTGGCATAAATTAACAGAACAATCCATCCCAGGCACTTGATCACCTTCCAATCTGATTACTCCTTGCTTTTCATTAAAAGGCTAGTGAGTCAGTCTTCATTATTTTTTGATTGCATGCATGTAAATTTACATTTCATAGCAACTGTGTACCTTCTACAATCCTTTCATCGATGTCTTGACCTGTACCATATGATTCTGTCAAGTACCTGCAAAACGGAACCAGGAATAAAATAAATGAATGCTTCTTTGCAATATCTGGAAAATGTCAGGAACAGAGAAAGGTGCAGGTAGTTCCTGCAAATATTCTGCTAAAGCCACAGACAGTGCCACAACAAACAGGACTCAAGAGAGATATTCATCGCAAGAAATAGAGATGGTGGGGTAGGGGGGCTCCATGAGGCTTAGTGTGGGCAGCAGTATGGATATGGACAAGCATGGCAGGGGATGAGGGGGGAATGGGGGGAGGCAAAAGAGAGTACCAGGAGTGAAAGGGAGAGCATGGCATGAGAGATTTGTACATACCGAAGAACAAACTTGGTATTTTCTGTTTTTCCAGCACCCGATTCCCCCGAAACAATAATGGACTGGCTTAGTTTATGCACCTTCATGTCACGGTAAGCTTTATCAGCTAAGAATTGGGATCAAAGAGAGAGTTAAATACATGAGCATCACCTCAATAATTATTTATCATAAAAGGTTATCAATTCCTCAGAATATCACATTTCAATGAATTATTTCGATGAGTTAAAAATAAAGTATTGAATTGTGCAAAATTCGTGAAGAATAAGCTCTCTTCAGAAATATGATTTTAAATCTCATTTTCAAAGCTCATCCAAAAACAATTCATTGGCAAAATGGAATGCAACTTGAACCCTTTCAACTGCAAAGAAGCTAGTTTTGTAGAAGACTTGTTTTGTGAAACAGCTAACTTGTAATTCAATTGTGTTTGGACTGATGATACACAATATGTTAAACACTGTACAAGAATATTTAACTCATTTTTAAAGGGCTGACATTTTATGGGGGTGATACAGTATTGAGAGAATCCAATGTGTCCTGCAATCCAAGAACTGTATTGTAACCTCCTGGACTTGGCTGGATCATTAAATGAGCAAGCAGAGAGAACAAATGAGGAGTGAGTTAATCCCCAATTACCTTTAAAATACAGAAATGGGAACACAACTAAAGCATCGCATTCCTTCAGCACCACAAAGAATTTAACATACGGTTGCCAGATGATGTTACACCTCAAACACACTGCATCTTTTTATTTTATATAATACTCCATTATTCTTCAAAACTGAGTATATCGCATGAAAAGTTGGAGGAAACTTACATCAGCATACTGCACAAGCGATAGGTTTCAATGCTAACGGGTGACCAGGTGTTACACCAAATTACTCACCAATAGCATAGACATGTGGTGCCAGAGTGCCCAAGGACCTCCCTTTGTACTTCTTAATAGTCTCTGATGAATACAGTTTTGGTATATCAAAGTATGGGTTCACTGCTATTAGAATGTTGGCTACGTAAGTCTGCAAAGACAACACAGAATAAGGCACATGAACTATATTGAAAAGCACTCGAGCATTGATTTTTAACTGTCAGAACTCAACGATGATTCTAGCTGGTCTTCCTTTGTCAAAATTCAAGCTCGAATTCCAACAAGAGAGATAATTTTATGACATTCAAAATTCCCAAAAAACAGCCATACTGGAAATGGGGCGGCACAGTTGCTCAGTGGTTAGCACTGCAGCCTCACAGCACCAGGGACCCAGGTTCGATTCTACCCTCGGGCGACTGTCTGTGTGGAGTTTGCACATTCTCCCAGTGTCTTCATGGGTTTCCTCCGGGTACTCCAGTTTCCTCCCACAGTCCAAAGATGTGCAGGTTAGGTGGATAGGCCATGATAAATTGCCTGTAGTGTTCAGGGATGTGTAGCTTAGGTGGGTTATAGGAGGATGGGTCTGGGTGGGATGCTCTGAGGTTCAGTGCGGACTTGTTGGGCTAAAGGGCCTGTTTCCACACTGTAGGGATTCTATGAATCTATGATACAAAGGAAAGCCAGTTAATTGAATCCCAATCTCTCAATATTACAAAAGGAGATACCTCCAACTTACTTCAGTCTTACAACAAACATCTGCCATTCCTCCATCTCCATTTGTTACCATGTTATACTATAAGTTAAAGATCCCAGGGTACAAGACATTTCCTGTAGAGCTCTCCTATGTGGTAGATAAATAAGGAGTGATGCCCTCAGCAACATTATTTGTTGACAGTCACTTAAGTTTAATTCTACGTATCATTCAACAGAGAGATCCTACACAAAATGCCTTTTCCAAACACTTTCAAACCAGCGATTTGGAATAAAATATTGTACAAACAGCATTATAAAAACAGTAGTTCAACAATACAGAAAATCAGTCTTTATAACATACAGTAGAGCGAATTCACCGTTAAATGACCATGTTTGTCTATTGTCTGCATTCATAAAACAGGAACAATGGTGATGGGAAACAAAACCAGAAATAGCCGGGAGAAACTCAGCAGGTCTGGCAGCATCTATGAAGAGAAAGCACAGTCAATGTCTTGGGTTCAGTGACCCTTCTTCAGAACCTCAGAACAATGGAGATAGAGTTGGAGTTACAGCAGTTACAGAAAGAGAATCTAAAGGATGGAAAGAAAGATTGATTAAAAGGGTGTAAAAACAGGAGATACAAGGTGGAAATAAAAATCATAAATTTAATTTAGATTCTTGAAATTTTTAAAATTACCATTTGCCAGAATGATACTGAACTATCAGTAAATTTAAATGATCTTTCTTTCTCATCTGAGGAGATGTTTTAGTGTTGCATGATGAGGTATCAAATTATTAAGAAGGTGCACATGCTATTAATTCTGAGTTCTGGTTAGGCTGAGTCTTCTAGGAACACCAGTTTGTTAGCAAAGCGCACAGAGTGGATTGGAAAGACCCAATCCATTCCTAGTGCGATCAATAATTGGGGGCATAAATTTAATAGGATTGGTGTAAGGATGAGCGGGGAACTTAAGAGTGATTCTCTCACTCAGTGTATGATGAGAGTCTAGTTCAGTCTGCATGCAGACAAAAAAAACTTTTTTCACATTTAAATAAATACTCAGACATGCACTTGTGGTGCCATAATCTCCAAGGCCTCAGACCAGGAGCTGGGAAGTGAGGAACAGATGTATGATAAGTCAAATAGCCTCCTCCAGTGCTACAAATTTTACCCATTTCATGTATTCAGCAATGTGCAAATCAAGCAGTAAAATCAAAGAATGAACAGAGACTGAGAGGCAAATCTCCAGAACCTGATCAATTCACACTGCTCCTTTAATACCAAATGTTATCTCTCCCCTAATCCCTGTTATTCTTAATTTTTTTCCTCATTTTTCATTAATTGGACATTTCACCATATAAATTAGGTAATTAATAACAATAGCATCCTCCTATAGTTTAATGGATTATGTAATATAAAAATCACTTAGGCCTAAAAGGAATATTTTAAACAATTCAATATCTACTCAAATCTACTCAAGAACCTTAGAATTTAATATCACTTTTGACAAATGACAAATAGAAGTTTTTAAAAGATGTCAAATTTATATTTTCTTACTTTCCTATCTTTATTCCCTCTTAATCTTTCTTTCCCTTTGTTGGATTATTTTTCTGTTAGTGATTAGACTTAGTTCATCTCCCATTTCCACTGTTCCTGTTTTGTTCTAAACCCTTAAGACTCATTGATTAACAAGATCACAGCTGATTCTGTCATTCATTGAGACTCCAGGTGCTCTATCATACTCACTGCCTCATTATCAATTTACACCTCAAACGAGACATGTTCAAGACTGGATTCAAGCTGGAAGATGCACAAGTAGTGTCTAGTGGTTTACGCTCCAAAAGCAAGATATCAGCAGAGCACAAAATTCAATCCACCTGCCGATAGCGATGACCAAAGATGGTTGAAAGTTTAGGGTGAATCACAAACCAAGGTGGGTTAAGATAGAAAATTCACAGCATATCATTTCAGCATAATATTTTCAGGTAGTAGACTGGCTGGGATCAAGTTCAAGAGTGGGGTCTTCTACTATTTTCTTTACTTCTCTCTGTAATCAAACTCTGTACGACTTGGCATACTTCCATAATATTTAAACATCCTCTCCTCCACCCAAAGATTCCTTTTCTACCAGTATGTGGATAGATTTCATAATTATTCAGACTAAAGTGGTAGCTCAGTGCATCTCAGGACTTTAAGAGCCAGGTGTCAGTACAATGTGGCGGTTAATGTACTTTATGAAGCTTGACTCCCAAATTAGACATTTGTTCACACAAGCTGCATCACTAACAAATAAACACACATGATGACTATATGCATGTCAGTTGTCATGAAATTTCATTTAATTGTTATTTTTAATAGCTGTACAAAATAGAAGCAGTTATTCGTTTTTGGAAAGTGAAGCAAACATACACTAAATTGTGATCGGTTGAGTAATAGGGCTGAATAGTCAGTACATTACTCCCATCACTGTTGTAGCATCCTCTGCCTGAGGTTGCCAGCATCACAGTTACCTGTTTTTAGCCTATTGATGCACTTCACAGACATCAACAGATACCTGAAGATGCTGGACTCAAAGGCTAGAGACATTGCTAAAATTCCAGCACTCGAATGGAAAAAATATTCTAGAAATAGCCATGTCCCTAGCCAAACTGTTCCAGTACAATTATAACACTGGCATCTATCCAACAATGTTGAAAATCACCCAGTGTGGCCAGAACACAAAGTAGAACAAATCTAACCTGGCCAAACAACATCCTGTCAGGTATTCTCGATCAAACTGATGGAAAAGATTATCAAAGTACCATCAAACAGCACTTGCTCAGCAATAACCTGCTCACTGATGCTCAATTTTGGTTCTACCAGGGTCACTCAGCTCCTGGCCTCATAGCAGCTTTGGTCCAGACGTGGACAAAAGTATTGAACTCCATAGATGAAATGAAAGTGACTGCCACTGACATCAAGCCGCCCAACAAAGCTGAAGTCAATGGCAATCGGTGGCGGGGGGGGGGAATTGTTGGAGTCATGCCTGGCATAAAGGAAGATAGCTACATTTTTTGGAGATCTCAAGTCATCTCAAGTCCAGGACTGCTCTGGGTAATTCCTAGGCTTAACCATCTTCAGCTGCTTCAATGACCTCCACCACCACCACTCCATAAGTTTGGAAATAGGGGCATTCGTTGTTAACCTTGCAACGTTCAACACTATTCATTGCTCCTCAGATACTGAGGCAGACCATGCCCAAATGTAACAAGACCGGCAAGATCAGACTTGGGCTGATGAGAGGCAAGTGACTTTCACATCACACAAGAACAACAACGAACATCACCAAAAAGAGAGAGACCACCCTTTCGGTTTTTATAGAATATAACCATCACCAATTCCCCCACTATCAACATCAGGGGGGTTACCATGGAATTTGAAACAGACTTGGAGCACTCATTAATACTACAGCTACAAGGACAGGGTAGAGGCTAGGGATTTTGTGTGCGCAATAAACTTTATCTCAAAAATAAAAACCAAAAGAACTGCGGATGCTGTAAATCAGGAACAAAAACAAAGTAGCTGGAAAAGCTCAGCAGGTCTGGCAGCATCTGTGGAGGAGAAAACAGAGTTAACGTTTCGGGTCCAGTGACCCTTCCTCAGAACTGATGGTGGCTGGGAAAATGTCAGTTTATATGCAGAAAATAGGGAGGTGGGTGGGGTAGGGAATAAGCAATAAAATAGAGCCCAGAGAGAGAAAGACAGTTGGACAGACAAAGGAGTTGCTAACGATCAGGCTGGGAGGGTGAATAGTTGTTAATGGGGACTGTTAGTGACTAACAGGGGGTGTGTAATGGCAGGCTATGTGGTTACAAGGCCTGGTGTGTGGGGTGGGGGGCTGGGACATGGGAGAGTTTAGGCCCTAAAATTATTGAACTCAATATTGAGTCTGGAGGGCTGTAGGGTCCCCAAGTGGAAAATGAGGTGTTGTTCCTCCAGCTTGTGTTGGGCTTCACTGGAACACTGCAGCAAGCTGGAGACAGACGTTGGCCAGGGAGCAAGGTGGTGCATTGAAGTAGCAGGCAACAGGTAGCTCAGGGTCTTTTTTGCGAACTGAGGAAGGGTCACCAGACCCGAAATGTTAACTCTGCTTTCTCCTCCACAGATGCTGCCAGACCTGCTGAGCTTTTCCAGCAACTTTGTTTTTGTTCCTGATTTAAGCATACACAGTTCTTTTGGTTTTTATTATTATAGTCAGTGGTCTACAGCACAGAAAAAGGTCTTTTGGCCCATCATGTCTGTTTCTGACCACCACAACCATTTAAGCGTACTAATCCCATTTTCCACCACTTGGCCCATAGCTTTGTATGCCTTGGCAGCCCAAATGTACATCTAAATACTTATTTAAATGTCATGATGGTATCCACCTCCAACACCCTTACAGGTGGTGAGTTCCAGATTCCCACCACCTCCTGGATGAAATTTTTCTCCCCCCTTCACAACCTCCTGGCCTCTTGCCTTAAATCTATGCCTCCGGTCAATCATCCCTTCATCAAGAAGAAAATTTTCTTCCTGTCTACCCTTTGTCCCTCAATTCTATAAATCTCCCTTGCACTCTCTTCTGCCGTAAAAGAATACAACCCCAATCTGTCCAACCTCTCTTCATAATAAGACTCTCCAGCCCAGTTAACATCCTCGCACATCTCCTCAGCACCCTCTCCAGTGGATTCCATAACTGCACACTATACTCTAGCTGTGGCCCAATCAATGTTTTATACAGTTTCAGCATAACCTCCCTGCTCTTAAACTCTATGCCTTGACTAATAAAGGCAAGTATCCCATATGTCTCGACAGGCACACCATTCATTATGTATTTCCTTGCCTTGCTTGTTCTGCCCAAGTGCATTATCTCACATTTATCTGTATTAAATTCTATTGTCCATGAACAGAGCAGAACAATGGTAGACTGCTCAGAGTGGAGAAAACCCTAAGGATATGTTTGAATAGGAAGTGGCCCATTTGGGCAGAATTCTGCGCAAAATTATCAGGTTTGGGATCTGAAGTGCAAAATTGTTGGGAGTGGCGCATAAAGAGTGAGGTGAACAGACTCCCAAATTAAGTAAGGCTACAGTGAAGCATAAGGCAGAGAAGTTGGAAATATAAACCTTAAAGAGGAGCTAGAGAATGTAAAGAACAGAATCAAGCAAATGCAAGCCGAAATTCAAGAGATCTAACAAAGGAACCAGGTGAATTTGCTGCACATGGGGTAGTTTCAGGGTCAGGAAGAGAAGGCTTACCAAGGGGAGGGTTCAGGGATCATGCTGTGGCCCAAAAAGTTGTGACCAAAGTAGCAAGAAATGTAGTGATTTGCAGCCGGCAGTCACAGCACTAAGCAAGTAAAACGAGGGAGTAAAGTTCGAAGTGCCATGAGATTGATAGATTCAAGTCCAAAGAAAGGGTAATGAGCACCTATAGGCCCACAGGGGCAAAAGAGAGGTGCCGAACCATGAGGTGAATTGGGACATACAGGAGGAAACACATTGGTATGCTGAGAAACATCAAGAATGGGAATCCCTAACAGCAGAGGGAATCCCTCAGTATGCCCAGCCCCACTTCCTCTCCCCAAAAACTTGAACCCCAGACAACTATGGAACCCCCTTCTATCGTGATGAACACACTAATCACCAGTTGCCAACATAGGCAAGGGGCTGCTAATATCAACCACAGCATATCATTCACAGTAGCATAACTGACAGAGGTAAGCAAAAAAACATTCCCTGCATCTGAGCCTCCACGACATTTCTATTCTTCCAAGTGGTCTACATTCACAACCTGACAATACTCTGTAAAGCCAGCATGTGACTCTAAATGTGTTCGTACTTCAAAATTTGGGCTAAGTTCAGGCCTAGAGTCATAAGTGAAAACAAAAACAATTGGTAATGGAAGAGAATCAGGGAACGGAGGACACCTGGAAGCATTGGATATTTGAATGAGGGCAGTAACAGATGACACCGTGATCTTTCTCCCTTAGAATGTATGCATATGCAAAAGGCGTCATAACAACGATGCCTGCTAACCACCCATCCACCCTTCGGAAGTGCTTGGTTACCCAGGATACACGTGGTTCGTTCCACCAGAGACAGGTGAGTGATGGGGCAGCATTCTACGGGTATACCCCACAAAATTGTCATGTTAGGGTGTAACAAATAGCAGGCGGTGTACAATAGGATAATTGGCAGCTCAAAGTATGTTACCTTAGCATGGAACCCACCAGAGGTTGGTGGGGACTCTCCAATAACAAATATAAAAGGAACTTTCTCAATAGCTGAATGTCAAAGCAATGTTTAGCAGGTGAGAACAAATGAGAGCCTGCTCACAGGCATAAAAAGTATGTAAAACACGAGCCAACTATTTGCTAACCTGCACTTCCTGATCATATATCTACCGATGGTGTATTGTTCACCAACACCAGGTTGTTCATTTTTGTATTTATGTTAGTATTTATTTTTGTATTTTCAATTGCTATATAATTCATAGCTTTAGATAGTTGAGGCTGTCAGCCTGGGACCCAGGTGCCACCCAGAGAGAGAGGAAGGTCAGAGTTACTTGACTCTATTTCTCCGATGCTCATTTGGATCAAAATGAGGAACTGTGGCTGGATAGCCTAGGGCCTGATTGGCTAGGCCCTAAACCAAAATGATCAACTAGGCCTGATGGGATTTTCAGGATAGGTCAGGCACAAAGCATCCACACAAGATAAAGGCAGGCAAGGAAATCCTGGACCAGCTCTTGAAAACAAGGCTGATTTATGTATTGGAATACAACAAGCAGGCTCACTGGAGTCCAGGGTCCTGTCATGACCATGTACAGAGAAGGGGAACGTGCCCTTGACACATTGGAGGATGAACACAGTTGCTCCAGCATCTTCCATGCAGTGACATTGGGAACCCATTGGACACCTTGCTTTGGAAGATTGTTCTCTAGCCTTCAGCCAATCATTCTGGAAGGATGCAGCAGGGAGGGATAAGAATGGACACCTGAGGGCCATTCCCTCACCAAAGACTCAATCTGACCTGGCAGTGGAGCTCTGGCTACCTGTTGAACGCTTGACAGCAAGCAAGGGGCAA
>NC_063340.1:26481701-26517903 GCF_021869965.1 Rhincodon typus | reverse complement strand
GGGGAATGCGGTGGTGGAATAGTGAGCGTGAGCGCGAGCGCGAGAAAAAAGAGAGAGAGAGGAAACAAACACAGAGCGAGAGAGGGGAAACAGACAGCGGAAAGAGAGAAAGAGAGAGACAACTACATGCGGGATCAACCTTCACCAAGTTTGTCAGAGCCGACTATACAGCCTGGCCAAGTTTAACTGCATGGGTAGTACCCAGCCCTAGTCTGGTGGTCCTTCGATAATGATTGCAACAAAGACTTAACTCTGCAATTGGTAGAGTAATTAATGCAAGAAATGGAAATTTTATTGCCAAAGAGCAGGGTTTTAGATTATATTCAGCCATACGGCCTCTTTTGCGTCTTTAATATATTTTGTAAATTATATTGCAATGAATTGCAAATTGTCTGATATTTTGTTCATCTCAAGTGTGTCCAAAGCACAGGCAACGATTTTATTTGCCACTGATTAGCCCATCAGACCAGCCTCTCTATTCTCCTTGCAATTTACCACCCACCAATTTTTGGTTCATCAGCAAATGATCAACATCTTGACCTACATCCAAGGCTAAATTATTTATATACACCAACAGTAAAGACCCAACACCGAACCCTGTGGGACCCAACTGGACATAGACTTCCAACAGGAAAAACAGTCAACAATCACTCTCTGCTGTCTGCCAGTCAGTCAAATGGGGTTCAATTTGCCATTTTTTTTTTAATCCCTTGGGGTCATTGCTATCAGTCTCCCCTGTGGGACCTTATCAAAAGCTTGATGAAATCCAAGTCGTTTACATCAAAATCATTGCCCTCATCTACACACGTGGGCATCTCTTCAACAAATACAATCAAGTCGGTGAGACATGACCTCTCCTTAACAAAACCATGCTGACTATTCTTGATTAATCCCTACCTTTCCAAATCAGATTAATTTTGTCCCTCAAAATTGCTTCCAATAGTTTCCCCACCACCGAGGCACGACTGCCTGCCTGAGGTTTTATGGTTTATCCCTTGCCCCCTTCTTGAATAAGGATATCACATTGGCTGTCTTTCATTCCTCCAGCAGCTCTCGAGAGGCCAGAAATTTTTGTTTTTAAAGTGCCCCTGCTCTTTCTTCCCTTGTCTCACTCAACTTGGGATACATTAAACCAGCCACTAGAAATTTATCTTCTTTTAAGCCTGCCAGATCACTTAGAACCTCTTCTCAGTCAACGCTAATTTCTTTAATTGTACCACACACCTTCTCTGATTTCTATATCCATATCAATGCCTCACTAGTGAGCACAAGTATTCATTTAGAACCCTACCTAAATCTCCTGCCTCCACACACAAGTTACCACTGTGGTCCCTTAATGGGCATTACTTTTTCTCTCATTATTCCTGTATTCTGAATATACCATGGCAGATGGTGAAATTTCAAATCAATACAAAAACTCTGGGACAGAAAGCTGGTCTAATGGCAACCATGTAGCCACTGTCTATTGTCATAAAAAAACATCTGATTCACTAATGTTCTTTGCAGAAGGAAATCTGCTATCTTTACCTGGTCTGGTCCACATATGACTCCAGACCACAGCAATGTAGTTGACTCTTAACTGCCTTCTAGGCAATTAGGGATAGACAATAAAAGCTGGTCTGGTCAACAATGCCTACAATCCCAGAAACGGATTTAAAAAACCTAAAAAATTTAGAAAAAAAAAACAAAAAAAAAGTGTATTTGAAAAAAAAAACCTACCCAAATGGACAACAGCTCAAGAGCTTGTTGGTAATGTTCTCTTTCCTTTGACTCATTTATTGGTAGTGCAACCAAATAATCATGGTCAACAGGGATGGCAAGACAGTGTAATAAACTAAGCTTTTATAAATGCACACAAAGAGCAGAAAAATCTGGAACTCTGTTTCCTCTCACATCATCTCTTCCAACGGCTGTGGTTGCTGGGTCAATGAGACATTCAAAGACCAAGATAGCTCAGATCTTTGTTAGCAAAGTGTATCAAGAGATATGGAGCAAAGACATGAACATGGAGTCGAGATATAGATCTGCCACAATCCAACTGAATGGTAGTATAAGCTCAAAAACTCATACATCGTAACTATTTCTATGCAAATGTCTGCGATTCAATCCATCATAACTTCTTGTTATAGAATCATATCATAGAATCCTGACAGTGTGGAAACAGGTCATTCAGCCCAACAAATCCACACCGCCTCTCCGAACAGCATCCCACCCCAACTCGTCTCCCTATGTCCAACCCACTTAACCTAAACATCCCTGGACACTACGGGCAATTTGTTGTGTGGTACATTTCTGAATGCATATCACTTTCAGAACTTTAAGGAGTCTCAATTAGTTCACATTACTCACATATATTTTGTCTTTGCTATAGCGCACTCTGATATTGTTCAGGAGGGTAGCTTCATTTAAATACATCAGGCCACCTACAAGATGATGCAAAAAGAAACTGATGAATTCAAGGAAATTATTTCTGTATAAACAGATGTTGAATGTAGTTCTTACACATTGCATATTAATACCTGAATGATTATATTACATAGATAAATCATATTAATTTAAACAGTGGCGTTTTTGAAAAATCTCTAAATTCTATTTTCTCACATTGATAAATTAGCAAGGTGACCTGTTTCCATGTGGTTTTCAGACAATATCCCCACTGAGGTAAGAAAATCAATCTCTGGAAGAGCTAATGAATGACATCATCAATTTGGTTTGAGAAACCGACTCTTAACAGTTAAAAATGAGACCCAAGGTGTCTGTGCCAGCCAAAAAACCAATTATCCAGTCTAACCTCACTTTCCAGCTTTTGTTCAGGTCCCTGTATATCACAGCAGCATATTGACTCAACAACATATTGAAACATTTAAATGGCAGAAGGAGGAATACTTAGTGGCATGCTCCAGACCCAAACACTCTCCATGTGAAAAGATTACTGGTCAACCTCAATCAAATAATATTTTCTGTAATGCCCCTTTATCATTCATCTTTTCTAAGGGAAATACAGTAAATCCCAATGTGTTGAATCTCAGAACACTAAAGTAGATTTTCATGATATCCAGGGAGGTCCCAATCCCACATAAATGTGTTTGTGTAACAGATTATGCCCACAAATAACAATAACTATCAAAAGAAAACACAATAAAGCAGTAAATCTGGAAATGTCTTTCTTCAATTTGTTCACACCGATGGTCTGACCTTGTGAAAGGCTGGAATTACACATTGAAGAACATTGAGAATTACATCAGAAAAAATTCTGCAATTATTTTCTGCTTAGCATGCTATTTCCATGCAGGCACAATTCAGTCCATCATGTTATCAATACAGTTAAACATACTTCCAGAGTTTACATGTTGCATTGTGAATCCTGAAGAATCTCTGTAGCCTTTGTAGCATTGGCTCAGGAAACAGGCAGGTAGGTAACATTCATTAGACTTTTCAGTGGTTACTATCTTAACATTCAGAATGCAACATGGCTTCTTAGACTTTCCCACTACAAGTAGCAGCACCTATTTGGTGCCATTCAGGTTGACAACCTCTTATCTTTCTCACAAAATTAGCCATACTGACAGGCTTTGCACATCCTTTCACAATGAGATCACAATGTCAAATGATGGTTTGCCCAGCACCTTATGAATTCACTCTCTTGTGTGATCAAAATCCACTTATTGTTGGTACAGTCATACTGAAAAGTTAGACAAAGTTTGGCTAATATGGCGTTACCAGTCCTGAACTTTTGACTATCACAAGCATGAGATTTGCAACTGAAATGATTGACAACTTTAACAAACGAAAATGTCAGAATTTGACCCATCACAATTTCACTGTCATCTCTTCCTACCCACTCCACTATATGCCCCTTATGATTTTATTCTCAGGGATTAAATTTCTCCTCAAACTCCTCTCTTCGAAAGAGAACAAACTTGGAGGTAAATTGCCAGGACCAGAGGAATTGTAAAAATGGTAATGCATTGGTAGTGTCACTAGGGTAGTAATCCAGAACCCCAGATAAATCCCACCATGGCAGACAGCAAAATCTGAATTCAATAAAAATCTGGAAGCAGTTAGCCTGATGGCAACTATGTAACAATTGTCATTAAAAACACCATCCGATTTGCAAATATCCTTTTTAGAAAAGAAATCTACCATCCTTACCAGATCTAGCCTAAATGTGACTTCAAATTCTTAACAGTCTTCTTAATGAGTGATGAGCAATAAATGCTGGCCTAGGCAGCAACACTTATTCCATGAATGAAAAAAAATAAAAAACTTTATCCTAGTCTGTTGAAGAAAACCAGGGGGGGAAATAACTTGTGCTCTGAGGACCATCTTCCAATCCTCGTTAGACACAGGCATTGTAGCAGCACACTAGCAGTATGTGAATGTTAGAGAATTACTCAAGACTGCGAGGAATAAGCCAAATAATTATAGGCCAGTCAGTCTGACCTCTGCAGAGGGCAAATTATGAGAATTGATACTAAGAGATAGGATGAACTGATACTTATTGTTGCGGATTAATCAGGGATAGTCAGCATGGTTTTGTTAAGGGAAGGACATGTCTTATTAACTTGATTGAATTTTTTGAGCAAGTAACAAGGTGGATTGATGTGAATAGTACAGCGGATGCGATCTACTATTTGCTAAGGTATTTGACAAAGTCTCACACAGCAGACTGGTCAGAAAAATTAAAGCCCCTAGGGGAATGTGGTGGGCTGGATCCAAAATTAGCTGAGGCTGAAAATAAAAAGGGCAATGACTGGCAGATTGTAAGGACTGCAGATCCTGAAAGTCAGAGTTGATAAAATGTGAAGCTGGAGAAATACAGCAGGTCAGGCAACATCAAAGCAGGGAAGTCGAGGTTTTGGATCTCGACCCTTCAACAGGATCTGATGAACCCAAAATGCCAACTTTCCTGCTTCGTTTATCAAGGTAGTGATTGGCAGGTATTTTTGCAAACGGAAAGCAGCTTCCAGTGGTGTTCCAGCTAACTCTGGGTTGGGGTCCTTCCTGTCTGTGGCATACGTTATTGATTTAGACTTAAATGTGGGAAGCACGATTGGGAAATTTGCACAGACAAAACTTAGCCGTGTAGTTTATAGTAAAGAGCCAATAGTGGCTGTTGACTGCAGGATGATATCAAGGGCTTGGTTGAGTGGGTGGACAAGTGGCTAATGGAATTCAAATCAGGAGAAGTACAAGGTAATGCACTTGGGCGGGGCGAACAACGAAAGGAAACTTTACAATAAATAGGATGCAGGATTAAAAGCAAGATTGCGATTTCATAATTAGCTTAGATTACTTTAATCATACAGAGTATATTCATTGATTAATCTAATAATTTACCCTGGGATTTCACACGACTGCCGTGCAAGAATTTTTAACCTTTGTGGTTGATTGAGCTCACATCCTCTCAATTTGTTAAATGCTCAATAAAAGAAAGCTAGGAGGATTTATTACAGGAAGGGAGTTTGAGAAAAAAAACAAAAGCGACTGTACTTTGTAAACCAAAACAAAAGGTAATGTGAGACAACAAGGTGCAGGGCTGGATGAACACAGCAGGCCAAGCAGCATCATAGCAGAGAGGGATTCTCCAGCATCTGCAGTTCCTACTATCTCTGATACAAAAGGTAATGTGGTGTTTTAGAAAAGCAGCAATTACAGAAATATAATCTTTATTGGAATTTTTAAACAATGTGTTTAAGTTAATAACTAAATAGTACTTTAGACATCTAATCACTCAAGACTATGTATTGACAATGTTTAAGGCCATCACACTTCCTCACCCTTTACACACTTCATAATGAAAGTATATTCTATACACTACATAACTTAAATACGGCCCACTTTGTAATTTTCTTTATTAGTAAAATGTGATCATTTCTATTAGGTACATATAGTTTTACATTTATAAACAACTCTTCCACTGTAGCCTGTCTTAAAAGTGAAGAAATTTGTTTGAGGCATTCTCAACAACAGAAAGAGAAACCATCACCTTGAAGATGACTTCTTAAATATGAAGATTTATGATAAGATATTTGATTTAATGAGGGACTCTTACAAACTAAGCAAAAACAGAGAATAGACTCAGGCTATCAATCACAAGGATGTGGCAACATGCAAGTCATTATCCTTAAACATTCAAGGAGAATATTACAAAATGATTGTGTGATTGGAATAAGGTCAGCCAGGTGGAAATCATAGAATGGAAGCACCCTGATTGGGCTGTAAACCTGGAATGTTATAATGACATTTATCTTGCTCTGGGTAATGGTTTGGAAAGAGTTAATAAGCACTAGCTTTGAATGACCAAAATAGGTAGCAAGTTTGAAAATGAAGTTTGTAGAACCTGCTGTCTAGTCAGAAACAGAGGACCCCAGAGATGCTGGAGAGAGACCAGAGACTAAGTATTTATATTGCTAAACTGAAAAGCAAGAACTGTATTAAGCCCATAAAAGTTGCTGCCTTGCTTTGATAAATATTACTTTATAAGTTTAATAAAGTGCCCTGCGTTACCTTGACTGTTGCTTCATTATAGTCTCAAATGAATAAATATATATTGAAACTTGAGTTCAAGCTGCAACCTAAAACATGAAGGGAACATATTGAAAGGGGTAGAAAAAGGTGAGCCAACTTGCCCTCAGGTTCCTGAAGGTAGCAGGACAGGTAGATAAGGTGGCAAAGGTGGCATTTGGGGTCCTTTCCTTCACAGAGTGAAGTACTGAATACAAATGCAGGGATGTAATGCTGTAATACAAGTCACTGATCAGGTAACAGCTAGTGGTGTGTAGAACGTATTACGGAAAGGAAGTAGTTGTTCTAGAAACAGTAGAGGAGATTTACAAAAAAAGTGTTACCAGGCCTAAATTACAGCTATTCTGAAAGACTGGACAGGCTAAGGTGGTTTTACTTAGAACAGGAAGACTGAGGAGTGACTCAACTGAGGCCTACAAATAATGAAGGTTAGCATAGAGTGGACCTGTATCTCCAGCAGAGAGGCCAATTTCCAAGTGGCACAAATTTAAGGTGATTGATAGAAGGAAAAGAGGGGACATTAGAAAGTCTAGAAATTGCCACCCAATTTTATGGTTGATGCAGAAACCCTCAACGCATTCAAAATAGAAGAGCTGAGAAAACACAGACTGCATGTCCTCAGGTCCGTGAAGGTGGCAGGACAGGCAAACAAGGTGGTAAAGGCGGCTTTGGGATACTTTCCTTCTGAGAATGAATGAATTAGTAGATACAAATGCAGGGATGTAATGGATGTGCATGTGAAGTGCTACAGCCTTCAAAGCTACAGACTAACTACTGAAAACTGGATTAGGATGGGTGACTATTCATTCATCTGGTGGAGACATGATCGGCTGAATGGCCTGAGTTGTAAATTTTTTTATGGTTCCACAGCTTCATACAACTAGTGATGTCATGGCCAAACTCTTGGATATTTGTTTTGAATACAGTCACTGCATATAAATGGCATTCCCTATATTTCCCCCCAAAACAGCTGCTCCTGAAACCCCGCAGCTTTAATCTGGAAACTCCACAAACAAATAAACATTTAAAAAAAATAGAAGCAGACCATTCAGTTCCTTGAGCCTGCTCTGCCATCTAATATCACCTTGACTGATCTGGTTTGCTTCGAATTCCGCATTCCCATCCGCCTCCAATTAACCCAATTTCTTTGACCAACAAGAATCTATCTCCACCTTAATAATATTCAATGACTCCACCTCCCCAACCTTCTAATTCAGAGTTCCAAAGTCTCTCACACATCAGAAAATATTATCTCCTCTCTCTGTCCTAGAAAGGATGACCTCAATTTTTAAACAGTGTCCCCTAGCTTTGGACTCATCCCTAAGACGGAACATCCTTTCTACATCCATGCTGAAGCATACAAAGTTCTGAAGATTCTGGACAATCAAGTCACCCCTCACTCTTCTAAAGTCCAATGGAAACAAGCCCGGCCTGTCCAACCTATCCGCATAAGGCAACACACTCATCCCAGGTTTCAGTCTAGTAAACCACCTTGGATCTGCCTCCTAAGCAGTTACATTCTTCCTTTTATAAGGAGACCACAACTGCACACAGTATGAGGTGTAGTCACACCAATGTCCTGAACAAGTGAATCATAACATCCTTAAATGGGTTTAATAAAACCAAAAGTTTCTAATCAATGTGTTCAGGGATTTTTGTTATTTTTTTTTTTTTAAAACCAGACCTCTGCAGCAGGTAGGACTTGAACTAAGGCCTCTTGGTCCAGGGGTAGGGATTCTACCTCTGCGCCAAAAGAGCCCTGTTACAAACAGTGGTTCAACTCCTCACCTATTAAAGAACAGCATCCCATTAGCCTTCTTCATTACGTGCTGTACCTGCATACTAACATTTGTAACTCATTCATCAGAAGACCTTAATCCCCCTCCACCTCAGAATTCTGAAGCCATTTTCTATTGAAGTAATTTTTTAGTTCTTCCTGACAAAGTGAACAACTTCATATTTTCCCACATTATACTCCATCTACCAGATTTTGTCAAATCAACCTATCTGTAACTTCCTTACAACTTCCTCCTCTATGTTTTCTCTACCTATCTTTCATTGCTGCAACGTTCCTGCTCCCAGTTAGATGACCATTTCTTTGCTGAAAAGTTTAAAACTGTTGCAGACCCTCACTTGCCCACCTTCCTCACACAGACCATCCCTCTCCATTTCTCACATCTTCTCTTCGCTTCCTTCCACAACCCCTTTATTCCCACTTTACAGGCTCACCAACTCTTCCCCCACCAAGCCCACTGGACACATTCCCCTCCCTGGTCAGAATTCAGCAGGGCCATTCACTCTGGCATGCCCTGGTCCATTGCTCCTCTACTCACAAATCTTCTCAAAACACACTACGACATATTCTCTTGCAATTGCAGAAGGTGTAACACGTGCCCATTTACCTTCTCCCTCTTTACTGTAAAAGGCCTCACACTCACCTAAGTGAAGCAGTGATTTACTGTACTTCACTCAATCTAGTCTGTTGTATTCACTGCTCATAATGTGGTTTCTTGTACGCTGGGGAGACAAAACGCAAACTGCATAACCACTTCACCAAACACTTGCATTCTGTCTGTAAAAATGACTCTGCACTTCAACACACCTTAGTGTTCCCATTCCAACATTTCTATCTTCCGTCTGTTGTAATGCTCCAGTGAGGCTCAACACAAGCTGGAGGAACAACACATCTTCCATTTGGGGACATTACAGCCTTCAGGACTCAATATCTAGTTTAATAAACTCACAGCATGGACACCTTCCATGCCAATTACCCACCACCACAATTCCAGGTCCTATCATGACATGGGTTGCTTTCAGCACAGCCAACCCATTTTCACTTATCAGCTTTTCTTCTTCCCTGACTTACAATCAACAATCTGTCTGCCTAATCGTTCTCTTCTCTCTTTCTCCAGGCTCCATCTCCACCTATCCTTCGGCCAACATTTCATCAGCCTTCTTGATTATTTTCTGTATCTGTTCATGACATTTTGAAGATCTATACACCCCCAAGTCTCTTTGCAAAATCGACTGTATTTAACTTCATACCATCTAGAAAGTACCCCGATTTATTCTTTTTTCAGTCCAAAACGGATAACCTCACATTTACACTGAACTCTATCTGCAAGTTCTATCCATTCACAAGTCTAACAATATTCCTTTGCTATTTTATGCTATCACCTACACAGTCTACAATCCCATCCAACTTTATGTCATCAACAAATTTGGATATGTAAATTTCTATGCCATTATCCAATCCAGTTTCCTGAAGACGATTTAGCCTTTCACCAGCTTTTTGGGTTGCTCGAAAAGTTAGCTGCCCCATATTATAAATTAGTTGGCTACTGTTTTGAATAATTGAAGCCGCTACTAAAACCATTTTGATGTACAGTAAAGCATAAAAAGAATAATAGTTTACATAAACCAAAAATGCAGCATTGTAATCCCTACATTAAGAGAACAAGAGTTCCTCTTCCAAACCCAAGAAACAGTATTATATGAGAAATATGGTAGCAACAGGTATAAATCCAGAGAGCTCCAAGAGGAATATTTGCATCAGTCCAAATTAAGTCAAGAGGAAGCCTGCTAAATCTTAAATCAACAGAAAATATAACTTACATATATATGAATTTGACTGTGCAGATCTGAAGGCAGAAACATCACTCATCTCTTCCCAATATCTTTACTTTATAAAAATGGCATAACGTACAATTAGGCAGCCTAGGTATCCATGCCAACTTCTAGCAACTTTCAACCAATGATGCACCTTATGTTACTATAAAATAAAACACTCAATGTTTCACACACTAATGTGGTTAGCAAGAAACACATATGACAATTATTAATAGGTTGTGTGCAGTATGTCAAGGAGAAAATGAGGTACCATTTGTTACACTATTTTTACTGAGCTTGACTCAGTTGGCTGGACAGCTGGTTTGTGATGCAGAGTGATTCCAACAGCATGGGTCCAATTCCCACATTGGCTGAGGTCACCATGAAGGACTGGCATTCTCAACCTCTCTCTAAGAAATGGTGACCCTCAGGTTAAACCATCATTAGTCATCTCTCTCTAACGAGAGAGCGCAACCTTGTGGTCCAGGAAGACAATGTTGGCTTTACTTTTAATGTGGTAAGAGCTGTTCCACTTAATATCAAGCTAATGAGAATTAAACATAGCAGTTTGTTAAAAACCAGGTCTTCAAATTGTAGGCCGTGTTCCTTCATTCCATCCTACGTACAATAGCAAGATACTGTTTACTACTTCTGTTCTCTCTGGAAAGCTCCTGATCTCAGTTGGAGTCACTGAAGAACTAATCTCAGATTGCAAGCATATTTGGTCAATCATAGAGTCCAAGTGTGGGAAGTAAATTACATTCCTTTGAAATATAATGATTCCATATTTATGGAAAATTGTCAGATATAAATTAGTTAAATATTAATTCACAATCAATCTCTAACCAAATTAGGAGCGGCACAGCGGCTCAGTGGTTAGCACTGCTGCCTCACAGCGCTAGGGACCCTGGGTTCAAATCCACCCTCAGGCGACTGTCCGTGTGGAGTTTGTACATTCTCCCAGTGTTTGCGTGGGTTTCCTTCAGTTTCCTCCCACAGTCCAAAGATGTGTTGGCTAGGTGGATTGGTCATACTAAATTGCCCATAATGTTCAGGGATGTGTAGATTAGGTGGATGGTCTGGGTGGGATGCTCTGAGGGTCGATGTGGACTTGTTGGGCTGAAGGGCCTGCTTCCACACTGTAGGGATTCTATGATATGATTCATATCAAAAATGACTAATGGTGTGCTTTAGAAAACCGAAACAAACAAATGGGATTGCTTCCGTGAAATATGTGAAGGTCATCAAATGTTGTGTAATTGTAGTATGGTTTACATTGAGCAGAATGTTCAAACTGTCAAAAGTCAGCACAAATCTTGCACTCAAAGATGTGGCAGGCAGACAGATAAAAATAAGTATTAAGCGTTCCAGAGCTCACATTTCCTACTTACAATTATCTTCTACATCCTTTTCATTATCTTCTTCTGCAGGAAAAACCTGGTTGACGGGTGCTAGAAATGTCTGGAAGAAACAAAAGCTGTGTTAATGAAATTCTGGAAATGCAGACAGGTTTTCACAGAACAAGCATACTATCAGCCATAAACTTAACATCAAGAGAAGAAACGGAATCGGTTCAGACCGCTTGTGTCCCCTCAAGTACTAGACCCCAGTTGGAATAGTTTGACCAATTCAGGGCACTGCATTTCAGAATAATGGAAAAACATTAGAAAAAGGTACAGAAAATATGTGAGAATTGTTTTAGGAATGATGTTACATGGATGGAATGGAGAACTGGAGTTCTTCTCTTTGCTCTTCCACATTTAGAGAAGACCTAATGATTTTAAAATTACATGACTCCATGAAAAAGAGTTTTTGGAATAAATTTTTCAGTTTCGAAAGTGGAATACTCTTCAGAGAATCGGTATGGACTCAAAGGGCTGAATGGCCTCCTTCCACACTGTTGGGATTCTATAGTCAGTGAACATCCCACTCTGACTTGGAGGGACAGTCACTCCTGCAGATATGCCCTGGGACTGGGGTGTCTGGACTCCAACAAGCACAATATTATCCTTTGTCTCAGGTATGACTCCAATCAGTGAAATCTTCCTCCATTCCTATTGGTTTCAGTTTTGCTAGGTCTCCTTGTTGCCACATTTGGTCAGATGCCACCTTAAATGTCAAGGACAG
The DNA here is from genome assembly GCF_021869965.1 of Rhincodon typus. Lineage (NCBI taxonomy): Eukaryota > Metazoa > Chordata > Chondrichthyes > Orectolobiformes > Rhincodontidae > Rhincodon > Rhincodon typus. Next base: position 26,505,639 of record NC_063340.1, on the reverse strand, counting down.
TCATTGTCTATGCCTCTAGAATTCAGCTCTTTTGCCCATGTTTGAACCAAAGCTGTAATGAGGTTGGGACCCGAGTGGCCCACTATATTGGCATTACTGAGCAGGTGCTGCTTGATAGCAAAGGGATAGAAATCACCATCAGAAGCTGATGGGGTTGTAATTGGCCGAGTTCCATTTGTCCTGCTTTTTGTGGACAGGTTATACATTGGCAATTTTCCATATTCTAGGGTAGATTGCCAGAATTGTAGCTGTACTGGAACAGCTTGGCTAGGAGGCTGCTTAGTTCTGAAGTGTGTGTTTTCAGTACTGTTGCCAGAATGTAGAACAGAATAGCCTTTATTGTCACAAATACTCAATGACTATAGTGTTGGTGTTCAACATGGAGGAGTATAGATCCATCAAGCCAGCAGGAACAAGAAGGTTAGTATCAGCAGTTTTCCTTACCCATTTCTGACTTGTACCATGCGACTTTTTGGGGTATGCCGTCTTTTTGACTCCTGGTTGGTTTGTCCAGTTTGCAGTGGTGACATACAACTGAGCACCTCACTAGGCAATTTAAAACACCAGATAAGGAGCAGGAGTAAGCAATTCAATCCCTCAAGCCTGCCCTGCCATTTAATACGATCACTGCTGATCTCATCTCAGTCTCCATTTTCTTGCCTGCTCCCCACAACTCTTTAACCCATTACTGATTTTTTTTTTATTTTTAAAAATCAGTCAGTCTTTCTCACCCTCCTTAAACTTACTCAATTTTACAGCATCCACAACATTTTGGGACAGTGAATTCTACAGATTCACAACTATTTGAGAGAAGTCATTTTTCTTTGTGTTTTAAATCTGTTACCCCTTATCCCAAAACTATGACCTCTTGTTCTAGATTGCCCCAAAGAGGAAATATACTCTCTAGGTTGTCTTTGTCAATCCCCTTTTGTGTTTTAATCACATTAACGGAATCTCTTCTCATTCATTTAAACTCCAGAGAGCCAAGTCCTAAAGTGTTCAATTTCTCTTCAAACTCCATCTCTGGAATCAACCTAATGAACCTCCTCTGAACTGCCTCCAATGCTACTACATTCTCAAGTAAGCAGACCAAAACTGTACGCAATACTCCAGGTACAGTTTCACCAATGCCTTGCACAGTCACAGAAGCATTTTCCTATTTTTATACACTATTTCTTTAGCAATAAATGCCAAAATTCTACTTGCCTCCCTTATTGCCTGCTGTACCTGCATACTAGTATTCTGTGACTGGTACACAAGAACACTCAGATCCCACTGCACCGTAGCACTGAATTTTCTCTCCATTTAGATAAACTGCCTTCCTATTCCTTCAATCAAAAATCGATCACCTCACACTTATAGAAATTAAACTTCATCTGCCAAATTTTGGCCCATTCACCTAACCTATACATATCCATTTGTAAGTTTATTATTTCTTCACTGAAACTTATTTTCCTACCAATTTAATGTCATTTGTAAATTTACCTACAGAAGCTTCTGTCCCTGCATCTAAGTCTTTTATATAGATTGCAAATAATTGGGGCCCAAGAACCAAATCCTTTGGCACCCCACTAGCTACAGCTTGCCAACCAGAAGACCATTGTTTATTGTGTTAGTTAGCCAATCCTCTAACCATGCTAATAAATTACCCCTCACTCCACATGATCTTACTTTGTGTTAACATTTCATTCGGCAGTTTATCAAACGCCTTCTGGAAGTCCGGACACACATCTACGGGATCCCCATTATCTACCCTGTTTGCGACATCTTCAAAAGGGCTCTAGCAAATTAGTCAAATATGATTTACCTTTCATAAGACCATGCTGACACTTATGGATTGTGTTTTGCTTTCCAAATGACCTGATACTACTTAACAATGAATCTCCCAACAACACGTTAGACTAACTGGTCTACCGTTTCCTACTTCCTGCTACCCCCATTTTTTTGAATAAGGGTTATTAGCACTGTTTGAATCCACTGGAACCTGCCCCAAACCCAGGGAATTTTGGAATATTATAAAATCAATGGATTCACTATCTCTGCTACCACTTCCTTTAAGACCTTAAGATACTGACCATTAGGCCCTGGGGAATTGTTGGCCTTCAAGCTCAAGAATTTGCTCAGTGCTTTTTCCCCCTAGGGAGGAATTATCATTATCTATAACCTCTGCATTACTAATTACTATTCCGATGGTACTAATATAAAAAGGATTAGCTGACTGGAAGAAGGCGGTATGTGGGAATAAGGAGGTCTTTTTCAGGATGGCAGTCATTGACTTGTGGGGGTCCACAGGTGATCAGTGTTGGGACCATTCTATTCATGTTGCACATGGACATGGATGCAGGAACTGAGGCCATTATTGCTAAATTAGCAGATGCCACAAAGTAGAAGCTCAGGTAGTGTTAATGAAGCAGGAAGGCTGCAGAAGGGCTTGGGCAGGCTGAGACAGTGGACAGAGAAGAGACAGATGAAATACAGTGCAGGAAGGTGTTAGGTTATGCACTTTGGTAGGACGAATAGAGGCACTGACGACGGTCTAAATGGGAAAAGGCTTCAGAAATTTGAAGCACGACGGGACTTATGATACCTGGTTCAGGATTCTCTTAAGGTTAAAATGCAGCTTCAGTTGACAGTTAGGAAGGCAAATGCAATGTCAACATTCATTTCAAGAGGGCTACGAATACAAGAGCAGAAATGTACTGCTGTGGTTGTATAAGGCTCTGGCCAGACCACATTTGGAATATTGTCAGCAGTTTTGGGCCCTGTTATCTAAGGAAGGATGTGATAACCTTGGAGGGGGTTGAGGCTCACAAGAATGATCCCAGGGATGTCATGAGGAGTAGTGATAGACTCAATGAAGTTTAGAAGGATGAAGGAGGATCCCATTGAAACTTTCAGGATACCAAGAGGCCTGGATACTGTGGATGTGAAGAGGTTTCCACTAGTAAGAGGGGTTAGGACCTGATGTTACAGCATCAGATTGAAGGGATGACCCTTGAGAATTGAGATAAGGAGGAATTTCTTCAGCCAGAGGGTGGTTAATCTGTGGAACTCATTGCCACAGAAGGAGACCAAATCATTGACTGTCATTAAGCCAGAGCTCGATAGGTTCTTGATTAGTAATGGGATCAAAGGTTGAGGAGAATGGGATTGAGAAGACCATTAGCATAATTGAATTGGAGAGCAGACTCAATGGGCCGAATGGCCTACTTCTGCTTCCATATTTTATGATCTATATCCTCTGCCATGAAAATTGTAGCAAAATATTGATTTAGTGACTTTGCCATTTCTGTGTTCCCCATTATTAATTCCCTACTGTCATCCTCCTAGGGACCAACATTCACTTCAGCTATTCTGTTCCCTTTTATATACGTATAGGTCTTTTGCTATCCATTTTTAGGTTTTCCATCAGTTTTCTTTCATAATTTACCTTTGCTCTTTTTATTACATATTTTAAAGTTGACCTTTTGTTGATCTTCAAAAGTTTCCTAGAGTTTCTGCCTGCCACCCACCTTTGCAATATGGTAGGACGTGGTTTTTGTCCTAATATTATCTTTTAAATTCCCCCCGTCCCCCTTACAAACTTTCATCCTTCAGAGTCATACAGCCACAGATGTGGAGCACGCAAACAGACCCATCGGTCCAATTCGTCCATGCTGACCAGATATCGCAATTAATCTAGTTCCATTTGCCAGCATTTGGCCCATATCCCTCTTAAACCCTTCTTATTCAAATACAACATTGAAAAGGCATCTGGATGGGTAATTGTACCAGCCTCCACAGCAGCTCTTTTCATACATCCATCACCCTCTCCAGGTTTTCCTCTAGGGAGGAATTATCATTATCTATAACCTCTGCATTACCGATTACTATTGGGATGGTACAAATATAAAAGGAAATTGTTGCCCCTCAGGTCCCTTTTAAATCTTTCCCCTCTCACCTTAAACCTATGCCCTCTAGTTGTGGACTCCCCTATCCTGGGAAAAAGACCTTGGCTATTCACCCTATCCATGCCCCTCATGATTTTATAAACTTCTATAAAGATCACCCCTCAGCCTCTGATGCTCCAGGGAGGATAGCCCCAGCCTATTCAGCCTCTTCCGATAGCTCATAAACACCAAGCCCAGCAAGATCCTTGTAAATCTTTTCTGAGCCAAAAACAGAAGATACTGATTAGAAACAAAGACAAAAGACAAAAAAAAGAACCAATAGGCAACATGAAGCAAAGCCTTTCTACACAGTCAGTGCTTAGGCTCTGGAATGCACTGTTTGAGAATATGGTTGAGAAAAATTAAGTCATGGCCTACAAAATGGAATTTGATAAGCACCTGATTTAAGAAAAAGCTGCCAGGCCACTGGGAAAAGTGTGGGGTGAATTAGCCTGCTCAGAGTGGGTTGAATGGGCTCCATCTGTGCTATATCCATTCTATGTATGGATTCTACATACACAAACAGATAATCTAGAGAGAATTGTTAAAAATACATTACTGCCCTCTCAACTCCAGGAACAAAAGGTTAATTGCCAGGAAACTGCTGCAAACAATCAGAGAGAAAAATCATTCTTTTCAAATCTTTGAACACTTCCATTTACTTTTCACAAGAGTTATTGGAAATGCAAGGAAAATCTGTTTGCCAGACAAGAATTGTCAAAAGGTGAAGAAGAATGTGTCCCATTTTATAACAGAGATTTGGTGTTTGCGGGCAATCTGCCACTAAGATGGAAATGATCCTAACAGGAGCAGGAAATGAACAGAGCAGTTGGTAGTAGCAGGTTCTAAGAGAAAATTTCCAGGAAGGCATCTTCATTCACCTTAATTCTCAATCACATTTTGTTTTTCCTTATAAAGGCAACGAATAAGTCAGGCCAAGATTTGGATGATGCTAACAGCAAACTATCAAAAAATATCTGAAGTGGAGACCAGGAAACACCTGCTTGAGCCCTGTGAACTGCTACATTAAATATCAAAAAAAGTTGTTACCTTCTGCCAATGAGTCAAAGCACTCAGTAAAGACAGGGTAACAGCCACATACAAAAACAGTACATACAGAGGTACCAACAGCTCTGCTAATCGGCATAATACTAGGATTCAAGAATATCCACTCAATCATCGCTCTCTACATGAGGCAACACAATTTACATGAGGATTGTAAAGGCCAACATCCCAAAATGGCCCAAACTACGAACAGAATCGGAGGCTGTCACACTTTTAGAACGGTCAGTTCATTTTAATCTCCTTAGCTCAAGAAGTTGACCAGATGCATCACATATGGTCAGGCAGCCAGCAAGGATAATGCTTCGGAAATCTGTCGATGGAAGAATCTTAAGTTGAACAGTCATGGCATGACCAGGAACAACAAGTTGTAGGATCAATGCATGTATTTCTGCTACAGCAATGGGATAAACTGGGTTATCCTTGATAAGGATAAGAATACCAACTTCAGACATTTCCAGTTCTTAGAACAGCCTGAATCAAATGAAAATCTGGAAGCAATTAGATTTGGGAACGATGCATCTCCCTTCAAAAGCCCCAGATGATTTTTGGCGGAGGTTAAACTTGTAAAAATCAACATAATAATGTGTAGATCTATTAACATCACATGACAGCAGCCATTTACTTACAAACTTGCGGCACAGTAGCTCAGTGGTTAGCACTGCTGCCTCACAGCATCAGGGACCAGGATTCGATTCCACCCTCGGGCGACTGGCTGTGTGAAGTTGCATATTCTCCCAGTGTTTGCACAGGTTTCCTCTGGGTGCTTCAGTTTTCTCCCACAGTCCAAATATGTGCAGGTTAAGTGGATTGGCCATGCTAAATTGCTCACTGTCCAGTGATATGCAGACTAGGTGGTTTAACCATGGTAAATGCTGGGTCACAGGGATAGGGTAGGTGGGCGAGTCTGGGTGGGATGCTCTTTGGAGCACCCACATTGCTATTAGGATTTGTGATCATTTCTACAGTATTCTCTGGGTGGGAGATTTCACTGTCTACTGCCAAGTAGCAGAACCACTAATCGAGCTGGTTGGGTCCTGAAGGACAGACCTGCTCTGCAGCAGGTAGTGAGGGAACCAACAAGAGGGAAAAACATACTTGACATCATCCTCACCAATCTGCCAGCTGCAGATGCATCTGTGCATGACAGTTTCATTAAAAGCAAGCATGACCCAAAAGAGTTGAGCAGTGAAAAATTGAGAAATAGAGCTCACAGCCAGCAAACCTCCATGAACCTGCCCCGAAAGTGACACGTCAGCAATTTTTAGTAAAATTCCCTCCTCCATTTAAAATGCTGATCTGACCCGTCATTCCATTGGCACAGACTTCTAGATGGATTTTCAGGTAAGTGAAGCGGAGGAATCTGTCCTTTCTTTCCTAAGTAGCCCATTGGCATTGAAGTTAATTGTAGGATTAAAGTGCATGGTAAATCTGAGTAACATTATATTCAAAATAGTGCCAGAAATGAGCAGGTTGTAACACAGACAACTTTTGGTATAAATTATTTACATGAACATGTTCAAAAATTCACATTTTTAATATGTAAGAATCTCAGCAAAAATACTACACACAAAGGATGTACATTTTAACACATTATTTTAAACTATACATTTTTTACTTATACCAATTTAGCCTTGGAGTCCATTCTTATATTTAAATGAGCTGCATTTTTAAATAATGCTGGATAGCGTTATAGCCAACGCAAGTTTGCATTTTAGAAATAGCGTTCCCCTTTTTTGTCAATCAAATTATAGCCAATTCGCATTGCCGGAACACGCATTATAGGACAACCCTAACCCGTGTATTAAACAGACTACTTGCTGCCAAACAGCATAAACAGTAAATGACAGACAGAGCTAAGCAGTCCCACAACCAAGATCAGGTCTAAGCTCTGCCACATCCAGTCATGAATGGTGGTGGACAATTAAACAACTCACTGGAGGAGGCAACTCCATAATTATCCCCATCTTCAATGGAACAGCCCAGTAGGTCAGTGGAAAAGATGGGGTTGAAGCATTGACAGCAATCTTCAGCCAAAAGTGCCAAGTGGATAACCAATCTTGGCTTCCTCCAGTGGTCCCTATCATCACATAGGCTAGTTTTCAGCCAATTCGATTCCCTTCATGTGATATCAAGAAACAGTTGGAGACACTAGGTATTGCACAGGGTATGGATCCTGACAGCATTGCAGCAACAGTACTGAAGACTTGTGCTCCAAGACTTGCCACTCCCCTAGTCAAGCTCTTCCAGTACAGCTACACCACTGTCATCCTCCAAACAATGTAGAAAATTGCTCACCTATGTCCTGTACAGAAAAAGCAGAACAATTTCAACCTGGCTGTTACCAACCCATCAGTAAAACGATAAAAAAAAAAGGTGTCAACAGTGCTATTAAGCAGCACTGCTCAGCAACAATCTGCTCACTGATGCCCAATTTGGCTTCTGGTAGGGCCACTCAGCTCCTGACCTCATTATAGACTTGGTTTAAACATGGACAAAACAGCTGAATTCCAGAAATGAGGTGAGGGGGAGAGGGAGTGTGGCATCAAGAAGCCTCAGCAAAACTGCAATCAAAGGGAACAGGGGTAAAACTCTCTGCTCGTTGGAGTCATACCTGACAGAAAAGGAAGATGCTTGTGGTTGTTGGAGATTAGTTATTTCAGCTCCAGGACATCTCTGCAGAAGTTCCTCAGGGTGGTGCCCTAGGCTGAACCAACTTCAGCTGCTTCAATGACCTTTCCTCCATCAGAAAGTCAAAAGTGGGAATGTTCGTTATTGGTTGCACAATGTTCAGCACTATTCATGACTCCTCATACCGAAGTTGTCCATGTTCAAATGCAATATCTGGTAAGTAACATTCATGCCACACAAATGCCAGTCTATGACCATCACTAATAAAGTCAATCCAACTGCAACTCCTTGACATTCAAATGGTGTTACCATCATTGAATTCCCCCATTAATCAACACTCTAGGGCTGTCACTGACCAGAAATTGGATTTGCCAACATAATAAAATGGCTACAACAGTCAGAACGGTGGTTCAGTAGTTAGCACTGCTGCCTCACAGAGCGAGGTGGTCTGGGTTCGATTCCACCCTCAAGTGATCATCTGTGTGGAGTTTGCACATTCTCCCAGTGTCTGCGTGGGGTTTCCTCTGGGTATTCCAGTTTCTTCCCACAGTCCAAAGATATGCAGGGTAGTTGGATTAGCCATGGGGCATATGGGGTTAGAGGGATTTGGGGGGTGGGGAGAAGAATCCGGGTGGGATGCTCTCCGGAAGGGTGGTATGGACTCAATGGGCTGAAGTCTGCTCACACACTGTAGGGATTCTACGATTCTAAGAGCAGGTCACAGGTCAAGAATATTGCAAATGGGTAACTCACCATTCTGACTGTCCAGAGCATGTACACCATCTACAAGGCACACGTCAGGAATGTAATGGAATACTCTCCACTTGCCTAGTGGAGTGCAGCTCCAAAAACACAAGAAGTTTGACACCATCCAGGACAAAGCAGCCTGCTTAATTAGTACCACATTCACAAATATGCAGTCCCTCCACCTCTGACGCTCAGTCCACACTGCTACTACTGACCACAAGATGCACTACAGAAACTTACCCAAGACAGCACCTTCCAAACCCATGACTGCTTTCATCTGAAAGAACAAGGGCAGCAGACACATAGGAACAGAGCCACCTGCAAGTACCCTTCCAAGCTATTCATCATCCTGACTTGGAAATGTATCGCCATTCCTTCACTGTCACTAAGTCAAAATACTGGAATGTCCTCCCTTAGGACATTGTGGGCCAACTCTCAACATGTGGACTACAGCAGATCACCAACACCTTCTCAAGACAATAAATACTGGCCAACAGGCCTACATCCCATGAGTGAATAAATGAAAATATAAAAGGTTTGCTATTGTATTTCCAAGGAAGGATGGAGAGGGACTTGAATGAGAATTTGCCAATGGAGAAAATTTTAGAAGGAAAAGCGCAGCAAATGCCTAAGTAGTAGAGGTCATGGACTTAGGAGGTGCTGCTGAAGCAATGTATCTTGTAGACTGTACACATTGATGTTACTTTGTCCCAGTAGCATAGGGAGTGAATTGTTAAGGTGATGAACAAGTGCTAATTGAGTAAACTGTCTAGTCTTGGGTACTGTTGAGCTTCCTGCATATTTTTGGGGTTGTGCTCATCCATGCAAGTACATAGTATTCCATCACAGTCTTGCCTTGTGCGTTTTGAAAAGCATGTGGGATCCTTTCCTTTATTGGCCAAGACTTCAGTATAAAAGCAGAAAGGGTCTACGTGCCAGAAAGGCAAGAATACCCAACCTCTGGCCTGCTTGTGTAGCCACAGAGTTAAGATGGCTGGTCCAGTTAGGTTTTTAAAAATGGTGACCCTCAGGATGTTTACAGTAGGGGATTAGACAATAATGTTGTAATTAGATGTAAAAAAGAGAATTAGAGTATCTCTTGTTCAAGGCAGCTTTTGTCTGGCTCTTGTTTGTCACAAATGTTACTTTGTGCTCATCGCCCAAGCCAGATGTTGTCCAAGACTTGGTACATGCAGGCACCACTGCTTTATTATCCGAATGCAAACATTCCCACATTTAACCTTATTGTGGACAGGTGGTCAATGGTGAAACAGCTGAAGATGGTCTGGGCAAGAACACTACCTGAACAACTCCTGCAACAATGTCCTGGGGCTGTGATGATTGGCTGTTGTAGACCAATTTCCTTTGTGCTAGGTATGACTCCAATAAATGGAGGTCTTCTTCCCTGATACCCACTGGGTTAAGGTTTACTCAGGAGTCTTCAAATCAGTCAACTGTTGCCTGGAAGTCAAGCAAAACCATCTCTCCCTCACCTCTTCTGCCGACATATGGAGCAAGGCTCAAATTAGGTTTAGAGCTAAGTGGTCCTGGTGGAACACAACTCAGTGCTGGTAAACAGACTATTCACAGGTAAGCACCACTTCATTACACTGTGAGCTGGTGATTACACTGATGTGATGGCAACTGATTGGATTGGATTTATCCTGCTTTTTCTGAACAGAATGTATCTGGACAATTTCCACTTTTTCAGGTACGAGGTCAGTGTTGCAGCTGTACAGGCGCAGCTTGAGTAGAGGCATGGCTGGTTCTAGAACACATCTTCAGCACTCAGACCAGCATGTTGTCTGGGCCCGTCATCTTTTACATACATCCAGCATTTTTAGCCAGGATGGTTGCACAATTCTGTTAAAAACACTGGTTATTCCACAATTTCAACATAACTCCCTCCTTTTATACTCTATGCAGAGATTTATCCCACATGTACTGTTAAACACCTCACCTTTCCTGCTACCTTTAGGGATCTGAGAACTTGTACGCCAAGGTTCCCTTGTTTATTCCACACTTCAGTTTTATACCTTTTCCGTTTTCTCTTGCCTGGTTTCCACTGCCCAAACCTTAGTTTTCCAGACAGAATTTCTCTCAACACCCTTCAGTCCAATTTAATTAGTCTATCACCATCACTTCCTGCACTCTATTTTCTCATCTTTATGTGACTGTTTAAAATAAAGTTCAAAGATGGGCTGCTATTGAACACATAACGGGCACATTTCGCATCTAGAAATATCCAGCCAATTACAAGGACAAATCCAACCCATCACCATTCTGAAATGTCACACTTTCCATTTGTATGAACATCCCAGACAAAGGAACAATGGACAGGATGTCTACTGCAGCTCATTCAGAACAAAGGAAACAACTGAAACACATTATGCCCAAGGTGGCACTAATGATTGCACAATTATCTCCTACAAAACAGGATAGTTTGACCAGGGCATCAAACTGCACTTTGTTAGCTGAATGGCTAAACTAGTGGGATAGGACAGAAAATCTGATTTTGAAAGACACTACTTGGATTACATTGCACACATGTACAGCAGAAGTTTACCCTTTCGGTCAGGACTTCAGTGTCAGAGTCAAATGAAGGGTCACAATACTGCACTGTTTGGGAGAACAGTCTCCAAATGATTTTCCCCAAATTGGCCATCCATAATGGTCAGAGGGTGGGCTGGTTGTTAAATTAGCAATGATGGATGATCTCCTGAAGTTGGAGGGCCAGTGGGAGTCCCAAGAGCACTAAAGGAACAGCAGCTTATAGAGAGGTAAGAGGGAACGCACCATTTTGAGGCAACATCTCCAACTTTTTACATTTAAGTATTAAAATGTTTCATCAGCTAGATCACCACTTAGAGGTGAATTCCTCTGCAGAGTAACCGGCAGCAACAGCTCAAAACTAGCCTGGATCTGACCCACCTAACCAGTAGTCCTTCAGGCAACTGACCTCATCCCTTTTGCCTCATGCGGTCCAGAGGCAATTCTGACAATACATCTAAGTTGACTAGTGCAGTTGGTTACACGCCACTTGTGGTCAGGCAGCTTTGCTGTCCCCATTCTACCTGCAGGAAAATGACCAGGCATACCAGTGCCAGCAAGCTGGCATATTGGCCAGCAACATGAATTTTCACAGTGGACTGCCACCACAATCACCCCCAATCAGAACATAACGATCTTAATCCAGTTATACCTGTTTTACTAGTTCTAGCATAACCCCTGTCCTCATTTCCTAAATTTTGGGTTGAAGTGAAAAATACCCCACATTGCCTTTGTGGCCATTTTATGAACTTATCCCGTGACTTTCAGAGATCTGCAGACAAACACCCAAGGTCATTCTGTTCCATTACACCTCCAAGTCAGAATCTTACCCTTTAATGTGTATTCTTGTCTCCAATCCATCCTCTCCAAAGTAAATTACCTCACACTTCACCAAACTAAATGTCATTTGCCACTTTTCTGCTCATTGCCAATCTATTGCCATTTTCATGAAGATTGCAGCTATCTTCTCTATGATCAACCATAATTTTCCGATTATCTGGAAATTTCTTCTCTATGTACCTCACACTGAAGACTAAACTATTTAATTATACCACAAACAGCAACAAACTCAGTGCTGGATCCTGCAAAATCCCAATGAAGTTATGGGGACATCCTGAAGATATCAAGTGTACTATACAATTTGAGATTCTTGCTTCACTTATGACTGATAAAGAAGTTGTCACAAGGTGTGAAAATTACTTTGTACACAATTTCGAATAGGTGTTTCATGGTACATTCAGGCAAGAATCATTCATGTGCTCAAATTCAGGTTGTAAAAATGCAACGATTGGAGATGGAGTGTCTCCTGGCAAACGAGTAATATAATTCAACAGAACAGCCAGATTAAAATGCAAATACGGTTTCTCATGCAAGATTAGTTCATTTGGCTGTGATGGACAAGAGACGAGATTCTTTGTTTGTGAGAGAAGGAGAATAAAAACAACATGTTGTTACAAAGTTCATTTCAAGATACCAAAGTTAGGTGTTTTTTTAAATCTAGTTTTGCTTTTTTTTAAAACCCCATACAAGCTACTTCAATTCCTGCTGATTTCTACACAAGGACATTGGAGATGATGAAACAAGTTAAACGCAAATGTCCCACTTAACTAGTGCTACCACAGGCCTTGATTTTTTTTTTGCAATCCGTACAGCCTTTTACAAAGTATCTTCAGGCACGAAAATGCTGTTTTCTTTAAGACAGCAAACAACATTTCCCAAGGCTAGATGGGAGATAGGAAAAGGAATGTACATTTGGGAGCAATTTAGTTTGCCCTCACAAGAAAACGATACGAAGGTAACAATGTTCAGAAGAAAAATAACCATGTGCTACCTAATAAAGATTAAACTGTTCTTAAAATCTGAGTGACTAACACTGAAGACAGTGTACTTTATTTTGATTGCAATTCGTTCAACAGTTGAGGATCAAGTAATTTCTTATTGCATGTGTTTTGTTTTGTTTTGTTTTGATGTGTGAATTCCAGCAAGGCCATTTCAAAATAGATTGCAACAGTTTACAGCATGGGTAGATGGTCAAATTCAGCATTACTTAAACTAAATTTGGAAACAGCAGCATTCAAGGTGCTGTAACCAAATATTTATTGGACTGGATTTTGATGCTACTCACTGCCATTTTAGTGTTGGTAGTTTGTCAACAAACAAACCTTTCACTATAAACCTTTCACATCACAGTGATGCACCTGATGGCACCACAAGGATTAGGAAATTCCATCAAATTAGCCTAAACAGGATACTGCACTGCGTCAAAGAAGAAAAATATTGTTCCTGGAAATGAAAGCTTCTACCAATATTTTGTGATGTTCAGATAATTATGGCAAATCCAAATAAGAAATGGTATCACTGGGAAACTCATTTGATTAAAATTACAAATGGTCAACAGCCAGCTGCATAAAGCTAGATTTCGTTATTGTACAGAGTGGAAAATAGATGTGCCAAATGGGTTTCTGGTTTCATTCAGGCTTGATTGCATAAGCCATAGTACTTTGTTTGCATCCATTGCTGCTCCATGTGTATATCTCTTGCTAATAATTGTCTCATGATGTAATCTTGTCTTATAACAGGTTGAAAGTTTAACTGTAGAGGTGTGAACACCAAAACAACACAATCATTCATGTTTCATTAGCTCAATGTTTATTGTGACTTTTTCATAGTTTAAGAATAATCTTCAAAAAGAGTACCTTCACATCAAAAGAACACACCCCAGAGACATGCTCAAGATTTTCCACTCATATTCAGTTGGTGGAATAGGAAGAAATCAGATTGTTACCAAGAATGTTCTATATTGAGCTGCAAACAGCTAGAGCAGTGCCACAACGATGCCACCCGAAGGTTGCAGGAACAGCAACTCATTCTGCTTGGGAACCCTGCAGCCCAATGGTATCAACGTGGATTTCACAAGCTTCAAAATCTCCCCTCCCCCTACCGCATCCCAAAACCAGTCCAGCTCGTCCCCGCCTCCCTAACCTGTTCTTCCTCCCACCTATCCCCTCCTCCCACCTCAAGCCCCACCCCCATCTCCTACCTACTAACCTCATCCCACCCCCTTGACCTGTCCATCCTCCCTGGACCGACCTATCCCCTCCCTAACTCCCCACCTACACTCACCTTTACTGGCTCCATCCCCGCCTCTCCGACCTGTCTGTTTCCTCTCCACCTATCCTCTCCTCTATCCTTCTTCTATCCGCCTCCCACTCTCTCCCTATTTATTTCAGAACCCCCTTCCCCTCCCCCATTTCTGATGAAGGGTCCAGGCCCAAAACGTCAGCCTTTCTGCTCCTATGATGCTGCTTGGCCTGCTGTGTTCATCCAGCTCTGCACCTTGTTGTCTTGGATTCTCCAGCATCTGCAGTTCCTACTATCTCTAGAGCTCACTCTTTACATGGTTTTAAAAACAGTCAAACTAATAATAAATATATTAGATGCACTTGGATATTGCTCTTTTATGTAATACTTTGTGCTTTTATGCTTCAATATTATTTTATGTAAATATATTGAAACAATGTTTAACCTCTACACAGAGATCTGAGATAACACAGCATTGTCAGAGCATGTAATGTACCTGCCACTGAACAATTCAATACAATTTTGCATTAGTTTTCAATATCCAGGTTTTTCCACCAATGTCCAACAGACACAGCAAAATCTGAAATAAAATCTCAAATGAAAAGAGAAAATGCTAGAACTAACTAGCAATAGCAAAGAGTTTTATCCTATTAAACAGTCTTTGGCTTATGGAAATAGTAGCATCAATCCACAAAGAGAAAGATGTTGGGGGGGATGTCTGAATTGCTATGTCACAGAAATTTACAAAATTATTTACTCAAAATGTTGTGTGTTATCAACATTATAAACAACAGTGGGCAGCTTTATAGAAAAGAAAAACAAGTGTTATGCTCAGCATTATGTGAAATCCCCAGTGTGTGGGAGATATTTTAGTGCAGTGAAGTCACTTGTGAATTATCCAGGTTCTCCATGGGCAGTAAACAATTTGTAAAATGTTTTATGGCATGGAATACAAGTCAAATAGGTGAAGTTGACATTAAGCTTTCAGTTTCTCAAATGTTTTCCAGCAGACCTGGCAATTTAAAACAATACGCTGAAAACCAAAGTTAGAAGCTGTCTCCAGCAGTCAGTAAAGTGCCTACATTGAAAATTTATAGAACTGATTAAATCTGCTGGAGGAAGGCATCAAATCTCTGAATCAAGAAAGCAGTGTAGAACTGACCTAGCCCCTAATACAAGATAACAAGGTGTAGAGCTGAATGAACACAGCAGGCCAAGCAACAGCATAGGAGCAGAAAGGCTGACGTTTCAGGCCGAGACCCTTCTTCAGAAATCGGGGAGGGGAAGGGGGTTCTGAAATAAATAGGGAGAGAGGGGGAGGCGGATAGAAGATGGATAGAGAAGAAAGGTGGAGAGGAAACAGACAGGTCAAAAGATGCAGGGATGGAGCCAGTAGGTGGGGAGGTAGGGAGGAGATAGGTTAGTCCAGGGAGGATGGACAGGTCAAGGGGGTGGGATGAGGTTAGTAGGTAGGAGATGGGGGTGGGGCTTGAGGTGGGAGGAAGAACAGGTTAGGGAGGCGGGGACGAGCTGGGCTGGTTTTGGGATGCGGTAGGGGGAGGGGAGATTTTGAAGCTTGTGAAAGTATACTGCATCCGCTGTACCCGTTGTGGCATCCTCTACATCGGGGAAACCAAGCGGAGGCTTGGGGACCGCTTTGCGGAACACCTACGCTCGGTTCGCAACAAACAACTGCACCTCCCAGTCGCGAACCATTTCAACTCCCTCTCCCATTCCTCAGACGACATGTCCATCCTGGGCCTCCTGCAGTGCCACAACCATGCCACCCGAAGGTTGCAGGAACAGCAACTCATATTCCGCTTGGGAACCCTGCAGCCCAATGGTATCAATGTGGATTTCACAAGCTTCAAAATCTCCCCTCCCCCTACCGCAACCCAAAACTAGTCCAGTTTGTCCTCGCCTCCCTAACTGGTTCTTCGTCCCACCTCAAGCCCCACCCCCATCTACTACCTAATAACCTCATCCCGCCCCCTTGATCTGTCAGTCCTCCCTGGACTGACCTATCCCCTCCCTACACTCACCTTTACTGGCTCCATCCCCGCCTCTTTGGCCTGTCTGTCTCCTCTCCACCTATCTTCTCCTCTATCCATCTTCTATCTGCCTCCCCCTCTCTCCCTATTTATTTCAGAACCGTCTTCCCCTCCCCCATTTCTGATGAAGGGTCTAGACCCAAAACGTCAGCCTTCCTGCTCCTCTGATGCTGCTTGGCCTGCTGTGTTCATCCAGCTCTACACCTTGTTATCTCAGATTTTCCAGCATCTGCAGTTCCTACTATCTCTAGCCCCTAATACAGTCATTTTCAACAGATATAAACCTAGAGCCAAGCAGATTTTCTCCCCATTCTATCAAGGTAAATAAACAGTGTTAAGTTTCACATGATGTACACTTCATGGAGATCTATTTTAAATAATGAAACCTTTTCCTCCGAGAATTAATTTCAATTTGATTCTCATTGATAAACACATACTCTTTAACCACATGCTAAACAACAATATGCTAATTTGTCCTCATGTTGCCTGCACCTGCACTGGAACAAAACCCCAAAAGGAATAGAATTCATTACTGAAATCGTCCTTCTACATGTCCACCAAATAAGTTTCCTTAATTTTTTGTCTTATTTAGCACAAGCACAGACATAATAGATAAAACAAGCTTTTGTGGCAGTCATTAATTCAGTATAGATTTGCCAACTAAAAGCCTCATTTCTTATAGTAACTTTCACACCCAGAGAGCATCACAAAAATGCTTTTAGCCAGGGAATTACTGTTGCTGTGTAGAAAAATGGCCACCTCAAATCGCAATTAAGTGAACGGCCAGACAAAGAGTTTATGATGTTAAAGATAAATGGTTAATCCATTTGGGGAACAGTGCTATGGAGGCTTTAATGTTTATAAAAATACCAGTGCAGGAGTAAGCCCTTTGGGCCTGCACATTTCAGTATGATCATGCAATCTTAGTACTGTATCCCATTCCTGCCCTCTCCCCATACCCCTTGATCCCTTTAGCCACAAGATCTACATCCAGCTCCCTCTTCAATATATCCAATGAACTGGACCACATCAGCTTCCTGTGAGAGAGAATGCCACAGGTTCACAACTCCTTCGTTATCTTAGTCCTGAATGGTATAATCCTTGTTCTGGGCTTCCCTGACTTCAGGAACATTCTTCCTGCATCTAGTCTGTCTAGTCCCATCAGGATTTCATACGTTTCTATGAGATTCCCCCTTATTCTTTTAAATTCCAGTGAGTACAAGCCCAGTTGATCCGGTCTTTCCTCGTATGTCAGTCCTGCCATACCAGGAATCAGTCTGATGAACCTTCACTCAAATACTTCAACAGCAAGAACTTCCTGTCTCAAACTAGGAGACCAAAACTGCACACAATATTCAAGATGTGGCATCACCAAGGCCCTGTATAACTGCAGCATCCTTACTCAGATACTCAAATCCCCTCACTATGAAGGGCAGCATGCCATTAGCTTTCCTCACCTCTACTACACCTGCATGTAAACATTCATTGGCTGTCCCACCAAGACACCAAGTCTCACTGCACCTCACCTCTTCCTAAACCGCCACCATTCAGATAACAATCTGCCTTCTTGTTTTTGTGACCAAAGTAGATAAACACATTATATCGCATTTACCAAGTATTTATCAAACAGCATCAGAATGATTGTACCTCCAGCATTCCCCGATGGTCAGCCTAAATCTAGTGCTCAGATCCCAGCATGGAATATGGAACCATTGTCAGTCTTTTAATGTCAGAATGTCAATATACAGTCTTGGGAAAAGTTTTGCCATCAACTTTCCAGATTACAGGGTTTTGCAGAAAGGATATTGGCTGGATTGGAAGATTTAAAAAATGTTTTCAAATACCGGTTAAAAAAAGCAAATTATGGCTAAAGAGAGGGATGAGTTGTCTTGATGTGGCAACGGTTTTGTCATGCCCCACAAAATAAGAAACTGGGTGTTGATAGCATGATGTTGAAGAATCCAACTGACATTGATTACAGCTCATTATGTACAAATATTACAACAACAGGCATACAACTGTTAGAAGATATTCATCTGTTCTAATACTGAAAATGATAATATCAATATAAAAGGTGTAGAAGGCACTGAATTCAAGGGATATCATGGAAACCTTTGCAGTAAGTACTTAACACACCCAGTAAAAAGAAACAGCAGTTCTAGGCTCAGTTTTACATTCGCGCAAGAATATCCATGGAAGAACTTTTTAAACAGCAATCATAACTATATTAAATCTAACTGGATTATGGAGGAGGACAAAGCGAGACTAGAAATATGAAATCAAGGAACACCTAATGTTATTAAACCAAGGTGCGATTTCACAGAAGTAAAAGGAAACAACTACTTTGAGGTAAAATAGTCAGAATGGTAAGGGGTTTTCAGGGATGACAAAGGAAGTTTAGAACAAACGTGTTTCCCCAAAGGAAAAAGAAATCCAGGGTTAGCTGAACATCAAAAGAGAATAAATAGTAGACTAAAGCAAAAAAAAGGGAAGCTAATGTCAGATAGATTTCAACAGTGCAGGAAGCTAACAGGTGTATAAAAAAGCAGGGTGAAATTTAAAAAAGGGAAATAAAGGCATTCGGAAAGCAAAGTCAAAGCACAAAAAAATTGGCACGTGAAGAAAAATCATGGAAAACTCAGACACAAACAACAAGAAAATAAGCAAACAATATGGCCAATTGGAAACAAAGGGAAACAGTGTGCAATAGCAGAATGAATGGACAGGGCTCTTAGTGAATACTGCGCATGTGTCTTCTCAAAATAAAAAGGAGAAAAGGCAACTTTTTAAAAAATTATTCATAGGATTTGAGCATAGTTGGTTAAGCCAGCATTTATTTCCCATCCCTAATTCCCACTCAGAAGATGGTGGTGACTGCCCTCAAACTGCTGCAATCCATTTGGTATAGAGTAGATATTGTCCAGGTCTTGGTATAGTTGAATGTGGATTGCTTCAGTCCCTGGGTTGTGGCAAATGGTGAACATTGTACAACTATCAATGAACATCTGACATCATAATGGAGAGAAAATGAATCATCTGAAAATGGTTGGGCCTCGGACACTACTGAGGAACTCCTGCAGAAATGCCCTGGGGCTGAGATGACTGACCTCTAAAACCACAACCAGCTTTTTCGTGAGATAACAAGGTGTAGAGCTGGATGAACAGAGGCCAAGCAGCAAAGGAGCAGGAAAGCTGACATTTCGGGTCTAGACCCTTCTTCAGAAAATAGGGCTAATTATGTGCCAAAAAGCTTAAGCAGCTAGTGATAAGGGGAACTAAGTAATTCTGCAACTATCAGATTAGATCCAAGCTTTGTACCCTGCCACATCCAGTTGTGAATGGTGATAAACACATACCTCTGGGGGAGGCAGAAACGGACTCAACACTTCTGGTTGAAGACTGGCGCATCGGCTTGCACTGATGGTGTTGGGTTCCCCATTATTGAGGATGGGGAGGTTTGTGGAGCTTTCCTTCTCTATCTTGTTGTTTATGTGTTTATCACCATTGACAACTGGATGTGGCAGGGTACAAAGCTTGGATCTAATCTGATAGTTGCAGAATTACTTAGTTCCCCTTATCACTAGCTGCTTAAGCTGTTTGGCACATAATTAGCCCTATTCATAGCTTCACTAGATTGACGACCTGCTACTAGGTACACTTGGTGTTGCTCCTGGTACACTCTTCATTGAACCAGGGTTGATCCCCTGGCTTGATAGTAATGATTGAGTGGGGGATATGCCAGGCCATGAAGTCACAGATTGTGTTAAAGTATCATTCTGCTGGTGGTGCTGGTCCACAATGCCTAATGGATTCCCAGTCTTGACTAGCTAGGTCTGTTCAATATCTATCCCATTTAACACAGTGAAAGCATCATGCAATATGGTGAAGTGTATTCGCAATGTGAAGGCACGACTTTGTCGCCACAAGGACTGAGGGGGGTCATTCTTATCGACACTGTCATAGACACTACCTAGTGCCCTACCATTAACTGCATAGGTCCTGCCTTGTTTGTTTTACCGAAATGCAATACCTTGCATACATCCAAATTAAACGCCGTCTGTCACTCCTCAGCCCGTTGGCCTAAATGATCAAGGTCCTTTGTAATCTTAGATAACTTCCTTCACTACTGACTATACCACTTTTAGTGTCATCTGCAAACTTACTAACCATTCCTACTAAATTCTCATCAAAATAGTTTATATAAATGACAAAAGTGGACCCAGTACCGATCCCTGCAAGTCACCACTGGTCACAGGCCTCCAGTCTGAAAAGTAACTCTCCACCACGCTCGGTCTCCTACTGTCAAGCCAATCTTGTATTCAATTGATAAGCTCTCCCTGAATCCATATGATCTAACTTTACTAAATCAATCTACCATGCAGAACGTTATCAAAGACTTTACTAAAGTCCATATTGACCATGTCTACTGCTCTGCCCTCAGTCTTTTTGATTACTTTCTCAAAAAAAAAAACAACTCAATCAAGGTTGAGAGAGACAAATTTCCCACACACACATCCACTGATCATTGATGGTCAAGGTGTCAAAGGATACTTGTATTTATTGTAGAGTCAGAATCCTACAGCACGGAATCAAACCCTCTGGTCCAACTCGTCCATGCTGACCAGACACCCCAATATAACCTAGTCCCATTTGCCAGCATTTGGCCCATATCCCTCAAAACCTTTCCTATTCATATACCCATCCAGGTGCCTTTTAAAATCTTGTAATTGTACTCCCCCCACCGTTTCTTGTGGCAGCTTATTCCACACGTGACTGCCCTCTGCATGAGGCAGTTACCCTTCCGGTCCTTTTCAAATCTTTCCATTCTCACCTTAAACCTAGGCCCTCTAGTTATGGACTTACCCCATCCTAGGAAAAAGACCTTGGCTATTCACCCTATGTGTCCCCTGTGATTTTACAAACTTCTATAAGTTGTCCCTCAGCCTCCAACACTCCAGGGCATAAGCTTCAGCCGATTCAGCCTCTCCCTATAACTCAAACCTAGTCAAGGAATGGAAAGCAGGAAGGTGACATTGGAATTATATCATCGCTCTGTAGGTTATGGCTAGATTTCTGGTCATCATATTAAAGAAAGTGAGAGATCACAATTTGTAGCATGCAGAGGAAATTTACAAAGGACGTTGCTCACAAATGGAGAGTTTCAGCTCCAAGGAAAAATTGCACAGACTAGGTTGTTTTCTTGGAAGTACGTGAATTTGATACGAGTTTTGATTGAGATGTAAGTTGTATGGGTCCTTGGCAGAGTGAATGGGAAGGAACTAAATCCCTCAACAGAAAATCAATGTCCAGATTTAAAGCCACTGATAAAATGGCCCCAAGGAATGATACTAACAGTTACTTCCAGCACGTGACAGGAAAATTACATCTAGACTGGTAGCACTACTATGTGGGTTGACCTTGTAACTCACTAGTCAATGTCACTCACTGTCCTGCACATAGCACATGCAATAATCCTCCACAGACACAAATCAGCGTGAACTTGACATATTTCTTCTCATGTTCTCAGGATGTCCCTAAACGTTTCACAGCCAATGAATAGCACTTTGGTTTGAATTATAGTCAATGGCATGTTAACAATTCACTGAAAGTATTCAAATAAAATGGAGAATTTCCTTTCAGAAAAAAAGAATAGCTCAAGGATAGCCAATATAAATGACATTTCAGTATCATGCTCACCTTGTTTCTTTGATTCAAAGGTTCAATTGTTAGTGAGTCAACACCAATGTCAATAATGGAACCCAGCTGGAACCCATCCAGGGGATGTGGAGCCCACACAGGCTTCCCGTCGTCCATGCTCACTTTTCAGAACTAACCACGATTCCCTAGGTTAAGAAAACAAAAACACAGACAAATAAGTTTATACTTTTTATAAAAAAAAGCACATGCATCTTATGAACACTACACTGGCAACTTAAATGGTGTCTATCAAGTAGGATTAGTTTAACATGGCATCATGATCAACACAGCCATGGTAGGCCAAATCGCCTGTTCCTGTACAGTACTGTCCTGTGTTCTATATGCTCTAAGTCTTACTGTAGTACATTTCATGTGTATAGTGGTGCCTCTGAGCTCCTTACACCTGAGCTGGAAGAAGAAAATGAGGGGACTGAAGGAAAGAGAAAGTAAAATCAAGAAGAAATGTCTCCAGAAGTAATTTGAAAGGAAGGTGACAGGATGACAAAGTGACGAAGACAATGGAGCACTGTGGTCAAATCTATAACCAAGGGCGATGGAAAACTTGGGGCGGGGTTGGGGGGTAGTTGGTGGTCGAGAACAATAATAATATTAGTGCTGCCAGGTGAAATTAAAGAGCTGAAGAATGGCAAAGACTATGAACCTGGCGAAGGGAGAGGTGAAGTCATGTCACAATTTGAAGAAGAATGAACACTTCAATACAAATTTTCCATTTCAATGGCTTTTCTCTTAAAAGTCATAAACGAGTAAACAAGACAAACATTTGTATAACAAGAGATAACAAGGCATAGAGCTGGATGAACACAGCAGGCCAAGCAGCATCAGAGGAGCAAGAAAGCTGACGTTTTGGGCCTGGACCCTTCTTCAGAAATTTATATAACAAGGCGTCTTTTTCACCCTCCTAATGATGAGCTAATACAAAGTTATTACCTCTAAATCACAGAATCATGGGAACAAGTAAATAGAAGTTAAACAGATTATTTTTGATAAGCTGAAAAACATGGCTGCAACAAAAAAAGTGTGTTTGGGACAAAAATGTAGGTGAATTAAAAAAGAATGGTGGTTTTATAGCAATGGCTTTAGACATTTCCTACACAGATTTATTGACTAAATCACAATTATAATTTGGGAAAAGGCAGCAGGTATTAAGCAATATGGGACACAGTTGTGTACACAATTTGCTCACAGGTCAGCCATTAATTCATTGAATGTGGCAGAGGAAATCTTCGAAATCAAAGGTTTATTTAGTTAAATTACTGTATGAAATGATTAATTACCATCACATCATTATTATTTTTAAATTAGGCAATTTTAATTGGTGTGTGTTAATGATATCCATTAGCACAACATAATATCATAAGACAAGACAAAATGACCTTGACATAATCGGCTAAGAGCCTGACTGAATAGATTTCTGTTGTCCCAGCTTGAAATGACATACAAGAGGCATTGTGGAGAAGAAAGAGAGGTTGAAGATGGGGTTAGTAGTCAGCAGGGACAATGGGGTCAAGAGTTGATTTATCAAAGAGACAGGTAATGCTGACAGATTTAGAGGATGGGGGGATACTCTTGCATTTGCCCCAAAGAGTACAAGACAAAAGAAGGTTTCTGCAACATAGGTCTCTCTTTACAGCAATGTTGAAGTTCTGAATTACAAAAGAATTGTTTCCTACCCATCCTAACATGATAAAATTGATTCCGTCATCCAAGTCAATACTGCAGATCATAAACAGTTTAGATCCCAGCACAGATCCCTACAGCATTTCATTAGTCGCAGTTTGCCAATCTTAAAATGACCCATGTATCCGGATTGCTTCTTGTTAGCTAACCAGTCATATATCATTCCCAGCACCATGTGCCTTTGTCTTGTGTAATAATCTCACATCTGACACCTTAAAAAGGTGGTCTTTGGAAACCTAAATGTACAATATTTATGCACGTGTTCATTACATCCTCAAAGATCTCTAATAAATTTGTCAAGCAAAATTCCCCTTTCACAAAGCCATATTGACTCTGACCCAGCTATGATTCTCTATATCAGAGATAGTAGGAACTGCAGATGCTGGAGAATCCGAGACAACAAGGTGCAGGGCTGGATGAACACAGCAGGCCAAGCAGCATCATAGGAGCAGAGAGGCTGACGTTTCGGGCCTAGACCCCTCATCAGAAAAG